>NC_136057.1:1780487431-1780837431 GCF_964261635.1 Lissotriton helveticus
GGCGGCCATGGGTTCCATGGCCAGCGCGAAAAGGTACGGGGAGAGGGGGCACCCCTGACGAGTGCCCCTGGCCACGGGGAATCGCGCGGAAATTGCCCCAGAGACGCGCACAGAAGCGGTGATATCGGTATAGAGTAGCTTTACATAGGAGACGAAAACCGGACCCAGGTTCAGAAGTGGCAGGAGGGTAAGGTGGTAGGCCCAGCTGACCGAGTCAAAGGCACTATCTATGTCAGCCAACAACAGCGCCGCCTGGTCCCCAGTCGTCCCAATCGCGTCAATCGCCGCCTGCGCCCGCCGAATGTTGTGTCGCGTCGCCCGGTGCGGCATGAATCCCGCCTGATCCGGGTGGACAAGGGCCGATATGTGGGGAAGCAGGCGACTCGCAAGCGCCTTGGCCAGGAGTTTGGCTTCAAAATTAATAAGGGAGATGGGTCGGTAGGACTCGCGGCGCTCGGGGGGTCTGCCCGGCTTTTGAAACACCACAATCTCGGCGTGGCGCCAGTCCGGGGGAAGGCTACCCCGCTCCCGAGCCAGTTCCAGAGCCCGCCTGTAATGCGGCCCAAGCTGCAGGTGGAATTTCCGGTAAAATTCACTGGGGAACCCACTAGGCCCAGGTGCTTTACCCGTATTGAGTTGACCCAGCGCGTCACCCAATTCCTCAGCTGTCAGGGGGAGATCCAGGGCATCGCGGACCTCGTCAGGTACCGCCTGCGGGCGAACCGCCGCGAGGTAAGCCGCAATGCCATCGGGGGAGAGGCTCTCACGAGGGGCATACTGACGCTCGTAGTAGCGCGCGAAGCTCGCAGCAAGGATCGAGGGGTCTGTTATTGCCACCCCCGCGCCGTCGACCAGCCCCGGTAAAGTGATCGGCTGAAAAGTCTGCTGACACAACCGGTGGAGCATGGTGCAGGACTTGTCGCCCCACTGGTACACCCTACTACGCGTAGCCAGCCACGCTTGGCGGGCCTCGTCCAACAAGACCGAGGAGTAAGACCGTTGTGCTTGTAACAGCAGCCGCAACGTCATATCATCGGCCGCCTCCCTGTGTCGTGCCTCACGCCTTTCCACACTCTCCGCCGCAGTGGCGATACTTTCCTGTCGGGTCCGGCGGGCAGATGCGCAC
The DNA here is from genome assembly GCF_964261635.1 of Lissotriton helveticus. Classification (NCBI taxonomy): domain Eukaryota; kingdom Metazoa; phylum Chordata; class Amphibia; order Caudata; family Salamandridae; genus Lissotriton; species Lissotriton helveticus. Next base: position 1,780,488,558 of record NC_136057.1, read on the forward strand.
CAGGCAATATCGACAGCCCTCATGGCGGGTTTCATGGCTTCCCACACTGTCACTGCATCAACTTCCTCCGTCAGATTGTCCCGCCAGTAGTGGGCAATCGCGCCGCGCAAGTGCCGAGAGTAGCCCGGTTGCTGCAGGTGCCATGTAGACATCCGCCACCTGAATGGTTGGCGCGCCTTGCAAAGGTCAATTTGAACCGCCACCGGGGAGTGGTCGGACAGCCCGCGAGGTCGGATCGCCGCCCCCTTTACTCTATCAAGGAAAGTCCCCGGTACAAATACACAGTCTAAGCGTGAAAGGGAGCCATGCACAGCAGACACATAGGTGTATTCTCGTCTCTCTGCATGAAGGTGTCTCCACACATCCACCCATCCAAGGCCATCAATCATTGCACTCAGCTTCGTAGGCGAGGCCGCAGCCGCGACCCCCTGCCTCCTCTGCCTGTCCAGAGCCACATCCAACACGTCGTTCCAGTCGCCACCAATTACCGCCAGAGAACGGGGAAGTTCGGCCCACAGGGTAAACAGTCGCTCCGCAAGGGCCCACTGCAGCGGGGGAGGGGCATACACACTACCAAGGATTACGGGCTCCACACCAATCTTCCCTTGCACAAACACAAACCGGCCCTGCGGATCAAGCCACTGACGCTCATGGGTATAAGCTAGTCGTTTATGAACCAGGATGGCTACCCCCCTCGAGCCCCTGGCAAACCCCGCATGAAACACCTGGTGGAAGCCAAACCTCTGTAGGCTCAGAGCCTTCGTACCCAGCATGTGCGTTTCCTGGAGGAGGAGCACGTCAGCCAGGTCCCTTTTTGCCCAGCGGAGCACAGCCCCCCGTTTGATCTTGTCCAGGAGCCCCCGGACATTCCAACTCAGTACACGCATGAGAGCAGTAGATGGCACAAGTCGTGGGGCGTCAGCCATTGTCCCAATGGGTCCGTGTCCACAATCCCCGCAACCCAACCCAAACTCCCAGCCCACCAGCCGCCGACCGCATACGAAACACGTGCATCCCACAGAACACATTCCCAACCCCCGCTACCCCACTAGTCCCAACCCAACCCCCCAACAACCTAACACCCCAGAGCCCCCCTCCCCCACCCCAATACCTCAATAAACAATGAAGCATCTGTCGCGGTATACGGTACTTCAGACCCAAAACACAGCGTCTAAAGCCAGTCATACCAATGGATCCCAACTAGACTCCCTTTAAAACCCTAACCAGGCACACTCCCAGAACCACCCCCCAACCCCATCCGGAGGAGGCAGCCCATAAAGTGCACCCCGAACCCACTCCAGGGAAACAGCAACATCAGTAGTAAGGCACCACAAACCAAGGGGTGTCGGACCGCAAGCGTCCACACCCCCACAAGGAAAGGAGTCAATACTGCACCAGTCAACGGCTGCTCCATCGGCCAGAGTTCAGCAGCCACGGGGTAGAGACATCGACGAGAGGCCGCCAGCAGGTAGCCCTGGCCTGCGACAATCCTGAGTCTTCGCCAGGCTATTCTGTGTCAGGTTGTGTGTCCCCCAGCAAGGGATCCCGGGACAGGGACCTCCGTCGGGAGCGGGATTTGCGATGGCGTTTCCCCTTGGCAGGCGGGTCGCTCCGGTCCGTCGAGGAGCCACGTGGCGACCCGGAGTGCAACCCCGGCTGGACGTGCGGGCGAATCCTGACAGTTTCATCAGTCCAAGTGAAGACGGCCTCTGGTGTATCGAAGAAGAGAGTCTTTGAGTTGAAGACCACCCTGAGGCGAGCCGGATATAGTAGCGAATACTGGATCTTGAGACCTCGCAACTTGGCCTTCGCCTCCAGAAAGGAATGCCTCTGCTGGTGGACCAGTTTGGTGTAATCAGGGAATATCATAATCTTGTGGTTGTCATAGAGCAGCGTGTCCTTGAGCCGCGCTTCCCGGAGGATGACATCCCTGTCGTGAAAGTTAAGGAGCCTTGCAATGATCGGGCGAGGTCGCTCCCCAACTGGCGGTTTCTGCGTCAAGGTGCGATGCGCGCGCTCCACCACAAAGCAGCTCGACAGGGCGTCCGGGGGCAGCCAGCTCTCCAGCCACCGAGACAGGAAGACATCCATGGGCCCTTTCTCACAGTCCTCCGGAAAGCCAACAAAGCGCAGGTTGTTCCGTCGCGCCCGCCCCTCGGCATCTTCCACCCGCAGTGCCAGGCCTCGTTGAGTCTGTTCCATGTCGGCAATCTTCTTCTTAAGGACGCCAACATCCCCCTCAACTGTCGTGACCCTGGTCTCCGTCTCCGTTATGCGAGCGACTGCGTTGCGGAGGTACTGGCGCAGAAGCATCACATCGGTTCCCACCGCTCCAATCTTCGCATCTAACATATCACGGGACTGATTGATGGCTGTCAGCAGTGCCGCGTTGTCTGGTCCAGTACTCTGACCCCCACTAGCCGCTCCAGCACTTCCACCGGGGCCAGTAAATTTGTCGATTGGCCCAGACTTTGTGGCGGCCGTGCCCCTGGTCATGGCGGCGGCGGCAGAGGCGACCCACCAGTAGCACGCACCTGTAGGGGGGTCGCACCGCTCGAGGGTCCCCCACTCAGGCCCCAGCCGGGGCGGCCGAAGCACACCAGTCCACTCAGGATCTCGCCGTCGCCGAGCCGTCGGTCACAGGGAGGGACTCAAGTCGTGCAGCCTCGCCAGATCCCAGCGCATGGATGCCTCTCCCCAGGTGTCCGACTCCTCCGATCTATGCCAGTGGGACCAGCGAGCCCCTATGTCCACTGGGGCACAATGTCCTGCACTTGCTCCCGTGCAGTTCGGCAGTCCCCACAGCGGGCCGGCGCCCGGGCCACACCGATCTCACCGGCACCCCCGGCTCGTCACGGGCACTGGCCGCCCCCGCCCGACTCAGTCCACGAGGGCGGAGGGTGCAGCGCGCACCGACGGCCCGGCACCGCGGTCGGCCGCCGCGAAGAGCGCCGTGTCCGCCGGCAGCAGAATGCGCCAAAGGATGTAGGGCGCTGCAGGCGCCAACAGCGGAGGGTCCCAGGATCAAAGGGTCCACGAGGCGCGGGGGTCGCCAAACTCGAGGCCCCGGCTCCGCCGAAGCAGGAAGGCCGCAGCTCCACCAGGGCACCCACAGAGGCACGGGCCCCCACCGCTGGCAGTGTGGGGGGAGATATGGCACTCCTCAATGGGCCGCCGGTAGTGGGTAGCCCTGGAGCGCCGTCTGGAAGCAGCGCCGTCCGCCCCGGGTCCGGCCCGGGCACGCCAAAATTGAGGCCCCGGCCTGTCCGGCGGGCACCAGGCCGCTCGCTTCACCCACTCGCCTCTTCGCGCCAGATGGACTCCGCGCTTCGTGTCAGGCACCGGACGGCTCCCAGCGATGTCCGCTCAGGTCTCCTCGGTCGTGGCACACTCCGTAGGGTTCAGGGACCAGGATAATGCCAGGATAAGTGTCGGGCCGGCGGGAGCTCTAGCAAGCCACGTCCGCCATGATCGCCCGCTAAGCCACGCCCCCTTTTACCTGACATTTGATTGGTTATGTACCTGAATATATATAAAAAAAAAGTGAGAGAAACACAGCCATTTTGACTACTACTTCCTGAACTACATTGCAAGATCATTTTCACTCACAACTTAAACTTGTTTTTAAAAGGTAAGATATTATTTTATAAATTTGAAAACATTTTCAGATAGTTATATACTATCCCTCTGTAAGAGTTAGACATTGAGAAAGGCTTGTTTATTATAATTATGGATTGATTTAGGTTTCTGTGGTATTATTATGAATTTACATAGGCTTTCTCACAGGCACTTTTTAATAGTACTACTTCATGCCTCAAAAGTACCTGTCTGAACTTAAACCCAACAGTGCCCTATCTCTACTGATATATTTATTTTTTATTCAAATTTCAGCACAAAAATGCAAGGAGAACAGAACGTTTCCTTTGAAATTGTCCTAGACATGAATAATGAGGAAATAAATGAACCCATTGACTTGGAATTCATGGATGAATCACGAGACCATGAACTTCTACAATGTGTAGAATCTGTGGATTATTTACTTCATTATGATGACGGTCAAATGTGGGAAGTTATGTTCACTCAACAAGAGGACATATCGGACAGTCAAATGTTAGACGTTCTATTAAATTTTGAAAAAGAATCAGAAAAATAAAATTATATTTAATATTTAAAAATTGTTTGAGTCTTTAATCATTTTTATATGTAATTCATAAACTAGTACCAAATTGATTATAATGTAAAGTCAGACTTATAGTATACTGTGCACAATTTCAAAAATACATTTATATTTAATAATCATTAATACTGCTACTTAAATAAAAAAAAAAAAGAACAATCAATAAACATACAATATTTCAAAATATCATAGTCTATCATTCTTTTTTCCTTATAGTATGCTCCCCGGACCGCTTCCCGGTGCGCGTACCGGCGCTACCCACGCAAAAAAACAACAAAAAAATTATTATTTTTTTGCCCCGCGGGGCCCTTTTAAAGCCTCCACATCAAACCTAGGGGGTCAGGAAGGATCTACTATGACCCCTTATGGTCATTTCCCCCTTTCTTTTGGCCTCCTCTTGTCTCTCGATCCTACCGAGAGACAAGATGGCGGCCGCTCCGGACTGTTTAGAATGTTGACAGACACCGGAGAGCCAATCAGCTTCGCTTCGCGAAGTTCCGTTACGCGTCAAGTACGCGAACCTGGGCGCTGCCCGGAGCGCGCTTACAGATATATATATTTTTTTTAACGTTAATTTCTCAAAATCCACTGGAGCACATATCTTGAGACCTAGCAAAGGCACATCGGGCTAACAGTCCCTACAATTTTGCCAAGTTTCGTGCAAATCCATTCAGCCATTCGGGCTAAAAGTGAGGCCAACCGCCCTATGGAAATTAACATGGGAAAAACGCGTTTTGGGACCCCCCTTTTTTCTCGGCCCCCCCTTGACGAACCCCCCCCAAATTTTCAGTGGCTGCTCAGAAACAAAATGTTCCATTTTCCTGAAAATTTCAGCCAATTCCGTCCACAAACGCCAAAGTTATTAGACATAGAATTTTCAAAAATCCCATAGAGAAAAAATCCTAACTATATATACCTACTGGCGACCGCCAGTAGGTAATATATATATATATATATATATATATATATATATATATATATATATATATATATATATATTCTATATGTTCTGGGATCCCGCACATGGGCGGGGATTATTCATTGATTATGACTTCGATGAGTATACCCCTGGATGAGAACTAGGATTACAGGTAAGTAACTAATCCATATATATATATATACACCATATAATAGCATTATCCCCTCAGTCATATATTACTGGAGGTTGAAAGAGGCAGTTATCAAGTTACACCAAGCACTTGTTAGCATTGATGAGTCAACTGACAGGTATTTGGAGCGTGATGGATTAGAGTTTAAAAAGGAGAGAGGAAGAGGAAGAAGCAATAGTGCATGTAAGGCAATAGCTCTGCTAAAGATTTACGGAGGGAAGAGTGATGTTAAGTTCTAAGCAGTTAGGGCTGCACCAGCATCTTAGGTTATCCTGGGTAATCACATATTAAAGAGAAGCTCCCTAGACTGATAGGCTCAGGAGCTCACTGTAGTCCGTGACCACGGTCTAATGGCAGGTGTTTTCGGAGTCTGTGAGAAATGTAAGCTATGGATAATATTCTGTCCTACAAACTCCTGATAGGGTATCAGCAGTGGCTTGGATGTTCAGTACCATTGAACTGAAGGTGTCGTACATGCTTATCTGAGCTTGTGTTTAGTTCAGTGCCTGGTGATAAATGTCAGGTAAAGGGCAGGGCACATCAGAGGTCACTTGAGTATCTAGGGTGATGATGATTGTATGGTGCTGTATATGCAAGTGTTGTATCATTTTATAGGTCAGTGGACTGCGAGTTTGGAACAAAAGCTAAAGTAATGGGAGGGCCGTTGAGACAGGCAAGAAAGTGTTGCCAGTTTGGAGTCAGGCTAGTGTATGCTTGGTAAGCTGCCGGTGTGGAACGCTAGAGTTTAGAAGCCCCAGAAGTGGCTATAACTGTTTTTTGATGTTGTTTGCTTCTTTTTTTTGTTAGTTTCTCAACAAGCATTTTGTGTTGTGATATAACAAGCACAAAAACCCATGCCATAAACAACATTTGCGTGAGATGAGTTCAGAGGTTTTACTCTTTAGCCAATATTTGCACCTGTTTTGTGCCCAGTATGACATCCGCTTACGTTTTTCAGGTTCTGACCCAAATAATATACCCTTTAGGGAGCGTGGCCAACAGCATGGCCGGTTAGGACGTGCTCCGTTGTAGCTCCTGGTGAGCTGCTCGAATCCGACTATTAAAACCAGTCCTGAAGCCCCATGTCGGCGGAGACGGGACCGTAAGAGACCAGACGCGCCCTGGGGTCGAGAATTTGACAACGCCACAGATGGAAACGGAGTAATCTGGTGCCAAAGCAACAGCGAGCTGGGACGCAAGCCTCAAGATGGCGGCCGGACCCTGAGAGCCGGAGATAGGCAGAGTGGTAGGGCGAGTACTGTGCAAAATCCCAGGAGGTAGCCGGACCACAGCGGAAAGAAGCTAGGAGCGGGAGTGTAGCCGGGAAAGGCGTTGGAACCGGTGATATCGCTCCCGAGGCAGCAAGGTGGATCTGAGGCACAGAGATAAAGGGATAAGGGCCGGGGCCCGGTCCCGAGCAGGAATACAGAACGCCCCGAGGATAACGGAGGGAGGACGTGCAGCAGCGGAGTGTACCAGCACAGACAGGGGCTTGAGGCGCCCGACACCACCCGACACAAGACCCAGGCTGATAGAGGGAGCCACCCGCGGGGCCACAGAGACGGTGAGCCGGAGGACGGGAGCCCCTGATCCAGGGCCCTCTGAAGAAAGCCGGTAAGGAGGCGGCTAACGGAGAGCGCCGCAGCCCCCCCCCCCCACACCCCCAACGCAGCCAAACAGACCCAGATACCTGGGGGCCAGGGGGAGTACCCCAACACCTCCAGCACCGGAGACGGACGGCACAGGAGCAGAGACGCCAGACCCGGCGAGACAGAGTGAATCCAAGCGGCGGAAGTGGGCCCCAGAACGGAGGGGACTGTAGTGCGGAGAGACCGGCAGTACCCGGCCCGAGACGGAGATCTAATTATAGCGGGGCCGCGGAGACGGACCAGACACGCCCGCCGCCCTTAAGAGGTCGGGGCGCCGGGGAGGCCTGCAGTAAGGACCGGAACTCAACACCGAGAAGGAGTGAGGGATGCCCGGGGCTTTGAGGAGACAGGTTGCCCAATAAAAAGGCCCACAAGACAGACACCCTTGTGGCACTGCTCATGGCTACAAGACCTGAATAAATTGAAGGGGTTCAAGAGATGGGACGATATAGGGATCTCGACCCTAGGAGATGTGATTGCGAAGGGGGTACTGAAGTCGTTCCCAGCCCTTAGGGCAGAATTTGGTCTGCTCCCCACGCAATACCTTAAATATGCTCAGCTGAGACATGAGTGGCGGGCGGAAGACATCCCGGTGGCCACACTCCCTGAATATGCACCCCTAGAGGGCCGTCTATTGCAAGAACAAATACCGGAGAGAGCTGTGTCACTTACGTATAGGACCCTTATGAATAACATGCCAGAAGACCTAGGTGCACTTAGAAGTAAATGGGAGAGTGAAGAGGGTGAATTGGACGAGATAGACTGGGACACTGTTCTTATGCATCTGAGGGAAGCATCTGAGGGAAGTAGCGATCAAATCTCGGCTGCGACTAAAACAATTTAACGTCCTCCATAGGACCTATTTCGATAGGGTACGCCTACATAAAATGGGAAAGATAGGAGATATGAATTGCGGACGAGAGGGGGGGGACTTCTTCCGCATACTCTGGTTATGTCCGCAGATTCAGGTTTATTGGGGAGAGATTCTTAGAGAACTGGGTGAGGTACTGGAAGCTCCTCTGCCGTCAGATCCAAAAATGGTCCTACTAGGTATGACCAATGTTATCGATCTCACTCGCCCCCTGTTGATCTTCTTGACCCCGGCCTAGGTGGTAGCTAAGAGAGATGTGGCAAAGTACTGGGGGCCAGCCATGACACCACGGTTGGAGGAATGGAGGAGAGGCCTAGACCTTTATATGGCGGCTGAAAGGGTAACATACAAGGCGCGGGGCTGCCCTAAAACATTTGGCAGGGTCTGGAGTAAGTGGAGGAAATACCATGGCCTTGATGGGGGTCTGTGAGTAGGGGGGCGGGAAGAAGGTTCATACGCAGCCAAGTGGGAGCCGAGGGAACTCTGGCAGGACACGGCAGATTGGGGCGCAGTCTATGATAGTGAAATGGTGTGGTATGAACACTGAAGTATTGTTTTTAATGGTAAGGCTGGGGGTGGAGGGTAGGCAGGCGGGATGTGTGGACCTGTGATGACATGATTGTTTTGTTGTTATATGATAAAATGCAAATAAAAATATTTTTTTAAGAATAAAATAATAGACCCTTTACATTACTGATATGTTCCCATGAAATATTTGTTGATGGTTTTGCCTGCTATTATAATCTAGCAACTCCCTCTAGATCAGGCAATAGGTGGGGGTAGCTATTTGGATGAACATTAAAGCAGGAGGTTGTGTGTAGGCACTAGAGACGTTAGATAGTAATATTTAGGCAGTGAGGTACCAGAGCCGTCTAGCCATATATCGAATTAATTTTTATAATAACGACTTCACTAATGTGCCCAACACTAAATTCCTAATTTTGTTTGAATACATCTCATCTTTACAGTGTACCGTAGGCGATAGCGGTCAGCTAGCTAGCTTTTGTTTGGGTGGTGATTTTAATGTTAGGTTGAGTTTTATCAAGCACCCCTTTACATTCTTTTTACACAATTTTTGCACGTATACTACCCCCTGGGTACAGAATAGATCTGATGACAGAGGATTCGAGTTGGCATCATTGTTGGCAACTTGCGAACTAGTTAATGTCATGGATATTATAGGTAATTGCACATAGGCTCTACCCACATTTAGGGGATGAAGTTGTACGTCCACAGAAGACTACTTCTTTATATCCCCTCATTTAAAGGGACTGTTGTTATCAGGAAAAGTTATTTCCTCTAGCTACGGAGACCATAACCCAAGTGAGGTAGCCTTCTCCCTAACCCCTAAACCACTCTACAGGAGGGAAATCGGAGCTAGTAGCCTTGAACCCTCATCATATGGCCTTGGATTAATATGGAGAGCAGTTGCACCCGCACACCTATTTTAGAAAGTGATTGGTGGTTATGGCATGCCTTAGTGAAGAACATACAGTTTACCGAGCGGTCATGGCCTTTGGCCATCTCTGCTCCATCATTAGGAAAGAGCCTATGAGACCTATAAAACCCTATAGTATTAAACCAAAATGGTTTAGTCATGAGTGCTCTACCGCTAATCGCCAACTTCTGCAGGCACTTAAGGCCTCCCACAGGAACATACTAGCGATAAGAGAACTACCTAAGATATACAAGCAGGTAACTCTAGGTAGAAAAAAGAAGTATTAGCTCAGCAGTGGTACTCCTTAGTCTTTGTTTTTTAAACAAACTTTATTGCCTTTTACATATCAGTCAGCCGTGTCGCTGGTAGCGGTACAGGTAAGTGCATAGCATTTTCATGAGCAGTGTATCATATGCCATATTATGCATAAGCATATCCGCATTATTCTTGATTCCATCTGTCTCATCTTTTGCCCAGTAACGGATATTCTATGCAGGTTCTTATTTCCCCCCGCCCCACCCCCCAACAAGATAACTAACACTCAACCCCTCCTGCTCCGCACTGCTGTCCCCTAATTTCTTCTATTGAGCTCAGTAATTCATTTCCACTGTACCTTGCAGTGTGTGTTTGCGTTTCTCCTTCCCCTCTTTTCCAGGTCCAGGCCCTCCCTTGTCTAAGGGTATTATGTTTCTCCATCTCTTCGGATCTGCACTATTACCCCATCCTAATCTTGCCTCTGGGGGTTCTCTTGCTGTGACAGTCTCTCAGGAGTGGAGGCCTCAGATTCTTGGCCATCGCTCTTCAGTTCTTTCATCAAAACCTCCCGTGCCCGAGCTCTTTCCATCTTGCCTACCCCCTGTCTCGCGGCACGAAGCAAGACCTGCCCTCGCATCCAGCCCATTTCTCCAGCTCTAGCTTCCATCTGTTAACATTGGGGCAGTCTGGAGTCTTCCATCTGCTAGTGATTTCTCTCTTCGCAAGTATGGAGGCGAGATCTTGGAACCTGTCTGTGGTCTTGGTGGTGTGTGGGATTACCCTCCCCGTTATCCTAGCTCTCTCCCGAGTCACTTCCTGCCAATAGTACGTCAAGGATTGGCAGCTCCATATCATGAAATGAAAGTCGCCCCTTGTGCCTTGCATCTCGGGCACTTGGCGTTCTTTCTAGCAAAGTTGCGATTAATACGTTCTGGGGTCATGTATGCTCGGTGAAATATATAAAAGCTAATCAGGCTGAAACATGCGTTTCGGGATACTCTGGTTGTCCTTAGTCTTAACAGCCAACAACAAGAACAGAAAATTTTCTGGATAGCAGTGAAAAAGATGAAGCAGTTTAACCAAGTAGAGTCAAAGATTAGCTGTAATATTACAAGCAAGGCACGGGAAGAGCATTTTTCTAACATCTATGCACCTGTCGCCACTGGCACTGATTATATATCAGTATCATATTTCATGTCAGTTCAATTAACCCTGGTGGAAGTTGAGGATGCAATAAACCAGAGCATTGGGGGCAAGGTCTAGATGGGGTACCGATAGATCTTTTGGACCCAATGTTTTTGAATGCTTTGAACAGTTTAGTAAACCCCCCTTTACCAAGATCATGGTCCACACCAATTATATTCCCCATTTTTAAGAAGGGTGATCGCCTGCAGCCTAGCTGTTACAGGCCCATTTCCCTAATTGATACATCATAAAAAAATTCTGGTGAGGGAAATATATATCACATTTATGGACTAGACCACAGTGTTCAACAGTATAAACTGTTCGAAGCTGTGGTCCATCCTTTTAGCTCTTGACATGGATGCATTTTATAGCTTATTTGCAGAGGGATATGAAGGCCAGAATAAATGCTCATCGGGAGGTGTCTCAGCCCATTGGAATTTTGTGAGACAAGGATGTGTTTTAGCCCCCCTTTCATTTATTTTATATATAAACGATCTCCATCCTTTTTTAGTAACCTTGACCCCTGGTGTCCCTAAAGGTAAAGGCTCTTTTTTACCATCACTGTTATATGCTGATGATGCTGTACTAATGGCTCGCACCCTGAGGGCCCTACAACAGTTAGTACAAGGCTTTTTAAATTTTATGATATCACAGGACTTACATACCAATTATAATAAATCTTATATAATGACTTGTGGCCCGAGGAAACATAATTTGGTTTCAATTAAAGTGGATGAGTCCACTTTAAAATGCACTCGCAGCTTCTCCTGTTTGAGACTAATCTTCACTGACAACGGTTCATTGATGGCACATGTCAAACGAAGTAGTAATAAATTATCAATTATTAAGAGCTATTAATTCGCTATTTAGTTTACCACAACCAAGGAGCAGTGTAGTTATTCTCCCACTCCTGTACACCTACCGACAGCTACATATGGGGCTGAGATATGGGGTATTAACAAGTGAAACTCAATTCAAGTAGAAGAAAATAGATTTCGCAGAAGAGTCCTAGGGGTCCCTATTTCTACCTCCAACTTTATCTGCCAAAATGAATTGAATATCCCTTTCATTGAAGACTATATTTATATTTGCTCCAGAAGCATGCTTTACCAGAGATATTATTTCTGATTGTCTCGCCTGCGAAAAAGGCAGGAGTATTCCATGGTTGGCAACAGTGGAATCACATTTACAAAAGGTAGGCTGCCAACAGATGTTTGAAAACCCTGATGGTTCTATACCACTAACAAAACACTGTTACAAGCAGTTTTATATGAATCCCTACAGGCCGATAGACTAGCATCTGAGACTCTAAAGCTGAGTGTGGCGGCCTATATGAATATTGGAGTTAACAGATTGATCACAGTGTATTTAACAGAATATAAGGGACGATGGGAACAAAGTTTTTAGTTTCGCTTCAGGGCAGGTACTGTTAAATATTTGTTATGTTTTCCCTTAGGATTTCAGGAAAATCTGAACTCTTCCCCCCTGCCCCTGAAATGGAAGCTCAGGTCAATCAATCTTTGTTACATTTCTTGTTCTTCTGTGGATTTTACTCTATGTATACAAAAATAATTCTACTCCCTTTAATTAAGAAACCTGTCATTAGTGATTTTAGAGAAGCATATAGTAAGCTGCTCCTGCTCACTGATGATAAGAGTATATTTTATGTGGGCATGTTCCTGAAAATTGCTACCTGGGCTCGTTTGAGAATGAAAATTAATTCGTATTATCTCACAGTTTTATTATAGCTTAGTGAAATATTTTACAATTTTACTCTGATTTTTATGAAATGTCAATTTTAATATTGCCTGTGATTTTAAATGTACCTTTATGGATACATTTGTCTCTGAATAAAGCTATATTTGATTTGATGTAATGCTGATCTGTTCAACTGCTTCATGCTCACAGGTGTGTTTATATGGATGCTGGGTGTAGTTAGGCTATATTTAATAATGAATTCCTTGCCATGCCCTCCTCCCTTTTCCTAGTGAGCTGCTATAAAGAATGGAGCCAAACAACCCTTCGCTTATTTGGAAGCTTCTAAAATGCTGGACCCCTGGCAACTATGCTTTCATCTGGGCAGAGGCACAGAGACCACACTAGCTGTAGCAGTTGCTGTAGCAGTTGATGATCAGAGGTCCATATTGGATTAGGGAGATGCAACAGGTTTGACCCTACTGGATGTCTCCACTGCTTTTGACACAGTGGACCACAGTGTGCTCAATACACTGTTGAGGAGGTTGGAATATCGGAGGTCGCTTCTAACTGGTTCACATCATCCTTAAGGGTACGCTCTCAATCAGTACATCTGCCACTCATGGTTCAATGCAGGGTTCCACAGGCTTTTCACTATCCTCAGTCTTGCTTACAGTTTGAATAAAACGACTGGGGCAGCTAATGAGATCATTTGGCTGCGATGTCATCTCTTAGTCAGATGACACACGGTGCTCCACTTGGACCAGAATGTACCATGTTTTTTGTTCAGTTTTTGAGACTGTCTCTACACCACGAAGCAGTGGATGAGCAACAATTTCTTGAAACTCATCAGCGACAAGACTGACCTGCTACTTGTCGGTATAACTAATTCCACCTGTGTCTTATCACTGGGTTTCTCCCATTTCCTGTCTTTCAGTTTGATATCCCCGGGTGTTCAAATTGATTAAGACCTCTCAGTTAAGTCACAAATAAATCAGATCACCTTCTGGTGATTTCATGCCCTGTACTTGCTAGGTACAATTACTCCAAAAACAAATCAGTCATCTCCACATGTGTGCTTTCAAAACTCGATTACTGCAATAGTCTTTACCTCGATCTACCGGAAAGTACCTTAACTAGTTTACAACTAATTCAAAACGTTGTTGTTAGCAAGGTTGTGGCACTTGAACAATGTGTGATCATGTCAACCGGACGATAAGGAGTCTCCACTGGTTCCCTGTAAAACAATGTGTTTTGTTCAAAATTGACTCTTCATGCAGAAAGTCTTATACGGTCAGGCCAAAAGAAGTTTTAAAACATTGCAACATTTCCTCAAACTAAATATAACTGTTACATGCCCCCTGAGTGAAATGTTACGGAGGAAATATCGATCAGGCACTTAAAGCCCATACTGTGGAACATATTTCCATTTCATGTACGTGGGTCCAGAGAACCTATATTTTCAGGAAGGCTTTGAAGATGATCTGGGTCTTTAAGATTTTTCTGAAGGATGGCCTATTAAAGTGTCTAGCGCTGTCTTTTTCTGTTAGCTGTTGTACTTAATAAATCTTAGTTTTTATTTGTATTTTTCTGTTTTAACACTAGCGTATGGCTAGTGTTGGTGCCAAACACAATACAAGAGCAAGAACAAAGCAGTTCAACTCATACTTGCACAGTGCTAAGAACATATTGCACAAAATATATACTCACATTTGTAATACAGTGATGGCCTCCAAATGAGTGCCTAGGTTGTGAATCTTATGATGTGTAAAAATTGAATGTTCCTTAGTTGTTGGTGAGTTATGCTTTGAGCAATGTCGGAATAGGAAATGTGTTGCTGTGGTTTAATGAGACTGTGTAACAGTGATGAGCTTGAAATTGTAAGTTGGACATTTTGTAGCAGTGGCAGTATTCATAATGTGAAGATTTGAAGCTTTGACTTCGGAGAGGACAGTGTTTTCTGGTGCCCGTGTTAAGGTGTTCTTACGAGTTTAAGTACGTTCGATGCTCAGTGAAACCTGGATTGACTTGTGCTGATCTTTCTTGGCTTGCAGAGGGACCATCTAAAGATTGCTCAGCAGTTCTTTCAGCTCGTTGGCGGGTCTGCAAGTGAATGTGGTAAGTTCAGCGATCATGGCAAACATTGTTGTTTTCCATCACACACTACTTGGGCTTGAATACTCTGGCTGATAAATCCCTGGCTGTCTGATGGTGCTGACTGCTCAATTTCTGTCTTTTTCTACTCCCATTAGATACTATCCCTGGTAGGCAGTGCATGGCCTCATGCTTTTTCTTGCTCCGGCAGTTTGAGGATGTGCTGATTTACCTCAATTCCGTCAAGGTGAGTTCCTGATCTTAGATTTGGTGTCGCTGAGTGACTTTCCTCTCAGGGAGCCTTCCTGTGCCTCCTCTTGATGAATATCAACTCAGTTAAAGGCTGTTACCAGGAAAGGAATCTTGTGTTTAGTCTTCTGTCATAGGACAACACCCTTTGTATCTTACTGCCTGGCAAGGATGGCTGTATAAAAAAATTATTACTGTTTTTATTCTCACCTGAAAGTTTAGGTCCCACTAACGTCCTTCATTCCTTCATGCCTTGAAGTGACATGACATTCTGTGGCATCCCTGCTAAGCATCCAAAGTGTTCACTTATCCCTTGACTCAGTTAATGTTTTACTATATAAGAACAGAAAATCAAGAACGTTGGGTCAGGGTATTTGTTTTTAGCTTGTGGCAGATTTCTAGGTGTTTAGAATAACTAAGCCAAGGGTAGCAGTTGATATGATTTCATAGAAAACCAAATTTATAAAATAATAAATCTGAAAATCAATTTAATTTAAACTGTTTAATTGATATTTTCTAAAAGATTGGCATATACTATATTACTTTTTACTATTTTCTAGAACTAATTTCAAGGAATATTATTTTTAATCAAAATTGCCTTTCACATCCTTTTTTTAAGGTGAACGTTCCATCAGTTTTGAAAATGGGTTCTCTATAGAGGTTGTGCTAGATTTACACCGATCCATTTTACCGTCATCACTTTCCCCATGTCCTGTCACCGAGTAACATTTCAATTCTTTTTGCTCTCTTGGGGCTTTATGCCCTGAAACTTAAATCCCGCTTTACACTGTGTTTTTCCAGTCTTATGCTTCTTCTCCCTTCCTTCGTTTGCCTACCTTCTTGTTTCCTGGGCACCCGCCCCGACCCCAGTCCCTTACTGAGGTTCAACATTAATTTATGTTCCTCTTTCTCATGCTTCTCATTTTTCCTTTTTTGAGTGCCCTGCTTTTCTACCCTCATCCCTACATTTAATCCATTCCATAACCCATCCTCTCTACCTTTGTTACCATGCCTCTTTTAAACCCGTTTAATATTGAAACTACGTTGTAATAGGGATTCACTATGGGGTCCAAATAACTTTTTTCTATTGAAAACATTTTCAGGGATTTTTCCTTTTTAGTGAAATAGTCGTTTTTGTTCCTGTTCTTGGGCAGAGTTGTTTAACTTTTTGAAAAAACGTGTTTCTGTTGTTTTTCCACTTAATGGGTTGTCAATTCTTTCGGTTCTCAAGAGTGTTACCATTACATTGTTTCTTTATAACATTCAGCAGTAGTTTGCTCATATTGTGAGTGGGGGGATAACAGTTTGTAGGGTTTAATTCCACCAATTTTAATAGACAGTTAGCATACCAATCTGAGGAAGCAGAAGAGACCGGTGAGGCTCGAATAGGACATTCCTCTGTTCCCTTAGTAATTAAAAATGACTAGTAGGAGTGATCAGCAGAAAGGGTCCCTGCTGAAGCTGAGCCAGGAAAAGCAATGTGTAGCACGTTACCGGTAGAGCGATATGTTCTGATGTGAAACTTTGTTGGGTCTGCTTTACAGGCAGATCTGATGTAAATTGGCCATTAGCCCTGCAGTATAGTGCCAAGTGTGTCAAACAAAGGGGTGTGGTTAATCTGTGCGCAAGGTGTTACATATTATCTTGTTAACTTCTGCCACTCTCTCTTGACGGCCAGATAGCTTTCTGCAAGTCTGTGCATCAAACTCTTTGGGAAATGGCTACCAAATAGGACTTGCATACCCATTCTTTGCTGTCACCTCTTTAAGCTAACGTTTTGCATTGGGAAAGAAAACATAAAAATTGGACCTCCCCACTATGGTACAATCAGCGATGGTCCCACTGCTTTACCAGTTATACCACAATACATCACAAAGGGATTGGAGATCTAAACGCCTCAGCATGAAGTCCATTTGCCTGAAATCTATTGTTACTGGCAAGTGACTTATACCTCACTGTTATGCTTCTATCAAATAAAGCCTAAACGCAAAACATTGAAAAGGTTGTTGAGAGTCAAAATGCTAGCCAAACCACCATGCCAGCAGCCATTTTTGTTTGATTGAAGAACAATCCACTTCAAATATGCTCTACTTGACAACTTGCAGGTGACCAGAAGTAGAAGAGGGAGATATGTAACCATCCTACCGCCCCAGGAGGGTCCCTGTTCTTGCCACACTGATGTTAACATCTAAATTACAACCGCTCTGCTCACTATAGTTTGGATGCCCAGAGTCTTGATTGTCTTTTCTCCCACAGAGCTATTTCTACAATGAGGACACATTCAATTTCAACTATGCCCAGGCCAAGGCGGCGTCCGGAAACTACAAGGAGGCAGAGGAGGTACTGATTTTATGTACTGTAAAGATGCATTGGGGGAATATTCAAAGTTCGTAGGTGAGGAATACATTTTGAACTTTCTGATTCTTGTGTGACATTGTATAAAACTGCACTGTTCTTGCACCTTAATCTACTGTAAATGGAGTTTCAGCAGAGACCGTAAGAGTAGAATTAAAATGTGTGGGGTACTGCAGTTAAAGATGTGGGTGCACTGCCAGGCCTATGTAGAGCTCCCAATGCTGGAAAAGCAGGTAGTGCACGAAGCTAAGATAGAGAAGCATTGATAGAGTATTGTCTGGTCCTAGCACTGGAGTAGCAGGCAGAGCTGCAAGTCAGAAAGGAGTAAGGGGCACTGGCAGAGCTATGTGTTTGTTTCAGTTCTGGAATGGCAAGGGTGATGCAAGGCACGGTTGAGGTGCATCAGCTGTTGATACATTGAAGGATAGGGAGCCTTTCTCTTGGCACCATCCTTAAAACTGTTTTCTCCTATCCAGGTTTTTCTACTAATTCAGAGTGAGAAGATCAAGAATGACTACACATACTTGAGCTGGCTCGCACGCTGCTGTGAGTATGTTATGTTATGTGTATTTGTAAAGCGAACTATCACCCGTGAGAGTATCTTGGCCCTTAGCGGGGGGGGGGGTGTGCGAGTAGGAGTCCTGTGGAGCAGAGGTGTCTGGGTGGTTGATAGAAGGAGATGTGACTGTTCAGGTAGGTAGGGCCTGAGTTGTGCCTTTAATGTTTGTATAAGGAGTTTGAATTGAGTGCATTTGTTTTATCGGGAGGCAGTTCAGTTCCCTGAGGTTTGGTGTGAAGTGAGTTCTGTCTGAGAGGTTAACGATGAGTCTTACTGTGAAGTTCTGAATACTTTGTAGTGAGGTGTTTGGTTATCCTAGTGTAGAGGGTGTTCCGATAGCACAACTTGCTAGTGACTAGGCCATTAGCCGTAATTTTTCTAGTGTTGCTTGGCAGCCTTTTGAAGATCTTCCTCAGCCACTTCAGTTTTTGGAAGTAAGATGCAATGACCGTTTTGACTTGTGCGGTCATGTCCAGTTTGTTCTCGGTGATTATTCCAAGGTTCCTGGGTTCTGAGTGTAGGTGTGGGTCAGAGTTCAGCTGGCCACCAGTTGGAGTCCCATGGGGAAGTGTACTTGCCGAAGATCACTACTCCTGTCTTGTTGAGTTGAGATACTTTCATCCAGTTAGCTAATTTGGTCATGCAGACGTTAAACTTGTTTTTGTGTTGGGTGTCTTGTCCAAGAGTGAGGGTATCAGTTGTGTGTCGTCTGCATGGCAGAGGATGTTGATGTCGGGTGCACTTATGATGTTGGCCTGAGGAACTATGTATGCGGTGAGGAGTCTGGGGCTAAGCCATGAGCCTTGAGGTACTTCGCAGATGAGTTTGTGGTCTTCCGAGGAACAAGGTACCAGGCTGACAGTTTGTGTTCTATCTGTTAAGAAGGAGCAGATTCAGCCGAAACCGGTACCTTTGATGCTAATCTCATGCTGGCGCTGGATGAGGATGTGGTGTGGGATTGTGTCAAATGCTGCAGAGAGGGCCAGGAGAATGAGTGCTGCCGTGTCTCCTCTGTCAAGGATCATGCAGATGTCATCTGTGGTGGCGATGAGTGCGGTTACTGTACTGTGGTTGGGCATGAGTTTGGTCTGTGTGGCATCGAAGAGCTGTTGGTTGCTGAGGTGGTTGGTGAGGCGCCAGTTGATTAGATTCTCTAAGATATTTACGGGGTATGGTAGGAGGGAAATGGGTTTGTAGTTGGAAAGTGTGGCTGGGTCAGCAGATGGTCTCCTGAGCAGGGACAGGACAGTGGAGTGTTTCCAGGTGTCCGGGAATGTGAATAAGTCGATTAATATATTGAGGAGGGGTCTTAGTGCATCACTGATTGGTAGGAGCCCCTTGGTGAAGGCATGGTGTGGGCAAGCGTCAGTTTGAGCCGGAAGTGGATGGCCTTCAGGTTAATAGCAATTTCGACTATGGTGACGGCATGCCATAAAGTCAGGGTTCATTCTCTTCCAGGGGATCCTCATCAATAGTCCTAAGCACTGAATATTCCTGCCCATGCACGTTGACCCCGGAAAACGATAACAAATTATATATGAATATATATATATATATATATATATATATATATATATATATATCGGAGGCTCCTTGTACTTGGGGACTTGTTTTGCGTATCCAAATCAGGAGCATGACCCACTCGCAGACACCAGCCCGTTGGGTGGGGAGATGCTAACAAGCGAAACATAGTGTCTGCTGCAGGAAGGGCGTCGGAGTGGGGTGACATCCTACTTTGACCACTCTGGAGTACGAGCGGTAATCTCAGCAGGAGATCGGAAATGCGCAAAACGCTTACGATCAAAGACCGCATTACCAAGAACAGATTGCCACAACGTTAATGCAGGTACTAAAAAGAAAATTTCATGCAACATTGCGAATAAATAAGATCCACTGTAATTCCATGTGAATAAACAACAGTACAGAGCATTATGGGACTTGTAGTTTTAACTGCTGGTCATGTGACTCTTAGTATAAAAGAGCGGACACAATGCACTTTGCTTTTAAAACTGTTTCCTACCTGTGACCAAGGCTGTTGCGCGGGGTCAGAGGCTCCTTGTACTTAGGGATATATATATATATATATATATATATATATATATATATATATATATATATATATATATATATACCTGCGCAAACAATGGCAAGCCCTCCAGGTGAGAAAAAACGTCTCGATAACCAGCTTCAGCTCTCAAGGAATGATTTATTTCATGAAGACAAAAAACAAAACCTACGCATTTCAGCGAAAGCCGCCTTGTTCACGGGTTAAAGCATTTACAAGTTGACATCCATTTAAACAAGTTGCGTGCACATGATCAAAACAAACCATACAAATGAAAAGTGGACTACAGCCCAATGTTGATCGCCATCTTAGAATGTGTTTGTAATACTGCATCTATATACTGTTTTCCACATTCATAACTAGGTTGGATTTACGAAACAATATTAATAGATATACGCTGCTACATTAGTGCGAAAAACGTATTTAACAGTCAAATAAGAATATTCGATTCTACCACATTATCATAATGGTGTATCCATAAACATAGATTCAACCAACAGAAGCTAAATACTTTGCATTTCATGCTGCCACAATTGTCTGTTCTCTCTCTCAATAAAGTTATTTGAAACGTGCTCAGTACTCATCAATTCTAGTTCATGCCTCTCAGATCGAGAATTATAAACGCACAGAACGTATAACTTCATACATTCCCTTTGTCTCCAAAAATAAACATTATATTGATAACAGGTATCGGAGAATGACAAAATATGCAAATCATATCTCATATTACCAGAACATCCTCTTCTATTCAATTTATTGGGATTTCTGTTTTACACTTAATCAATTACACCATACGGTTGAGTCCAACAGTGCAAGTTATACCCAAGTGGGTAAATCTTATTATGCCAAAGCCATCATACGTACTGCATAATAACCACATATCCCCCAGTGGGAAGAGAAAAGTTCCAACAAATCTTCAATCTTGAGTAATCCATCCTCCGCACCACATGTTGTGCATACCTGTTCGTGAAGACAAAAGATATGTATGTGCACCTGATCGTCCAACCGAATTGAACATATTGCGCAACAAAGGGCAACTACTTTACGCTATTTCAATAAAATATTAGTGCTCGTGATCTTAAAAACATTTCTTTAACATAGCAGAATACAAGCAGGGATATAACTATAAGCCTATTTTTTATAACATTTTTGAGCCTAACAGTACTTTACAGGCAGACAAATAGCAATCTTTTTTCTTCCAAATACCATGCCATCTCCTCCTCCGAATTCAAACCCCCAGGAATTCTCGAATCTCGATTCAAAATGTACTGGGATTCCAGTTGTCTAAGTTTTCGTATTCTGTCACCTCCTCTAGCACATGGCAACACTCTATCAATCACAAAGAAGCGTAAAAGATCACGATTGCTTCTATGTAATTCTTCAAAATGTCTAGCTATAGGTGAAAATTTATCTTTGTTCTGTACTGCTCGCATGTGCTCAAGAACACGTTTCTTGGCTGCAAACATGGTGCTGCCAACGTATTTCTTGGCCCATGGGCATATCAGAACATAGACACAGTGATCAGACATACAAGTTAGATGTTTATCAATAGGTTTCTCTATATTCTCCACAGGAAAATATACCTTCTTCACATTGCTGCTATATTTGCACGCCTTACATGACATGCATGTGAAGAAGCCCTTAATATCTGAACTGGAATCCTTTTTTTTTGTTACATCGTTACTGCACATCTTATCCTTTAAAGAGTTACTCTTTCTGTAGGTGACATTGGGAAAGTTGCCTACTACCTCTTCTAAAGTGGTCTCCGTTTTTAAGGACTTCAATGTTTCGCTAAGCATTTGCGTACGGCTTGAGAGCTAGAGTTATAGGTGGTGATATACCTGATAATATTAGATTCAGGTTTCACGCTGGAAGATGTCAGCAATGTTTCTTGTTTCAGCTCAGCTGCCCTACTATAGGAAGATTCAATTGAGCCTCGATTGTATCCTCTCTCCAAGAATCTTGTGGTCATACATTCACACTCCCTCTTAAAATCCGCCTCGCTACTATAATTTCTTCGGGCCCGAAGAAATTCCCCATAAGGGATACTGCGAATTAAAGTAGAGGGATGGCTACTTTCTGAGTGCAGTAAGGTGTTGCCTGCAGTTTCCTTGCGAAACAGGCTCTTGATCAGTTTTTAATCTTCTACTCTGATTCTTAAGTCCAAGGAGTTGACTTCGGTGGCACTTATCTTACCCTCAAATCTAAGATTAACATCATTGATGTTTAAGCTGTCAATAAACACCTGAGCTTGCTGCACGCTACCATCCCAAATGATAAATAAATCATCAATATACCTCAGCCATGTGATGACATGGCTGGGATATTGACGAAAGACAACGGGCACCTGTCGCTCCCACCATCCCATAAAAAGGTTGGCAAAACTGGAAGCAAAACAGGTGCCCATTGCTGTCCCCTGTCTTTGCCTGTAAAACAGGCCATTGAAGATAAAAAAAATATTTTCAAGACAGTATCTAATCATCTGTAAAATTATCTCATTATGTTTCGAAAATGAGATCGAGCGTGACTTCAGATAGTACTCACAAGCCTGCACACCATCATCATGTCTGATTGAGGTGTACAGGCTACACACATTCAGGGTTATAAGAAGGAAGCTGGCTTGCCATTCAGTTTACTTAATCTTCTTAACGAAATCCATGCTGTCTCTCAAATATGAGGACAAGGATTCCACATAAGGACGTAAAAAATGGTCGATATACTTCGACGTGTTCTCTAACAGGGAACCCATGGAAGAGACGATAGGCCTTCCTGGTGGTCTAGCTGGATCTTTGTGTAGTTTTGGTAGCAGATATAAAATCGCTACTTTGGGGTTCCTATTTAGCAAAAAGGCGTACTCCTCCTATTCTAGAATGCCACTTGTGTGCCAACCCTTCAACATTCTGTAATATTGGGCATTTGACTCCTCTATTCTAGATTTGGGGACTTGTTCATAACATTCTTGTTGATTTAACTGTTTCAAACCTTCTTGAATATAGTCTTCCACATTTAAAACCACCACATTCCCTCCTTTATCCGATTGACGGATCACTATGTTGTTATGTTCTCTGAGGGATCTAATTGCCGTTCTCTGGACTAAAGTCAGATTATCATTTTGCCAGGACCTGATTTTAGCTAGTTTCTTAAGATCATTAATCTTGAGGATTTCAAAGGTATCAATGCTATTAGATGGTAAAACAGGATTAAATGTAGATTTAACCTTCAAATCATTCGGATAACTTAAATTGTCTTTAAACCCCAACGTCTGTGCATCAATCGGTGGCAATTCCACATTGTCTCACTCAAGTTTTTTTAGAGCAATCAGAGTTTCTATTTCCCTAATAGACTCTACTGCCGGAATATCGATAGTGTCAGTTCTTAATTGAGACACATTTTTCACTTTAAGTTTATGCCACTTGTGCAGACGCAACTTTCTTATAAAGCAAAATAAATCAACTCTTTCTCGATGATAGGAGAAGGTACTAGTGAGGCAGAGACAGAGGCCATACTGTAATACTTCATGTTCTTTAACAGTTAAATTACGATTAGAGAGGTTTACCAGGTTCTTGGCATTCATTTCCCTCATCTTTTTTGACCCCGTGTTTCCACTCCCTATGGGGTTGTCGCTGCCTTTCCATCCGCCCCTCCTGGTTTGTTTGCGGGTGTTGTTGTATCTCCTGTAGTTCTTCCTCTTCCTTTGCCTCGTCCGATGAATCCTCTCCCTCTTCCTCTGCCCCTGTCTATTTGCCAATTGGATTGATTTTCTGTCTGATTCATTAAGCGGAATTCCTCCCAAAAATGTGTCATTTTAGTAGCAGATTTGATAGCTTGTGGGTTACCATCCTCCGATATATCACTTTCACTCACATCGCTGTCAATTTCTCCTGTACTTTGGACTTTATCCAAATCCCCTTGGATTCCTCTGCGACACATGTTGTCGTATTTGCGACTGAAGGTAAAAACTCTTCCTGATTGATAATCAATCTTGTCTCTTAGAAACTTTCTTTCTTTTTTTTGCGATAATTTCTTCTTCATATTTTTCTATTTTATTTTTAATTTCTTCCAACTTGATTTTGAAAATGTCCCCATTCTCCTCTTTCTCAATTTCTTTTCTCAATTCTTCAATTGCTTTGATCAGTGCGTTTCTACCTTTCCACGCAAACTTTATGAGTATGGACAGCATGCGATTGGAGCAGTCCATCAGATTCTCCGCCCATTCCTCAGCTAGTTCCACATCCGGGTCCTCGTACGACGGGGCAATCAAAATTCTAAGTCCTCGCGGGACACGTTTCTCTTCTTGATATTTTACCAATGTGATGGCCTCCCACCACTTTGAGATTTCTTTCCTCATTAGTCGCTCCAATTTGAGGTATTTTTGATTAAGGGAGGTGGGTAGTACCGTCTTCTTCTGTGTCTGTAACTGCTCACTGGTTTTGACAAACATAGTTTTAGCTCTAAGCCTCCTGCGTGACAACGTATCCTGCTCCATATTTGGCTTTTAACTATTATAGTATTGATAGGATAAAAGTAATCCTTCACTCCTTCAAGCTCATCTCCAGGTCTTTTCACTTTTAATCTTTAAAATCTCAAATCTCTGATCTTCTTGACGCATCTCACCCGCCACAAGTGAAATGCTCGACCAACTCCGATCGGCAATCACGTGGACGTCTGCAGTGCTGGACGATCTGTGCGGAAATTTGTAACGTGCTGCGATTTAGGGTCTTGTCAGGCAACTGCGGTTGCACGAAGCGGGAGCCCCCGTATATGCTTTTTTGATGCAATATCCACGTTAATCGATTTTACTTCTTACCGCGGGAAGCATCACACTGACTAGATCCCTTAGCTCACCTCGTCAACTTCTTCCTCCACACGTCTTCAAACACTGTGGTCAACTGGCTATGTCCAAATACAATCTCTCAGCCTCCGAGAACGCGGGGACACAATTGGACGCGGTCCCAGCGTTCTCGGAGGCTGAGAGATACACAGCTATATATATATATATCATGCAGCCTCCAATTAGACAAAAAGGCTAATCAATGCACCGACAAACACTGTTTTTGCCACCATATAATATAGAATATAGACAACAGGAGGAAAAGTATCACTTGAACTCTCTTTAGTGCGTAGAATCCAGATAACTCCATCTGCAAAACAGCAGTCATTATTAGCCTATAGGCTGCATTGAAAAAACACTAGCATAGAAAATGAAAGCAACTGTAAGCATAAAAACTGGCACCGTGCCTTTAAGGCAGCCATGACCCCCAGCTTCCCAACAAGCCTCAGGGGTGTCAGTTGTTCTTTCCGGCTCCTTCAGTCAGGACCCTGGAGTTTTCAGCTCTGACTATTTTTGACTTTTTGTCAATAATTTTAACTTTTATTAGTGACTTTTACCTTTCACTCTATGTTTTTCACTTTGTAGAGTGAGGTATCATCCCTTTTCTGACAGAAGCTTGTTATTTTTCTGTCACAAAATCCCTTCTCTTTTTGACCCTTGTCCCTCCTGTGGCAAGAAGAAGGACAAGACTGACACACACTCAGTGTGTATACTCTGCCTACCTGAATCCCACTCCTCTGAAGCTTTCCAACAGCAGTGTTACCAACACTGCAAAAAGCTGTCTGAAAGAGAGGGAGAGAATTAATCTCTATGGCCTCTCAGAGAAGCAAAAATCAACTTCCTGAGGAAGATCTCCGGTGAAGCAGAAGAAGAAGAGGTCCAGATAGACATCGAGAAGTAAGGTCCTAATATGTTCCGCATCGGGATCGGCATTGAATAGACCTCCAGCGGCGAAGAAACAGGTATCTCCGTCATCGAAACCTCCACCGTCGACTGTATCTGTGCACCTCAACGACGACAAAGACAATGAGTTCAACATCGAGCCTTCAACGTCACTCACAGGTATCTGATCTGCCTCCTCCGTTGACGTAAACTCAGCAGCGTTTAGCGTCAAGGAATAGGTCTCCGTTGACGTTGGTCCAACTTTCGACATCGAGGCACTGGACACCGTTGGCGTCATCACATAGACGTTCGATGACGAGGCTCAGGACTTTGTCGCCGTCATCACATAGATGTTCGACGTCGAGGCGCTGCCCTCCATTGACGTCAACCCTTCGACGTCGAGGCCCAGATCCACACCGAATCGATGCCGGTCAAGTTCCAGTAGACTCTGGCTGTCGGCACCGCATCGTTCAGCATCGAGACATCGGTCTCTGTCGGTATCTGTCTATCGACGTCAAGGCATTCGCCGTTGAGATCGGCGTCGAAGGCTAAAACGTAGCCAGTGCACCATTCTCTGTCGGTTACTTCTCTCCCGACGTTGAGGGTTCAATCGCCATTGGTAATCCAAGAGACACTGACTCCACGTTCGACATCAAGACACTCGCTCCAATTGACGTCGACCCATCATACACATTCTGACCGATCAAGGTCAAGACTCACTGCGTCGTCAGCCTCGAGGTCACCCGAGGTTATCCTATCGATGTGGAGCAGCTCAGCGTCTTCGAACATCCCCTTCCACAGGAGACGAAGGCCCCTACACAAGAGGAGACAAGGAGGCAAACATCACTCCCCTAGGTGGAGGCAAACATCACTCCCCTAGGTGGATGTTACCACTGCATCACTGGCAGAAATCCACAACGGGGTAGGTACGAGAATCAGAGGACAACTCCAGGACCATACACAGGTCAACACTATCTCGTCTGGTTCTGGCAGTAGATATCTCGCCTACCACTCCTTCGAGGGGTCGAGGTCATGCTTGCACAGTGACAACTTCCTCAAGAAGGAGTAGTACATCTTGTGGGCATCGGAGAAGACGCAGATCAGCAACACCTTCTTCTACTCAGTCTTCTACAAGGAACTATTTAATGACCCTAACAGACAATCCACCTTCGAGGGTCTCTTCAGTGGATGATATCAGTACTTTCCAAGATGTATTGGCCAGGGGGAAACAAAATTTAGCATTGATATGCCTACCCCCCAAACTTCGTCTTCTTTGATTTTTGAGATCAGCGGCCAGGCCTTTGTTGCCTCTGGTACCGGGGCTTCTGCAGCCTGTTATGGACGTGTTCTTCACACCAGCAACTGTCAAGCCCGCACCACGAAGGATCTTGAAAAAATACAGGCCTCGAGAAGAGAATTATTACTTAAAGCCGATCCACCTCCAGACTCTGTGATCATTGCGGCGGCTAAAGAGGCACACGCAGTGGCCTCCTCCTCAACAGTGCCCCCGATAAGGAAAGCAGAGCATAGGACTCTTGGGGAAGAAACATCTGTGGTACCTCAACCTCCATGCTGAAGATTTCCAGAGCCTCAGCTCTCATGGGGCACTATGATAGCGCGTTGTGGGACTCTTTCGAAAAGTTTAAGGACAAACTTCCCAAGGAGGATCGCAGAGATTTCAAGGAGGTGTTACAAGAAGGAGGTTTGGTAGCTAATCAGATTATTAGTGCTGCAGCTGATGGAGCAACCGTATCTTCTCATTCTTATGCACACTGGAACTGTGCCAGACGTTCATCCTGGCTTCGGCTTACTGCACTAAAGCCAGAGGGTCAGCAATTGATCCTAAATCTCCTTTTCTCAGGATCTTCCTTAATTGGCATGCACACAGATATGAGATGTCAAGAGTGAAGTCGGAGCTAGACACTTTGAAAGTGGTAATGTCTTGAGAAGAAAAAGGGGTTCAGGTGCAGATACAGGCCATAAGACCACCAACCTTTCCATCCATCAGAGGGTTCAAATCCCTTAGTGGCAGAGGCACCAACAACAACAGCACCAAGCCAGAACCCACTATCAGGGGCGTCTCACCCCCAGAGGGAGAGGAGCATCACTTCAATCTGCTACCTCAGCAAAAGCGCCATCAAAGTAATGAACAATCTCTTCCCCCATCGCCGTTTCCCACTCCAGTGGGGGAAGTATGGCCAACCACCTGGAAGAATGGCGGAGCATCACAAACAATCAATGGGTTTTAAGTATGTCGCAGAATGGGTACTCTCTACGTTTCCGTCATCAACCTCCGGAGATAGCTCCAGTGAAGACCGTGTTCTACAAGCTGAAAATACTGCAGCAGGAATATCCACTCTCCTACGAAAATCAGCCATCGAGGAAGTTCCTATATCTCAACGAGGTTGAGGAGTATACTCAAGGTATTTTCTAGTGAGAAAGAAAGGTCAGAATTCAGACCTATCCTGGATCTGGGCTCTCTCAACAAATCCATCTGGAAGAAAACGTTTTGCTTGTTGGCTCTTCACCAAATATATCCTCATCTCCAGCAAGGGGACTTGATGTGTTTGATAGATCTGCAAGATGCATACTTTCACATCTCAGTCAACCAACGTCATCGGAGGTTCCTGCGTTTTCTAGTGGGAGCCAAGCATTAGGAGTTCAGAGTTCTACCCTTATCCTTACCTCAGCGACTGGCTTCTGAAGGGCCCATCTCCCCAGTGTGTGAGGACTCACTACTAATGATGTCCAGCCCTTTGCCAATAGCTGGGCCTTCATGTCAATGTCGAGAAATCAGTTCAACATCCTACTCAAAGGGTACATTATCTGGGTGCAACATTAGACTCTGCAATAGGAAAAGTGTTACCTTCGGAGGAGAGACTATCATCTATCACTTTGAAGTGCAAGCAAATGGTTCGCACTACCTTCCCTTCGGTCCAACAGGTCGATGGCATCCTGCATTTTTCTCGTCCCCAATGCCAGGCTGAGGATGCGTCCTTTACAGCAGGATCTGGAGGACAAGTGGGATCAACGGACTGCTCAATGGGACGACAAGATCCATCTGTCGAGAGCAGCCAGATCATCTATCCCATGGTGGATGCGACAGGAAAACCTCTTGGTGGGAGTTCCCTTCCATCAACCTCCTCTGACACAATCGTTAATCACAGATGCCTCCCTCCTGGGGTGGGGAGCACACATGTAGTCCCTCCAGACTTAAGCTCAGTGGTCGTCCAAAGTACAGACATACCACATCAATAAGCTGGAGCTAAGGGCTGTGCATCTAGCCCTCAAGGCTTTTTTACCCTCTATTCAGACCAGCTCTATATTAGTCCAGATGGACAATACAACTACCATGTACTGTCTAAACAAACATGGAGGGACTCGATCACGTTCTCTGTCCCTGGAGGCTCAAGCGCGCTGGCATTGGCTCTTAGCAAGGAAACCCTCGATCACAGCGATACATCTACCTGGAGAGCAAAACACTCAAGCAGATTCCCTCAGTCATTTCGACAATCAGCAAGACTGGATTCTACACGACGAAGTGGTGGTAGGAATTTTTCAAGAATGGGGTCGTCCAAGCATCAATCTTTTTGCGGACGAGACAAACAAAATGCTGCGACTTCGCATCAAGATTCTACCGGCCAGGGTTGAGAGGAAATGCCCTTTTGATCAACTGGTCAGGGGGCTTTGATTATGCTTTCCCTCCTCTCCCTCTCATCCTGAAGGTAGTAACCAAGATCTCCCGATCCAAGGCGAGAATGATTCTGATCGCTCCAGACTCGCACAACAGTGGTGCTACCCGGACCTCCTACACCTTTCGGAATGTTCACACAAGAGGCTGCCATACAGTCCGTACCTGCTGACCAAGATGACCAGGACCATTTATCACCCCAATCTTCCCTTCCTGAACTTGGCAGCATTGCTCCTGAGGTCCTCCAGTATGGGCACTTAGGACTTCCTCAGGACTGCATGGGCATTTTGAAAGTAGCGAGAAGGCCTTCTACAAGACACTCTTATGCATTTAAATAGAAGTGTTTCTATTTGTGGTGTGTACAGAATGGTTTCCAACCTACGAAGGGGAAAGAGGAGGTAATTTTGCCTTATCTCCTCCACTTAGCCAGGTTCGGCCTAAAATTCTCTTCCATAAATGTACACATGGCAGCCATTACGGCATACAGGCGGTCACCTTCTCAACCTTCTTTTTTTCAATTGCAAGTGGTGGAGGATTTCTTGCAGGGGGTAAAGAAGGTTTACCGTCCTATTCAAACTCCTTTACCTCCCTGAGAGCTAAATCTGGTTCTACCCATACTCATGGTGCCCCCTTTTGAGCCTATCCGCAAAGCATCCCTCCAACACCTTACATGGAAGGTGGCTTTCTTGGTAGCAATCACTTCAGCCCGCAGGGTGAGCGAGATACAAGCGCTCTGTTCTAAGGAACCCTACTCGGTTTTTCACCACAACAGAGTCGTTCTGAGGATCCACCCCTCCTTCCTTCTGAAGGTGGTGTCAGACTTCCACGTTAACCAATCCATCTCGCTGCCCACCTTTTTCCCTAATCCCTCTACACCAGCTGACAGGTCGCTTCAATCTCTAGACATGAAAAGGATTTTGAAATTCTACTTGGACAAGCTATTGGGAAATCTGATCAACTGTTTGTAAATTATGGTTCCGTCAGAACAGGTTTCCCAGCCCCTAAGCGTTCCATCTCCAGATGGAAAGTGTCATGTATCAAGCTGTCTTATCAGATGGCACAGACACTGCTTGGTTCTATTTCCAAGGCTCATTCCACTTGAGGGAAAGCAGCGACAGTAGCTTTTCTGAACTATGTACTGATTGCTGAGATCTGCAAAGCAGCCACTTGGAAATCGATGCATACATTTACGGGGCACTATTGTCTTGACTCTGATTCCAGAGTAGACACTCAAGTAGGCCTAGCCTCCTTGAGAAATGTGTTTCAATGCTAAATTGGCTATGATAGTTTAGTTGGTTCACCTCTCATTTGTCTGCAGGCGGAGGATGGGCTTGCTATTCGATTCAGTGCTTATGACGATTGAGGAGGATCCCGTGGAAGAGAAAGATGACTTACTTACCTGTAATCCTGGTTCTCTTCCAGGGGTATCTTCATCAAAGTCATAAGCAACCCAACCGCCTCTCCAGGCAAATGAGATTTCTGTAAACCATATCTTTGTGCCCTGACCTTCGGGTCTCCGCAAAGAACAACTGACCTAACTGTCACCCCTGATTGAGGAGACAATTCGGGCCTAATAGGTGTCAAGTGGTGTGGTGTGTTCGGTAATGTGCCTAGTGAGGAGAAGGTTTTCTAGAAGGGCTGTAGAGTTTGGTTGAGTGTGGTCTTCTAGGTGAAAGTTAAAGGTCTCTGAGGAGGGGGGGCTTGCACTCTGCTGTTAATATAGAGGATGCATGCACACTATTGTGAGTATGGAGGAGGGTTTGCTAGCCACTATACGTATGGACTGGCTTATGTGGTGCTGTAGACAAAGAGTAGGCCACAGCAGACTCAGAAGAGCTCTTACGATGACGCCTGCTGGCTATTACTGGAAGTGCAGCTGTAGTACCAGTTTACAGAGGAGGTGTAGCCCAGTGACACCTGCTGGAATGGGATATGAATGTTGAGATAACAGCCCTGCGGTAGGGAGAGCAAAGCACTAATCTCTTTGTGTCACATCGTCAAGGGGCTGGGAGTACTGCTGAAGTAACAAGTCAAGTAGTGGTCTTACAGAGGCATCTGCTGGCAAGGTTTAAATGTGGTTCTCAAGCAACTGAGATATTGGAGGGTGAGATAAGCACTTCTTTTAAAGAGACGCCTGCTGGCTTGAACTGGGAGAGCTGCGGAAGCAATGCAGCCTATGCGTGGGATTAAAAAACAAGAACCTGCTTAAAATGACTCCATCAAGAGGGAGCTGGAAGTGCTGCTGAAGTAACATAGTTATTGGGGAAGGAGACACAAGTGTGTTGGTTAGAAGCAAGCAAAGACTGCAACAACTGAAATGTATTTAGCTAACAGATAAAAGTTCAGGGCTGGAAAATGTGTCGATGGTTACATCAAGTGAGTTGGTTCAACTTCACTACTGAATATTAGCCCCTGGGAGTGAGAGCAAAGTATGGCTTTAGAGTGGCTCATGCTCTTAATGGCACCCACTAACCATGTCCAGGGAGTCTGCTAAAGATCGGCATCGTTGCTGGGAATAAATATCCACATAATTGAGTTGTTCTCCATATGCACTCGCACACTGGTGACTGTTGATGTGTATTACTTCCTCCTTACCTCTCTGACTTCAGACATCATGAACAAGAAGCCACGGCTAGCCTGGGAGCTATACCTCAAGATGGAGACATCTGGCGAGTCCTTCAGCTTGCTGCAGCTAATTGCTAATGACTGCTACAAGGTGAGCCCCAACCATGCATGTGGGACTTTACTGCTTAATCACTACATGGAGTCAGGCAAGTCCATATGTTTTTGGGAGCCCAGGTCAAAAACCCCAAAAAGCAAAGTGCTTTTATGAGCTTTAAAAAAAATTGTCATACAGGTACATTACTACTGTGAATGGTTAGTCTATCAGTGAAAAGAAATAATAGTGGAGTGTCTGTCATTTCCTAATTGTCAGAAACATATTCAGATTGTTAAGTGTAAGATGTCCATTTAACAATTTCAAAGAGCCGGACCTCCACACCGCATGGTATGCTCTTGTATTATATGCAGGGTGCAGAGATCGCCTGCACCTCTGACCACTTGAGTATCAATAATGGCATTTGCCTTAGAAATGCTTAAATGCACATTCCAGAAGCATTAAAATAATTAATTTCCTCATTTTTTTTTGAATTTTGAAAGCATCTATACTTCAGTTATATATTTTGTTAAATTAAATCACAAGTGTATTGAAATAAAATCAAGTGGCCAAATTCATTCCATAAAACAAATGCTCAAATATTTGGACCATAATAGGTCTTTTATCTGGAAACCCCCTAGTAAATCTGCCTTTTGGTTTAGCATTTCCTTGGAGTTCTACTCCTGTTCCAGGAATCTTAGGGCCCGATGTAGGTAATTAGTATTTACCGATTCGTAAATACCGAATTTTACCGATTCGGTATTTACAAATCGGTAAATGCTATGTAGGTATTTTTACCGATTTCTTTACCGAATCTGTAACATTCGGTAATTACCGAATCGGTATTTACCGATTCGGTAATTGCCATTGATTCCTATGGGCCTCAAGGCCCATAGGAATCAATGGCAATTACCGAATCGGTAAATACCGATTCAGTAAAATTACCGAATTGACAAGGGGGACACGGTGTCACTTTGACACCCTGTTGCACCCCTGATTCAGGCTTGTGTGCCACATGGCACAGGTGTACATGCACAGATGTGCATGTACACAGGAATGCGTTATTTACCATCAAATAGTATTTGATGGTAAATAACGAATTCTGAAGAACCGGTGGCACTGTTTTCAGTGCCACCTACATCACAAATTAGCGATTCGGTAAATTTACCGATTCGGTAATTTACAGAATCGGTAAATTTACCGAATCTGTAAATTTAAGGCCCCCTACATCTGAAACTCCAAATACCGGTCGGTAACGGCCGAAATCGGCCGTTACCGACCGGTATTTGGCCTCCTACATCTGGCCCTAAATTTGTAAATATACCATTCTGTCTTCTAAAAGACAGATGTTGCCCTACTTATTGTACAAGCCTACATTTGGTAGTTGCATTCACTGGTAAACCTTTGGTATCACACAGTCCCTGGCTGTGCTGATCTGCTAGACTTCTTTGTAACCTTACTTTGGTCGTCATCCAAGACTTCAGTTGTAGGATTTGTCTGCCCTTGACTATGACTATGACGATGCAGGGCCCACCTCCTTCACTACCATCTATGTGTTAAGAGAAATGAAAGTGTTTTACTGCTTTTGCCCCAAAATATTTATAAATAAAATGTAATATTGTCCTCTTTCACTTCACATTCTCACGCCTGTTCTTGACTAGCAGAATCCCGTAGCCGGCTTGGCCCAGCTGATTGCATTGCCCTTCACAATTGATGCTCCTACCCCAACCATCCAGCCATATCTGATAAAGATATACTTATTTGGTGATAGGTACCTTCCCTATAGCCTTTTAGTGGCACACAGCAATAACTTGGTCAATTCTGGGGGTGCTCACGAAATCCTGCCTCCCAATGGGTGTCCTTAATGGCAAGGAAGGGTGCAGAATATAAAGGCTGCAGCTGCCAGAGGGGTAGTGGACTGTCCTGACCTTTGGCTGACCGACCCACGGGTTCTATGGGTGCCGCATCCTCGGCCACGCAGAGGCTCGGACGCTTGACTCTACTTACAGTGCATATGTCTTCTTAAATCCTGATTCTCCCATCATTCCCTTTTTATCCAAAGTTTTACTTTGCATTCAAGCTTTATGACAGCAGCAGTTTCTGAAGTATCTTGGTAGGTCAGGTCTTTTTTTAAATAAAGTGACTGAGACATTGCCTTGTTTAACAAGCGATGGTCAACATAGGCTTCTAGTATCTGACAGACGGCTCCCCATAGTTTCAGGACCTGGTTTGTCTTTTCAAGACGATTTATTTTAAAGTTTCTTTGGTCACTCCAAAGAGTTGACACATTTACAGTCTTATGCAACTGCTAAAACAAAGGATCTTTTGAAAGGCTCAATTAATTAAGTCTGATAGAGACTTCTAGCCGCGTATTCATTACTTTAGAATTATGCCTAGGTTTCAGACTGGATCTAGAATTTTTTTATTAGTAGTACTTCTGCGGGCTGGTAGGTGGCCTCGATAGGCTCCACGTGGCATAATTCGCACCAGAAGAGACGTGTGCGGTGCCTATATAGGCGCCATCTCTGCACGCTGATGTCAGTTCTTTACTTTCCTCACAAGTCAGCGCAGATCCAGAAGAGCTACCCCTTCAGTCTATTTCTGACTGAACTTTTTATTACTTTTGTTGAGAGTTTTTTTAGATTTTCTCCTGGTGTGGTAGGAATGTCATCAAGGAAGGCCGGCTTTAGGCCATGCCGCGCCTGTCAACGACTGATGTTGGTGACTTACTTGCATTTTGTTTGCCTTTGGTGCCTCGACTGCGACCACAACATTAAGACCTGCGTCTACTGCCACGCCATGTACCAGAAGGCCTTAAGGGAACGGTCCCTTAAGCACCTGGCAGCTCGACATGCGATGCTGCGATGGTCTCGATCCTGGCCAACTGGAAGGTCAAAGAGCCCAAACTCTTTGTTGCTCGCAACGAGACGAAGGAGCGTTGACATTTGAGGCTTGGCTTCGCGGTTAAGCCAGCGTCTGGATCTTCTTTGTGCTTCTCTGAGTTTCCAGGAGCTGGAGCAACCCCGATTCAACTTTGTGAGATTTATGAGGTCATGAGCCTCATATTTGAGTGGCTCATTCCCACCAGAGTGCCTTTGGGCCCTGCAGGATAGAGAGGGTTTCCTACTGGATCCACGCTGAAGGCTCCAGCCCCGACACCTGTAGATGGATCCGTACTGGTGCCGGTTGTACCACCTCGACCTTCCCCTACGCCGGTCCCAATGTCAGCGCCCCCCAATTCTAATCCCCTCATGAGAATCCGAGCCAGATGGGTGTTGCTCAACACTGACTCCAGCTCTGACTGGAGCCATGCCAATCCAGGGAAGAGGTGTGGCGCCGCGGCCAGGGCGACTGACTCCGGAATCTGGGGATCACGGTTCGATCCCCGGCGCGGGCAGCAGATTAGCCCAGCACCATATAACTCTGGGCAATAGCTTGCTTAATCTTCCCGACGGCCCCCAGCGCCTTAAGACCCTAACGGGTGATTGTTTGCGCTTTACAAATGTGGATTACAAAAATGTGGATTACATGCCTTCCAGCCCGAAGCCTGAACCCTATTCTTATGGGCTAGGACTCTGGGATGGGTTGCTGGACCCTGAAGAATACCAGCCTTGTAACCCAAATGTGGACTGGTGTGTGAATTTTGCAGAAGCCAGCAGACTGTGCACCTCTCCAGATACTAGCATGCTTCCTCCCCTACCTTGCCTATGGAATAGGTAGCATCATTTGTAGTGGTGTTGAAAAGGGTGGCCAAGGTCCTGGACCTTAGCCTGCCCTCAGTGGCAGTCAAGACGAACATCTTGATGGGGGTGATTCAGCCTGGAGTGTTTCCCTGAGTACAGCTTCTCCCTTTTAAGCCCTAACAGCTGTCCTGCTTGTCACCTGGTCCAAGCCCAGCACAGGGGCGCCTGTTATCAGGACGATTGCCTGCGCCACTGTCCCGCTCCAGGTGACCCCAACTTCCTCACAGAACACTCTACCCCAGAGAGCTTGGTGATTCAAGCCTCCACCTCTCATTCACATTCCCTACCGCACCCTCAGATAGGGAATCCAGGATGCTGGACACCTTAGGGAAAAATATGTTTTCTTCCACCAGCCTGGCACTGTAATACGTGAGCACTGTGTCCCTTTTGGGCCACTAGTACCACGCACTGTGGGATACGGTTGCACAGGTGCTGCTGACCATCCTGGAGGAGGTATGGGCAATCCTTTTTCTAGGCTGTTGCTGATGGGAGGGATGCAGCTAAGTTCACTATCCGATGTGGACTGGATACCACCTACTTTCTGGGAAGAGCGGTTTTAACAACGGTGGCCTTCCTTATAGTGCCACGCTTTGCTGAGGACAACTGGATTTTCTGGGGATGTCCAGACATCGCTTATGGGAATTCCCTTTGATGGCTCTCGTCTCTTCAGAGACAAAGCGAAGTCCGCGTTGTAGCGCTTTAAGAAAAGCTAATATTTTGGACACAGAAGGGGCTTCCACCCACATCTGTTCCCACCCAGCCACCGTAGTAGTCAGGCTTCCGAGCCTCTGCGTGGCCGAAGACACGGCATCCACCGAACTTGTGGGTCGGTCAGCCAGAGGTCAGGACAGTCCACTACCCCTCTGGCAGCTGCAGCCTCCAAACCTTTATAATCTGCCCCCTTACCATTAAGGGCTCCCATTGGGAGGCAGGATACACCATCACCTGCCCCACTTGTGGTCTATAACATCAGACCAATGGGTTCTACAGATTATCCGAAAGGGCTACTCCCTCTCCTTCAAGACTACCCCTCCCACCTGCTTGTGTCAGGCTGTCGGAGGACCATCTTTCTTTGCTCCACCATGAAGTGATGGCTTTCTTGGCCAAGGGAGCCATGGAGTGGGTGTCGATGCCAGAAGTAGGTCATGTTTGTTATTCCTGCTACTTTCTGGTGCCCAAGAAGGACGAAGACCTTTTTTCTATCCTGGACCCTGTGTCCACTCAATTGCTTCCTCAAGAAGGAGAAGGAGAAGTTCAAAATGCGCACACTCGCTTAAGCCTTGTCTGCCCTGGGAGACTGGATGGTAGTGCTGGAATTGTAGGATTTATACTTCTACATTTCCGCCCTGCCTGCCCACAAGCCTTACCTGTGGTTCATGGTGGGCTACAAGCACTTTCAGTTCGCTGTGCTCCTCTTAGGCCTTACCAGCGCCCCTCTAGTGTTTTACAAGGTGATGGTGGTGGTTGCAGCCTATTTGCGGAGATCAGTTGTGCCAGTCTTTTAACCCTTCTCAACGACTGGCTGTTGGAGTGGACTCACCCCAGCCTGTCATCGGCCACCTCCAGACTATGGTGGTCCTCCTGCATTCGCTGGGGTTCACTATCAATGTGCTGAAGTCACACCTGACTGTCTCTCAGACGCTCCTTTTCATCGGAGCTGTTCTGGTTACAGTGCAGTTTCAGGCCTTTCCTCCCAAATGGAGAGTCCAGGATTTCAGGCTGAGATTCTGATGTTTCTACCTCTATCTTGGATTTTGGTGAGCTGGACTCTGAGGCTGCTGGGCCTCTTGGCCTTCTGCATCTTGCTGATGACACTTGCCAGCTGGCATAAGCGGGGTCTGTCCTGGGACATTAAGTTCCAGTGGGTGCAGCATTAGGGAAATCTCTTCGGCATGTTTCAGATTTCAGAGGGAACTGCAAAAGATCTGCAGTAGAGGTTAATAAACCGAGAACGGGTCGGCAGCAGACTCCTCTCCCTTCCCCAACCAGATCTCACAGTGGTGACAGATACATCCCCCCCTGGAATGTCGGCGGCATTCGACACCGTTCCCCACGCGCTTCTCCTTTCTAGACTCTGGGACTGCGGGGAACGGTGTGGAGTTGGCTCAAATCCTTCTTAGCCGACCGCCGTCAGACAATCTGGGCTCCTCCTTACTCCGCCGAGATGCCACCGCTAGAAGTGGGGGTTCCCCAAGGTTCCATCTTGAGCCCCCTCCTTTTTAACATCTTTATGGCTCCTCTGGCGGTGGTGGCGGAGTCCTTCGGCGCCCGGATTGTCACCTATGCCGACGACACCCAGCTCCTGTTTGTAAGCAACAGGGATGGTCTGTTTGACGATGATCAGGCTAGGGGCTGTTTGAAGGCGGTTTTTGAGTGGTTTGGACGTCATGGATTGAAATGCAACTCCGACAAGTCGGAGCTGCTCTTCTTTGGTTGCATCACCGAGCCTGATTGGAAACCCTGGTGGCCGCAGGATATGTTCCCTCCCGCTAGTTCATCCTTGAAGGCCAAAAATTTGGGAGTTATCATTGATAGCGACTTATCTTTTGGACCACATATTTTCTCTCTTATTGGGAAATGTTTTGGCATCCTTCGGATGCTTCGTAAATTTCTCCCTTTAGTGTCCATCGAGCATAGGAAAATCATAGTCCAGGCACTGGTCGGCTCTAGGCTGGATTACGCAAATGTTTTATTTCTGGGACTTCCCAAATATCTGGTCAGGCGTCTACAAATTGCTCAGAATTCTGCGGCCCGAGCTGTCTTCGGCCTTCCAAGAAGAGCCAGAGCTACTGCTCTTCTTTCAACCTTACACTGGCTACCTATTGCCAAAAGGATTCTTTTTAAAACTCTGACCACGACTTTCAAGGCCTTGCATGGTATTGGCCCTGATTGTCTTGGTATCAGCCCCCTAGATCTCTCAGATCTTCCTCGCTATCTAAAATGAAGGTTCCCATTATTAAGCGCGCCAGAGCAGGAGGACGGTCCTTTCGTTATTTAGCTCCTCGTGCTTGGAATGACCTCCCGATCTCTTTAAGACAGGCTTCTTGCCTGCTGTCCTTCCGAAAGGCCCTTAAAACATGGCTTTTCCCTTAAATTGGTGCTGCTTTTCTTCTGTTTCCTGTTTTTACATGTCCCTTTAGTGTTATGTTTCTCCCTTACTTGGTGGGTACCTTCGATAAAGCGCCGGGATACTCCGTGGAGTGGCCGTGCGCTATAGAAGCATAAAAATAACATAACAATGAGGTGGCCATCTGGGAAAGGTGGAGTTCAGAGCCTCTGGTGGAATCCTGACTCCGCATTAACCTTCTGGCACTCCGGGTGATCCGACTGGTATTGAAAGCCTTTCTCCCTTCCATCAGTGGAAGGCTAGTGCAGGTGTTCACGGAAAACACCACGCCATGTGGTACTGCAACAAACAGGGAGGGGTGGGGTTTGCGAACCCTCTGTCAAGAGGCCCTGCATCTCTGGACGTAACTGGAACATCATGGCATATCCCTGGAGGTTCAACACCTGGCAGGCTCTCCGAACACCAGGGCAGACAGATACCTAGCAGATCACGAATGGCATCTACATCCGGAGAGGTGGTGCAAGATCTCAGCAGTGGGGGGAGTCTTGGTTAGATCTGTTTGCCACCGCAGAGAATGTGCAATGTCAGCAGTTCTGCACGCTTGAGTTTCCAAGGCGGTCTCGCTCGGAGAAGCTTTTCTTATCTCAAGTGGAGCTCAATCTTCCTGTACACCTTGTTGCCCATACCCCTCTTGCCCAGAGTTCTCAAGAAGAACAGTAACAACCGGGCCCAAGTCATCCTTGTTGATCCGTACTAGGCTCAGAGAGTTTGGTATCCCGAGCTGTTGAGCATGGCTATCGGTCCTTTGATCAGGCAGCCCCTTTGAGAGTGTCTTCTGTTGTAGCAGCAGGAAAGAGTTCTCCAACTTATCCTGTCAACACTCTGCCTTCTTGCACAGAGATTGAGGTGTGACAGTAGGCGGTTTTTGACCTTCCGCCCGAAGTCTGCGATGTTAATCTGGCAGCCAGGCATCCCTCCACCAAACAGTATACGCCTGCTGTTGGGGCAAGTTTGTGGCATCCCCTTTCTTGGTTTCTTCTCTTTATTCTTTCCTTTGCCCAGCAGAGCACTGCTCTGGGCACATTAAAGGGCTATCTTTCTGCCATCTCAGCCTTTCTGCGGTTGCTAGATCAGCCGGTGATGTGCACTCTCTTTGAACTGCTGCGTAACTGTCCTCTCAGGCTCCTTGCCATCAAAGCAGCCTTCCTAGTGGTTGTGAGAAGTTGGCCTGGTATATGATGCTCACTAGTTCTAGTGATCACCTTGTACCATGCCAAGCAACCCTTATGGTGCAGGTTGTAAAGTCAACCTTATAGACAAGCTATCCTAGGGGTAGCATGGACTAAGCAGTCTTAGGCTAAACTCTGTAAAGGCATGTGAAGCAAGCTGTTTTACCATACACAATCCCTTGAATACCAAATGAAAGGACACCACACAGATATATATTGAAAATATATATGGATTTATTACTACAAATATCCCTGATACTCTTTATGAGCACAGAAGCAAATGCGTTAAAACAAAACACAGTTAAAATATACAAAAGTTGCACAATTTTGGATGAGCCCTAGGGGCCACCTAAACAATATACTAAAATAGTGGTATAAGAACCACTATGGGGAAAGTGAAGAGGCCTAGGGCCTGGGGAATCGCTGGAGCTGTTCGGGACTAACAGTGAAGAAGTCGGGAAAGGCCCGCGGGACTCGGGTGCAGTGTTTAAAGTGCACGCACTCACCAATGCAAAGTCTATGGTGCGTAAAAAGTACAACGTTAGTTAGAAAGGAACCTTCCGAGTGACCTAGAAGGATGAAACTTCAGACACAGACACTAGAGGTGTGTACCAGTGTGGGAACACCGGCGGAGCTGAGTTACCTCACCCACAGGAAGCGGGTGCATAGGGTCGAAGTAGTGTCGGGTTTCGTCACGCAGGTCGATGGTGCTTGGAGCTGAAGATGCTGCAGGCGGCTCGATGTGAAGAGTTCCGGTGGATCCAAGGGTGGATCTGAAGAGGTGAAGACCTGAAAGCAGAGGGGACAATGTTCAAAGTCACTAGCCAGTGACTACCGTGGAACCAGATTGGAACCAGGCGATGTCGGGTGCAAACAGGCGTCGAGGTGTAGCTTCTCTCTGCAGCCACGTGGACACGAGGGGTCGAAGACGTCCAGGAGTCGGTCACGAGCTGTCCCACGCAGGCTTCTCGCTGTTGGCGGTGTCGGCAACTTGATTGAAGCAAACAGGCCTTGGCTAATGCAAGCCACGCAGGAATCGAAAAAGGCTTGTTACTCGGACCAGCAAGGTCAGAGCAGGGGCTCCTTTTTACAGGAGCAGGGGCAAGTCTGGAGCAACCAGACCCGCAGTGAAAGTTGTAGGCTTCGTCGCCAAGATGGCCACTAGCCGCGTGGCAAGTGGACGGAAAGGCGCGTCCAGTGGCACAATGCAAAAGGGCCCCACGCAGATCGTGGAGATGCTGGGGGGCTGATCTTCGGTGCAAGGGCTGCTCGAGGTTGGGGCTTCTCAAACCCCAAAGCACAGCGTCGAGGGTGCCTCTGATGCTGCGCAGTCAGCGTTTCGGGGGTC
Source organism: Lissotriton helveticus (assembly GCF_964261635.1). Taxonomy (NCBI): domain Eukaryota; kingdom Metazoa; phylum Chordata; class Amphibia; order Caudata; family Salamandridae; genus Lissotriton; species Lissotriton helveticus. The sequence continues at coordinate 1,780,529,706 of NC_136057.1, forward strand.
TTCCAAGAGGTCCGGTCCCACGTCTCTCGGTGCCTCCACGGGTCCCTTCTTTGCAGGGACTGTGGATCAGGCTGTGAGAAGTCTGGGAGTCTAGGTCTTGTCAGGCTCTGGGCTCGGGCTCCGGCGGGAGGCGGCGGCAAAGCAGACATCGAGTTGCTGGTTGGTGCCTGTGTTCACAGGGTGGTCACAAGGGAGATTCTCTTCCATCTTCTGAGCAGCAGAATGTCGAAGTCCAGTCTTCTTCTGTATTTCAAGTTGATTCAGGATGATCTGAAGTCTCAGGACACAGCTCCCACTCTTATTCGAATCTGGGGGGCCGGATCACCTACTAGGTCCCTCCTCTGGGTGGAACCAGGAAGGGGGGTGGTTACACCCCCTTTCCTTTGTCCAGTTTCGCGCCAGGACTGGGGCTGGAAAGCCCCAGCACCGGTTTGAACTGGCCTATGCACAGGGACACCTTGTGTGCCCCAGGCATGTCTGATTCTATTCAGCCCTGTCCTACCCAATACACAAAATCCTGTCTGGGGTGGTGCTAGCACCTCCCCAGGCAGGAAACCCTTTGTCCAAGCTGCCCTCGCTGGAAGGACTCCCAGCAGCAGGAGGTCAGACTTGTGTCTGTGGTGGCAGCATCCATTTTGAGATTCTAAGGCTCTGTTTAACTTTAACCGGGGTTCAGGCTAGGTACATGTCGTATCCCTCTAGAAGGGTGGAATGCTACCCCCGTCGCCAGAACTGGCGAGGGGGTAGTATTCCAATTCGTATGACACCTTACTCGACATGTTTTGATAAAGCCAAACCCAAGATAGCATTTAACCGCGAGGATTATAATGCACTTAAGAGTATATGGTATGGCAATATCATGGAACAGCTAAAGGACATGGTTCCGAAAGCTGCAGACAGGCTCAGCTCATGCCAGAGCACCATCTCACATATTTCCAAGCACTCTGCCTCCAGGATTGATGAGGCCTTCCATAGGAGTGACTGATAGGAACATATGTGTCCATTTTAGGTTAGGTATAGGCATATTACACCTAATTAAGGGGTGGTTACACCGACTTACCCCAGCTGAGTGATCAGCCAGTTGTGTCAAATATGGAGGCCAGGCCAGGGGTGGCATAATACATGCTGCAGCCCCTGGTAGGCCTTGGAAGCACCTATGCCCTGGGTACCTGGGTACACTGTTACAGGGGCCAATAAGGTGAACCAGTTCCAATTGTGTATGTACCTAAGGTACATGGAGTCCATTTTAAGGAGAGAGCAATTAGCCTGGGGCCCTGAATAGCAGGATCCCAGGCCAACTATGTCAAAAACCAGCTAAACACCAGGCAAAAAGTTTGGGGGTAACCATAGTCAGATATCCACCTTCCTACAGTGGTGATAACATCTGCCCGTAGGGTTAGAGAGCTCCAGACTTTGTCATACAAGCCTCCATACCTAACTATCTTTCCTGACAGGCTGTTTCTTTGCACTAGAGCATTCAATTCCATGTACGCCAGTCCATCACCCAGCCTACCTTTTATGCTCTGCTGTATTTCTCTAAAGAAGAGGAGCCATTCCATCGACTGGACCCAAAAAGAGCGTTGTTGTTCTACCTTGACCACACAAAAGCATTCCAGATGGAAGACCAACTCTTTGTGGGATATGTCGGAGTCAGGAAGGGAAACGCTGTGCAGAAACAGACAATCTCCTGATAGATCTTGTTCTGCATTAAAATCTGCTATGCACTGTACAAGAGGTAATCCCCTTAGGGTTTGTATGCTTATTTCACCAAAGCTAATGCTGTGACCACTGCGCTAGCCCACGGAGTTCCGGTCCTGGACATCTGCCAGGCAGTAACGTGGGCTTCACTTTTTTGCCCGTTCGGTCTTTCACGACTTTCTAGTGTGAATTCGATCCGCATACCCACCTCAGGGGACATATTGCTTGGGTATGTATTCTAAGGTAAGGAATCTATGGTTAGAAGCCTCTATCAGGTGAACAAGTTACTTACCTTCGGTAACACCTTATCTGGTAGAGACTCTAGAAGCAGACCCACCCATCCTCCTCCGCTCCTCAAACAAATCTCTAGAGACAGAGTTTTCCCCTTTTAGGGATCTAGTCGTGCACAGCAGTGTTCGGTGTTCTTCGTGACTCTGCGTTCCTGGAGTGGAAAGTCACCAAAAAAAACAACGTCCGCTCACTGGGGTTGCACCTACATAGGCACCGCGTACGTCTCATCCGGTGGAGTGGTCATGGACGACGTCACGCAGATCTGAACAACGCCACCTACCGGCGTGCAGGGGGTACTGCTCACAAAGAAATTCCAGATCCAGTCTGATGCTAAGGTAAGGAATCTGCGGATAGAGAGTCTCTACCATATATGGCGTTACCGAAGGTAAGTAACTTGTTCATATTTGATGTTCACTGAGGCAAGGGAAGGTGGTCTCGCTCTCAAAAGGCTGGTCTTGGACACAGATATCCGTGAAGGTCTGAATGATGAAAAATTTAAATATCATTGCATGCAAACCAAAGCAGTTGCCCTACATTTCAGACAAAAGCTACTTCATTTTAAGTTGCTGCATCAAGCTTATGAATGCCCTGAAAAACAGCACTTAATAGGCCCATTTGAACTCCAGAATTGTCCCAGATGCCAAGAAATCCATGCAGGTTTTGTTAACATGGATTGGTTTTAACCCCTTCCCCCCCCTCATATTTAAATTTTGGTGCGAGGTTATATACATTATAACTTGCATGATTAGCTGTCCAAACTAACCAGAGACATTAACTCCCCTTTAGAATATGTATAACAGATGCCACACTTTGAACAAATTATATCCAACTATGAAGTTCCTGAGTAGAAGATATAGAAGTACATTCATATTAAACACTGGGTAACCCATCCCACAATCTGACCCTGTGTCAGCAGGTCTCTTACCCCATTAGCGAAATGGTTAATTACCAAGCCAGATAATAAACAAATGCACTCCAACATCTATAGATTACTGAGTTGCTGACTCCACCATATCACTTGCTCAAAAACTCTAGGAAGCAGAGCTAGAACATTCCTTCACTCATAAAGAATGCTCCCACACAGTTTATAGGATCCACACGTTGTCCTTCAGTACAACAGAAAGAGTGGTGATGCTCAAAATAACTCTCTATTGATACTATATCCCCTCTGGGATAGCAAAATGAAAATCCAGAATTTCTGAGGGATGTTGGTGTAATTGTGAGAGCCCAGGCACATTGACACACCTTCTCTGGCGATGTCCCAAACTCAACTAGGAGGACGTGTTCAGGGACATAAATAACATTTTTGACACCGAAATTAAGTTTTTCCTTAGTTATGTTCTACTAAGGCTCCTGAATATACTGTATTTTACACTGCATTTCTATAGAGAGAAAGTAACTGCATTAGCATTATGTGTGGCCAAACAAGTCCTCACGTCCAAGTGGAGTAAAGACAAGACAACAGAACACATAGAGTGGCTGTTTACACTCTGGGACCTTAAAATGATGGAGAAACATACTCCTTTACTGGAGAACAAACTACAAGTATTTGATACAAGGTGGGGACCCTGCATAACATTCCAGGCAAAGAATTCAGAGAACTCACATGCCCTTATTATCTGATAGTGCTGCAACTTACCACGAACACGGTCGCAACCTCCCAAATTCTAAAAGATGTTGGTGAACAACCAGATGTATCATACTGAGCCCAATTATATAGAGCTACTTCAGAGGGTGGACTAAGTCCTGTGGTGTAAATTGCTATTACTCCTGATATCTATGGTTATACTGATATTGGGTAAAGTACATGGACACATGTAATAGCAGAATCGAGCTATAAGGGATCCTGCAGCACCCCACCTTCGGACCCATAGACATATGAGGCCCACTCAGAGTGTATCTGGCAGAAAAGGAGGTGGGGGATACCTGCCATAAGGGGCAAGATAGAAACACTTATGCTACCATGGACCCAAATGACGATGAAACTCAACAGGCAAACACCCATACGAAGGAGTGCATCTGAACAGATGCACTCCATCGTATACTCTATAGAATCAACATAAAGTGAACATGCAGGGTGGGCCTGCAGATGTACACAGGAAATGGTAATATGTATTATGCAATGTATACATACGCATCCCCAGAATGAAGCAGGAGGAAATTAAGACAATAGTTGTCGTAGAAACTTGGAGCTAAATGTGATGACTGCTGGTATTTCTTTCACTAACTACTGTGTGGGTCGCAGGAGTTTTGACAGTGCTAACTTGCTTCCAAGTTGGTCACAATCTACTTGTAAGGGACCTCAACAAGACTAAAGAGCAGCCACACCACTGCCCCCTAAGCCCAGGAAAATTCCAAATCAGGACAAAACAATTCTTGTAAGCACACTCTAAAAAACAGTTACAAGTGTCTGGGAAGTTTGTTCATTTTGAGGTTCCAACAAATTTCATTAGGTCTCTTAGCATTGACTTCCTCAGGGATCAGATTATGTTGTATCACTAAAGTTTGCTCTTGTTCCATACAACAAATTTGCATGGTGCATTGTCCACTATGGGCATCAAGTGAGAAGACCACACCAGATGCGAAAAAGTTGATACTTGCTTGGGGACAAACTTACCAGCTCACTCTATAGCCGAGGGGCAAGCTTACTTGTGACTGCATTCAGCAAAGTTATAGAAGGCTTGTATATCTTGTTAAGCCGTCTGGATATGTACACTAGGTGGCTTGATGTAAGGTGTTGAGCTGATTTCACTCGCTGATGTATGAAATGTGTTGGCTAGAGGAAGTGAACAGAAGAATGAAGCTAAGTACATCAAAACTAACAAACTTCTCAGACATTTGTTGCTTCTTTTAAAGCGTGCTCACAAGAATTGTTTTGTATTGTTTTTATACCGATTGTTCATACACAGGATATTTGTTGATTCCAGACTGAGAATATTAGAGGCCACTATACCACATATTTAAACATAAAGCTAAATAAGGAGATGTTATGTTGTGATCTGACAAAACGGTGACACTTTGATATAATGTTGATACCTTGATTCTCCAGTATTGGGGTGTCTTTCATAGATTCACATGCTTGAATATTCTCCGCCGCCAAGTGGCAGTACCACGGTACAAAACATAGCAATGTAGTAATAACATACGTGTAATATATATATATATATATATATATATATATATATATATATATATATATATATATATATATAAAGAAAGAAAAACCATAGAGTTTTCATAGAGAGAAAAAACTTGTCACTTCTAGAACATATCATAGTCATTATGATTAGTCCAAACTCCAGCCAATCAGGCGCCAGCACCCTCTTAGAATGTTCTCCTCAGAGGCTCAGGCCCTCAGATTTTCTACCGCACGTCGTGCGGAGGGAGTCTCCCTGAGCTCTGCTCAGTTTTTCTCTTTTCTTCTCAAAGAACAACTTCACAATGTCTACAACCAAGAAGTCCCTCTTTAGACATTCCGGAACTTGTGGTAAACAGAGACTTCATTTTGAAGACCCTCATAAAAAGTGCATTTGTTGTCTCTACCCTGAAAACCAGGCTAAGGATTGTAAGATTCATTCTACACCGTCTACGCTCCCAAGATCTGATTCTCAGGTGTCCAAGACTCCACCTGCGCAGTTTTTACCTCAGAAACTGCCTATCTTGTCGGCTAGCTCGGCGCTTCCTCCGTCGACGAGAACTGCTGTTGTTGCGTCTACATCGACGACTTCAATTGCTGCGTCTACGAAGTCGGCTATGATCCTGTCGTCGGCATCTTCACCGTCGACGTTTGTAAATATAAAAGTGAGGCCTATTTCATCTACGGTGCCTTTGACTTTGTCTACGGCGTCTAGCAAACAGAAGAAGAAACATTCATTGACGCGTTCATCGTCGTCGACGGTGGCTTCGTCGACGGTGGCTTCGTCGACGGTGGCTTCGTCGACGGTGGCTTCGTCGGCGGTGGCTTCGTCGGAGGAGGCTTCGTCGGCGGTGCTTCGTCTGCGCTGGCTTCGTCGCCGGTGGCTTCGTCGATGGTGGCTTGGCAACACCGTCTATCGTCTATGGTGACAGCGCGACGATGACATCAATGGATCTGGTTCCTTTGAAGTCTTCAAGTTCTTTACTTCAGCAGCGACATTCATCTTTGGACACACTGATGCTGATTTAAGGTGCTTCTCAACCTCCAGCAGAATTATTTTCTTCTGATGCTGATGACGATGACTCAGAGGACGATGACAGGTTTCGGGCTGCTCACAGTCCCTCTGAACTTCTTATTACATGTCAAGACTCTGATGATTACCAGGAAGACGAAGATTTTTCAACTAGTGACACACAACCTGCACAGGGGCTTCCGATGGCACAGATGCCATCATCTCTCATTTCCAAACTCCAATTCATGCTGGATGATTATTATCGTCATTTTCCTAACTCAGTACAGGCTTCTCCGGCTCCTCAAGCACCTATTCAACCTCCTCCTTCAGGAGAATCACTTGCTACACCTTCTACATCGGCACCCAGAGCTCAACATCAGGATGCTCCTCAGGTCATGGAAGGAGATAATGAGGATGATAATGATGATAATGATGATGATGATGACAGGGAAGAGGGTGAGCTGGATGACAGATCCCTGCTTTTGGAATGGAACAATTATCAGATCCAAACACCGTCTCCCACTCCAGCTCCCCTGGATTCTCCACCAGTTGACATAGGTGGTTTTCATCTACTCATGGAAAGGGCGGCAAAAAGATTCCACCTTCACCAGAGAGAGGAGGATTGTTTCTTATATGATTTTAAGAATCAACCGCAGAAACAAGTTCCTTCTATCCCCATCATCGATTTTATTTGGCAAGAAGGTCTCAAACTCATGCAAAACCCTAACTCCATTCCGGCTGTCCTACCCCGACTGGATAAGAAATACAAAGCCCCATCAAATTCAAATGCTTTTCTCATTTCACAACCAAAGCCTGATTCCATTAGTACTCAGGCAGCACAACGTCGGGCCAGGAATCCATCATCTCCATTATCGGCACCTCTGGACCGAGAGGGTAGACGCCTTGATGCTATTGGCAAGAACTTTTCCACCATGGCGGCAACTACGGTTCGAGTGGCCAATTCTTTAGCTATCCTTGGCCGCTACGATCGACAAATATGGTCAGACATTTCATCCCGGTAGATTTGATACCAGAGGCATCTAAAGCAGAAGCGTTAAAAATCCTTCAAGGGGGGAAAGGATTTCCGTCTAGTGGTGGGTGCGGCAGTCCTCAGGCGACAAGGCTGGTTGAAGGCCACTTCTTTCTGTCAAGAGGTACAGACAAAAATATTGGACATGCCTTACGACGGTGAATCATTGTTCGGCCAACATATCGACGATGCCCTTTAGTCAATCAAGAAGGACACCGACACTGCTCGTGCTCTTGGCAATCTACAGTTTAAAAAGCAGCCCTTTCGAGGTGCAAGAGGTCGTGGCTCCATGTCTTCCTTTTGGGGAAGTTCCAATCAATATCGGCAAGGGCAACAACGTTACTCCTCCCAGAGTCAACAATCATACAGACAACAGCCTTCTACTTCCTACAGACAGTACAGAGGTAAATCCTCTTACAGAGGAAAGGATTCATCAAAGAAACAATGACTTTTTCCATCCGTCATCCCTGACTTTTTCAAAGGTTGGAGGTCGAATCTCCCACTTCTACTCCAAATGGTAACTGATAACTTCCGACCAATTGGTTCTGGATATTGTGCGCAAAGGGCACGCATTGGAGTTTGTAAAGATTCCTCCCAATTCTCCACCAAAAGGTCCTCCTCCCGCCCATCTGAAGGAACTTTTAAGTCAACTTACACAATTTTATTAAGAAAAGGAGCAATCAAAGTGGTCCCGAAACTTCAAAGGGGCAGAGGATTCTATTCGAGATTCTTCCTTATAGAGAAAAAGTCAGGAGAATGGCGCCCTATTCTGGACCTACACGCCCTGAACAAACACATCAAAAACAAACTTTTTGCATGCTGTCCCTTCAGGAGGTGCTTTCTTTACTATCCCAAGGGGAGTATATGACAACTTTGGACCTTCAATATGCTAATTTCCATCTCCCCATTCTGCCAAGACACAGGAAATTTCTCAGATGGCCGGGAAAGATTTTCAATTCAAAGTCCTTCCATTCGGTCTTCGTTCCGCGCCCGAGTGTTTACCAAGGTCCTTGCACCGGTGGCAGCTTGTCTTCGTCTGCAAGTAGTGCAAATTTTACCTTATCTCGATGACTGCCTTCTAAAGGCACGGTCGTTCAAACAAGCATCCAAACACACCCTATTTTGCAGTTCCCTGGGCCTAAAATTCAACATGGACAAGTCTCATTTTCTTCCCGCTCAAAGCAGACTGTTCTTGGGAGCCATCCTAGACACCAAGCTGGCAAAAGCCTTTGTTTCACAAGAAAGACGTCAACGACTTTACGACCTGGAGGTCTCCCTCCGGTTAAAAAGGTCAGTTTCTGTTCGAAAGTTGAAATCTTTCCTAGGGATGTTGTCCTCCTGCATCCCCTTAGTCCCTCACTGCCACCTAAAAATTAGACCCATCCAGGAGGAACTGGACAAGCAATGGGCTCAAGTCTCAGGATCCTTCAACAATATGATCAGAGTCACTTCTCAGATGAAAACAGCTCTACTTTGGTGGACTCTCGAGGAAAACGTCGCTTCAGGTCGTCCATTCCTGGTGGACGCTCCAAATTTCACTCTCACAACAGACGCATCTCTCGAAGGTTGGGGTGCACATCTCCAGGGTCTGACAGTAAAAGGAAGGTGGGACATTCATCAAAGGACCTGGCACATCAACCTGCTAGAGTTACTGGCCATTTTTCTGGCTCTGAAAGCTTTTCGCACCATCATACAAGGAGCCTCGGTGTTGGTCCGACGGACAACTCAACGTGCATGCACTACATTAACAAACAAGGGGATACGCGGTCCATCTTGCTATCCCTCCAAGCTCAACAAGTCTGGGATTGGGCGATTCAACATCAAATCACTCATATCAGTGCACATTCCGGGTGCATCAAACGTTCTTGTGGATTCCCTGATCTGGTCGACCTCGACCAATCACGAATGGGAATTACATCAACCCACTCTGGATCACATTTTCCGAATATGGGGTCCTCCGAATCAGGATCTCTTCGCAACACATCTGAACCGCAAATGCTCATTCTACGCAAGTTGGCTTCCCCAACCAGAGTCGTGTGGGAATGCCTTTTTGATGAACTGGTCAAAAATATATGCCTATGCTTTTCCACTGATTCCTGCGGTCTCCAGAGTTCTTCGAAAGATGAGGAAGAAACCCCGTCACATTATTCTAATAGCTCCCAGGTGGCCTCGACAAGTCTGCGTTACGGAATTCCTGCTCCTGTCACAGTGCGACCCGATCATTCTTTGCCCACTTCCGAATCTCCTGACCATGGATCAGGGCCAAATTTGTCATCCCGACCCAGCATCTCTTCGCTTCGCGGCTTGGAACCTGAACACTATGAATTTGTAAATTTGAACATTCCCTTAGACTGTAGGCAAGTCCTTGCTAAAGCTAGAGCACCCTCAACTGTGAAAACATACAAGCTCAAGTGGAAAAGATTCTGTCTATGGTGTAATACTGCTCAGGTACATCCTGTTCATTCCACGCCGGAGCAAGTCTTGCCTTTCTTTTTGCATCAGGCAAAATCAGGCCTCTCGTATTCTACTCTGCAAGTTTTTCTGGCAGCAATCTCAAGGTTTCGTCAGAATGGTTCGAACTCTCAGTACTCCTTCAGAGTAATTCAACAATTCTTCAGGGGTCTTTTTCGGATGTTTCCACCAATTCGTCGACCACCTCCTCCTTGGCATTTAAATATTGTGTTGACACAACTCGTGAAACCCCCGTTTGAACCAATCCATAAAGTCGATCTCAAATTCATTACTTGGAAGACTTCACTACTATTGGCTCTCACTTCCTCTCGTCGAGTCAGTGATATACAAGTGTTTACTACTAATCCGCCTTTTCTTCAATTCACCAAGGACTCTGTCTTGCTCCACACCAATCCGGCCTTTATCCGCAAAGTGCCATCAGACTTCCACCTTAATGAACCAGTCATTTTAAAAACATTTTTTCCAAATCCTCAAACACCAGCAGAGAGGACACTTCATTCTTTAGATATCAAAAGATGTCTGAAATTTTACCTTCAAAGGACGGCTAGTATCCGTAAGACTGACCAACTCTTTGTGGCCTATGGATGGATGTGAAAGGGACATCCAGTCACCAAACAAAGAATTGCACACTGGATTTCTTCAGCAATTTCCTTTTGCCATCAAGAGGCTGGAAAACCGCTTACTGCTTCTGTTCCAGCGCATTCTACCAGGAAGGTTTCCTCTTCTACAACGCTATTTACTGGTGTGCCTCTTCAACACATCTGCAGAGCTGCAACATGGTCCAGCAGGCACACCTTTACAGGACATTACTGTCTGGATACTGCTGACAACGCTGACTCAGCCATGGGGCAGGCAGTCCTACGTATTCTTTTTAAATAAGGTGAGCCTCTGTTGCTTGCCTGCTGTATACAAGGTACCTTTTACTTTATATATGCTTCAGTCTTTTCGTACTGTGTATTATTATTATTATTATATTGAGTATTATGTACCTTGTATTATTTTGACGCCACTGCTCACACTCTTATTCAAGCATTTGAATCTATGAAAGACACCCCAATACTGGAGAAGAACAAAAGTTACTTACCTGTAAACTGTGGTTTTCCAGTATTGGTGTCTTTCATAGATTCCCATGCGACCCACCCTCCTCCCCTCAGAGGCTCTCGGCTACTAATTGACTCTTTGTCACTCTTGTGCTACGAAAATCTGAGGGCCGGAGCGTCTGAGGAGAACATTCTAAGAGGGTGCTGGCACCTGATTGGCTGGAGTTTGGACTAATCCTAATGACTGTGATATGTTATAGTAGTGACAAGTTTTTTCTCTCTATGAAAACTCTGTTTTTTCTTTCTTTTTTTATATATAACTTATGTTATTACTACATTGCTATGTTATGTACCCTGGGACTCACACTTCAGCGACGGGGAATATTCAAGCATGTGAATCTATGAAAGACACCAATACTGGAGAACCACAGTTTACAGATGAGTAACTTTTGTTTGTATGTGTAATTGCCTCTATTGTTACTACAAGAATAAGTAGTAAAATTAAAATGAAATTGTTCAAAACCCTCTCAGTAAGTCTGTCAGCTGTCTTTGGGGTCAAGTGCATGTTCGATCCGAAACCTTGCCATCCTCTTTTCTAAGTGTTAAAAAGTTTGACAAATTAAAGTATACTAGGTTTGAATGTTCCTCACCATGTAATATAACCTCTGGATTTTGCTCTATTGTAAGTACTATTTCAGTCTCTTGAATCTATGATACCAATCCTGGGGAAACATTATTACTGATAACTATCTTTTCTTAAGTGTGGTTTGAAAACTATGATGAATACTTTTATCAGGAAAAGCCCTGCCTGATGCAAGAAATATTCCATTTATGGTAACTTTTTGAGAATTTTGAATTGTATGTGGAGATTAACAAGAAAGTACTGTTTGACAGAAAGATTCATATGTATGGCCCTGGTTTGCAGTCTTAACCTGCCATTTATTGTTTCACTGGAGTTTCTAACATTTGTTTACTCAGTGAGCTTCACAACCAAGCGAGCCCGTGATGGTTCTCCCTGTTAAATGGTCTGAGCCCTGAGAGGTGTGCTGTTAGAGCATGGTTACCAAAGTGCATCCCTCATTCAGAGAGTGGCCATGGCCCTCCCTACCTGACTTAGAGAGACTGCTGGTGGGAGCAACATGATCAATAGTGAACCAGTCCAGAAGAGGCACCTTGCTTGTGATAGGCAGAGTACCTCAAAATTTAAACACAGATATTTGTCAAGCTCTAATTATTTATACGCCCCGAAGTTGCCTTTGACCGCACACCCTGATATTTCAGCGGCGCGAGAATAGTCTGCGATACGAGTGTTAGCGCCGGTTGGTATCACTCTGCTGGGGGATCTGTATAAAGTTGGTCAGTTCCTTTCTTTGCAGGATGTACAGGGGGCTCGGAATCAGGACTTTATGTTGGGGTTTACCTATGTGAGAGTACGGCAAGCAGTGAGAGCCATTTACACAATCTATCCAACGGAACCCAGAACTCTGTTGGTGCTGCAGGTGGTGCTGGCAGGGGCTGAGCGAAAGGGTCTGATCACTAAACTATATAATGCTTCACTGTGATAGAGGGAGCCAGGGGAACACCCTTCGTATCTTAAATGGAACAATGTATTGGGGTCCATCCGTACACTTGAGCAGTGGCAGTTCTGCTGTGCGATAACGGGCTGCCTCACGGCAAATTGCAATCTACGCATAATTCACTTTAAGTATTTCCACCAGTTATATTATACCCCATTGCAATTGTGTAAGTTTGGCTTGTGTGATACTGCTTGCTGCGTGAGGTGTTGGCAGGCGGATGCTGACTTCATGCATCTGGCGTGGATGTGTGCAGGGATATTTGCATTTTGGTCAAAGGTGGCGAATGTGCTGACGGATGTTGTACTGGAACCTGTGCGTTGTGTCCAAGAGATATGCCTCCTGGGCAGTGTGGAGAGCCTAAAGCCTTGCAGTCGCCATATTGAGGCTGTCTCGAATCTGCTACTAAAAGGGCGTTGATGCAGTGCTGGGGTCCAAAGCCACTCCCACAGTCAAAAAATGGATTCTTGACTTGGTGTATTGTAGAGACCAACTGGAGACTTATGCGGAGGAGCTGGCTGAGGCCTCGCGACCCAAAGACTTTTATGGGCCCCACTTACTGTATATCTATAGAGTCATCCTGACCTGTAATGACCCTTGTATTTATATGCTACCATCTACTGAGACACTGCTCGCCCGAACTATGACTATTATTCTTTATATACTGACTTTATGTGCTAGTAATGCCATGATTCAATGCATGAACAATGTAATGCTACCTGTTGTGCCGGGGGGATGGGAGGCAAGGGGTTCATTTCCTGCGGGACTTGTTTTGCCTCGCTTTTGTATTCCGGTGTATTCGATCATCTCTATTGAACACTCAATAAATACATTTTTTAAAAATATATATATTTGTTAAGCTCTGTCCTTCAGTACTGGTAGCATGCAGAGGCTTGCAGAATTTTCTCAACTTCCAAAGAGGAGCTGCATGCGAGTGTAGCAGAGACGGCCCCTATTCCAAAGGTAGCACTCTGCTATTGACTACCTTCCTTTCAAGCTGGAGGTAAGCTTGGACCCAAGACTTGAGAAAGCACTGCTGCTCCGTTCTGTGCTCAAAAGGCTGCCGGCTTGTGGAAGAAGACCCTGGGATGCACATTTTAGGAGAAGTACTTGCCTGCCTTTGAGATCTAGAGGCAAGCTACACAGAGAAGGCTTATGGGAACAGTCATGAGACTGCTGTACGATGTCTTCAAATCACCATAAACTGGGGCCATAGGGAAGAGCCATTGCCTTATGCTGCTATTGAGCATGAGTCTCCTTTGTCCCTGACCATGCCCACGCTACAGGAAAGCATTTGTGTGCCTTCTAGTTTCATCGAGAAGGCTTAAAGATTACCTCCTCTTCAGTCTCTGACCTGGAAAGTCAAAGAAGTAGGCGGAGAATGGTGTGGTTCCTTAGCTATTCAAATTTGAAACCCCAATCTTTGTTTGTATCTTCTCTTTGAGACATCGGTGGCTGGTGGCCATGCCTCAGAACCACTGGGCACTGCTGACACTGTAAAAATTCTAGCTGTGACTGATGTTTTGCAAAATATAGGGCTTTCAAATATCTAGTGGTATAGTGCAGAGCGTCTAATGTTTGGGCACAAGAAACTGTGTTTCTTCAACAAATAAACAGTGATTTCTAAATTCCAGTGGACTCTGGCCAATCACCGGAAGCTGTCCTTGTAATCATGAGGAGTGTTTGTGTGCTTGCCAAAGACTGATGTGGGCACTTTGTACTTATTGGAGGTGGTTCACAGGTAGTCATATGGGTCCAGAGAGTTTCTGCGGCAGATGCACTGAAACCTCATAAATTCGTTTACCAGCACCCATTATCCCTGCTGTGCAAACAGAAATATGCACTTGACTTTGAAGTGTATAAAGGTAAACAGTTACCCCTTCCAAGAGTTTTTTTTAACGAGACCATGGTTTTGCTGCTCCTGTCCCATTCCATTAACTGAGGATCTCAGTCTGGATCTTGAGGCCTCTAACAGTTATGCCTTTGAAGAGTATTTACATGACTGTGATTTTTCTGTCCTTGTTTTTCCCTGTCCTTTCCCTGAGGACCTCAAATTGTGTCCTGTGACCCAGAGGCTCAGTGTTCATGAATAATATTCATTCAATTATACTGTCCATAGAGACTAACATTCCAGACCTGTATAGCATTTTGCTCTTGCGCTCTATAATAGTGTTTGGGGCAATGTCTTTTGCTAGGAAAGCGCTAACCCACATAACTTCCTTGAAGAAGACTTTGACTGTTTTTCTACTTGGTTTTGGTGCTTGGGTCCAATAGTACTGTGGCCCCCCAGGACACCAGTCGTAATCCAGTCTGAGTGCTACAGCTAGAGTCCAGTAACCTTTTTCAGCTCTGGGGCCCTAGTAACTAAGGTCAGTAATTACTTCACGCTAACAAGCCACCTTTCAGCATTTCAAATCCTCATCAAGCTTCTAAAATCCTTTCAGGCACAATTGTTCATTTTGGGCGGAGAGAAAGAAGGCATTTGAAAGATAAGTGATCGCTTTAAAACATGGAAATTGGTGTGTCTCCTTTTTCCTTTCGAAAGTCTGTGATCATTTGTGAGCAAGAACGACATTTGAAGTGGTGGTGTTCTATGGGGAAACAGGCACTTGGTGTTTACTAATCAGCAGCTATTTTCTGTTGGGAAGTGGGTTTCTTCTTGGCACAGTATTCCAAGCTGCTTTCATGTAATGCATATACTAAACAATGTGATTCTAATTTTATTTTCAAGCTGTGCCTGTCAATGTGTTTCATTAACTTTGTCTCACTATCTAATATGATGTCTTGTTTGTGCAGATGGGACAGTTCTATTACTCAGCCAAAGCTTTCGACGTATTGGAGAGGTTAGACCCCAGCCCTGATTATTGGGAGGGCAAGAGAGGTGCCTGTGTTGGCATCTTCCAAATGATCCTTGCTGGCCGAGAACCAAAGTGAGTACTATGAATAAATAAAAAGTAATTTCCTGCCCTGTTGACTGCCATCACGTATTCTGGGAAATGCCACCTTCCAAGTTCACGCTAATCGGTTCTCATTTAAGTGAATACATTCAAAATAAAAATTACGCAAGAGTCTGAGTTGGGCACTTGTAGGTACTCAACGCTGTGTTTTCATACTCAAGATGATTGCCCACAAGCTTTGCTATTTGGAAAGTGTGAGATCTGTACTTTTATAACCGGCTGGTCATTTTTATTAGTGGCTGTACATTTTCCTGGCTGTTAGTAAAATCTAGCTGTGTGGACTTGTGCAATTGAATGTTTTTCTACAGAGGTGGTTTTTTAAACATGTGCTCTTTTTTAATGAAATTGTTTAGATTTTACACCATAGATGCCTACATTCTTTGCCTGTTTTTGTTCCTTAAACTACTTGCAGTTCTGGCCATTCTGTTAAAGTGTGCCCTTGATTTCTACAGACATAAAACTCAGGCTTTCAGGAACACAAAACAGTTTGTTGGCACCACCCATGCACCAGTCCCAAAGCAGATAAGAATAATCTTGTACATTAAAATCTAGTGTCAGCTGACAAATTTCCCATCCTAGATATTCCAAAAGCTCATTCAGCAAAGAGATCAGACCCCTCTGCATTAGCACTGGGCAGCATTCCTTTGTAGAAATGTGTGAAATGGTTAGAGGTCACTAAAGTCTTTCACAGGTTACTGCCTGGCTTTGCCATTCAGATTAGAAGGTGAAGTTAAAAATCCAGTCAAGCGCCTTTTCTGCATTTTGACAAAAGTCCTGCTTGAACTCTGGTCAAGATGTAACCTGTAGGCTGCTCAAGATGTAACCTGTCGGCAGGATCCCTTGCTGTTTCCTTGGTTCTGCATATGGGTGTTCTCTTTAGTTATAATTCATCCTGTCTATTGCTGAGAATGAAATGTTAGAGGGAGGTAACCAGTTGCCCCAATCCATCATATTGTTCTAACCTTTCTCTTATTCTCAGGTCCTCTCTTATCTGCCCCACTTGTTCAGTTTGATGTATCCACTTGTCACTGGTGCCCTATTAATGTCTTCCTTTGTCTGTCTGTACCTCCTTATGCCTTCTAGTCTGCCTCAGCCGCTTATTCTGCAACATCAGTGTAAAAAGCATGTCATGGCTAAAGGGATTGTGCCCTCTGATGTCTGTGAAGACTGACATTTTTTTCCCTTGTTGACTCTCGACAGGGAGACCTTACGGGAAGTGCTGCATCTTCTGAGAAGCACAGGCAGCACCCAAGTTGAGTACATTGTGCGTATTCTGAAGAAGTGGGGTAAGGAGAACCGTGTTCCTGTTTGAGGTGGAGAGAGCCAGACGCTGCAGGATGACCAACTGCTGCTCTGTTCGACTCGTGAGAACCAGAAATGTTCTTGCGAAGGAACCGGACTCTTCTAGAGTGATGTCAAGCCATTCCTAAGTGCCTTCTAGCAAGACACTCAGTGTGGCCCTATTACTACTTTGAAACAATACTAGTTCTAGAACTCATCCAGACTTGCACATCAGGACCAGCGATGGCCATCAGGCTCATCCAGCACAGCTCAAGAGTTCCTGTGCAATTAGCACTGTGTGCTAATTTATTCGATACAGCTCTCCTATTTGAACTTGCCTCTCTCCCTCTCTCTTGCTCTCCCTCCCTTCCTCTATCTAACTGCCCCTTTCTACTTTTGAATATCTGTCTCCCCCTTTCCATGTATCTTTCTCTCTCTCCCTCTCTCTCTTCCAACCTCCTCTTCCTTTTCCCCTCTGAACATGGTGAGGAACGGGTTAAAGAAGTGCATGGGCGCTGGTGGGTCTGTGCACACACAGTATAAGGCCATGGGAGTAGATATATGAGTAAAATACAGTACAAAGAAACTCACGTGAGAAAGGAGCAGGTCAGTATAGGGAGGAGTCATATACAAAGCTGGGGCAGACATGATTGTGCAGAGACGGTGCAAGGACAGACTTGTTGAGAGTTGTGATTTCGAGAAGAGGCATACTTTAAGGCATGTACCCAAGAGTGACAATTTAATATGGCCCAAACCACTTTTCCTATTCATGATCAGGAGCTGCAGTACTGCACAGTTTACAGAGCTTTGCTTAACCATCACCTTCTCGGTTATGCGCCTAGCTCTGGCCAGGCCCACATCATGGCCTTTGTATGTTCCTCACTCCATCTACTCTGATAGGATGAGACCTCTCACAGTGTTTCAAGCAACACAAACTTTGTGCATTGGGAGGTCTAAGTATTGTACCCGATTGAAGGATTGTGGTAGTGTGTTTTCCTTTAAGTAAATAAAGATTATTTATGTATTAACCAAGGCTCTTCGTATGTTGTCTATAGACAGAATTCTGCAGATTCTTCTGTGCGGAATCAAACCTTGACGTAGGATGGCTCATTCTCTGACCTGTAACAGGTTTCATGCACGCACCTGACCTTTAATGTATCCCAGACATGCCTATGTCCAAACTCTTTTAAGTTGGTAACTAAGAGCAAACTTCAGGTCACAGGTTTATTTACCGGGGCAACCCTGCCCTGGAAGGAGAAGTTCTGGGAGTAAAGTTACTACACACAGAGCCCTTAAACGCCACACTCAAGCACCCCACCATAAAACAGCTAGCAGTACACACAAAATGTTTCTGATGAACACTTTTAACCCCAGATTCCTCACCTCTAGAACATCACTCAAGCTCCCACCTGGATGTGGCAGGTTTCCATAGCAGTGCTCCTGGGCATCAGTAAGAGGCACAGTGCGACTCCTTGTTCGCTTCGTTCCACTCCAAAGATGAAGGAGCAGAGCCATATGTAAATGCCACCCCTGCACGCCGACATCAGTATCTTTCTTTTCACGCCTTGGAAAGCAGATTTGAAGCTCCACACCCTTTTTCGGCTGTATTGGTGGCTTTTTAAAATTGAAATCCATCGTGCAAGGGAACAATACCCCCACCTGAAGCTACAGGGTTTAAACCATGCTGTGACTGTCAAAGACAGATGTTGATAACAAACCCATACGAGGTGTGGCTTGGGGCACGAATCCAAGTTGTTCAAAGTGTGTGACCTTATGCACCTGAAAACGATCCAGGATCGTGAACGGAAACTGTACGTTACTTAACTTAGAAAAAATTCATGGAGCTTGCAGAAGTTATGCTGCTGCTCCAAGTCATCCAATAATTAAGAGAAAACAGATTTTATGTATTTATTTGTCAGGTTTTATATAGCGCTGGCTAGACCCGGAGGTATCAGAGCGCTTTGCAGGAGCAAACCAAAAAAGCTATCGTTCAGAGAAAAAATAACAATCAAGAGCAAGCACAACTATCCATAAGTCAAGGGCGGCAGAATTCCTGGTGATTTACAGGTTAAAAACATCTAAATAATAACATGAAGACAAAGCAGGACTCAACCCTATGCCGCCACTCTATCCAAACAGAAGGGGCACGGGCGTCAAGGTGCCATACATTCTTGATTGAGGTGCCTATTCCACAGTTTCACCCTGAGTTCCCTGGGCCATCAGCTACGCCTAAGCAGGTGGAGGCCTTTAAGGAGTCCATGCTAAGTATTTTTGGCACTCCTTTGGTTCGTTATGGCTTGCTTTTGGGTCCCAAGAATCCGAAGGGGCCTCCAGTTTAGTTACCGCTTTCGGATCTGCCCTCTGCACCATATGAGCCCCGGGCACTCAACTCGGGTTCCGCATCAACTCCGGTGCTGACTTCCATTCTGACTCCAAGACCTGCAGCAGTCCCTCTTTCATCAGCGCCAGTCGTGATGTCAGCAGAGGAGGATCAGTTGCTGACTCAAGTGTCCGAGCAAAATCCGACTTAACTCTGACCAAGGTTGTGTTCTGACTTCACTCCAGCACAACTGGTTATGGTACTGCCTTATACAGACAATATACTCCCATTACCACAGAGCCATCCTCAGAGGCTCTGTCTTGTTTTTGTTTTCGATTCCTAACAAAGTTTACCACCACTCGGAGAAGACAATGGTGGTGATGGGAATGACTTGCCCCCACATTATGAAGACAGTTTATACATAGATTTCCCCCTCCCTTGACCCCTCGAGCACTGCTTTGGACCTTGCAGGGTCAGAGGGGGGCCTATCCGGTTCCACGCTGTCAGCTCCGACGCCGATGCCCCCACATGGATACTGACCAGTGCCGGCCGTGCCAATGCTACGCACCCCGACGCTTGTCCTGATGCCGATGCTCCCAGCACTGCTGGCACCTACCCGCTGCGCCAGCCTTATTCTAATCTAAGGTGGCGCAGAGCTAGAGCCGCGTCGACCCACGGGCAGCGCCAGCCCTATTCTGATCCAAGATAACACAGTACTGGAGCTGCGTCGACCAATGCCAATACCAGCGCCGACAGGACCCACAAGTCCTAGGCCACCTTGAGCCTTATTCAGACAGGCTAGTTTTGGGAGCAGAATGAGAGGGGTCACTGGACCCTTTAGAATACCAGCAATACGATCAGGAGATGGACTGGAATGAGGAAGTGGGTGATACCAGCACACTGGATACTTCTCCAGAAACAAGCATGCTTTCCCTCCTACCGTGACTACTGAGGAGGGATCATCTTATGCAATGGTGGTGTGGAGGGCGTCTGAGGTCTTTAACCTTCAGATACCCTCAGTGGCGGTCAAGAGTAACATCTTGCTAGAGGTGCTACAGCCAGGAGCTTTCTTCTCAGAATCATTGCTCCCATTTGATGAAGTCCTCACGGACGTCCTACTGGTAACATGGTCGAAGCCCAGAACAGGGGCTCCTGGGAACAGGACGATTGACCGCCGCCCCCGCCCTGCCCCGGGTGACCCAAACTTCCTCACTACCAACCCAACCCCGAAGAGCTTGCAGTTCAAGCCTCTACTTCCCATGGCACTTTCCCTGCCGCTCCCCCCGACAGAGTATCCAAGAGACAGGACAGTTGGGGCAAGACATATTTTTCTTCTGACAGCCTTGCATTGTGGTCCATGGATTCTGCATGCTTATTGGTCCGTTATTCTCACTCTGTGGAAATGGTAGCACAAGTGCTGCAACAGGTCCGGTAGGAGGCCCGGGCTATCCTCTCCTAAGCAGTATCAGACGGGAAAGATGCAGCAAAGTTCTCGATTAGATGTGGTTTAGACACGATGACTCAGGAGGCAGAACGATTTCTTCGATAGTGGCTGTTAGACACCATACCTAGCTGAGAACATTTGACTTTTCAGGGGACGTCCAGGCTTCACTCATGGACATGCCCTTTGATTGCACCTGTTTCTTCAAAGACAAAGCAGACTCTGCTCTGGAGCGCTTTAAGGACTCACAGGCTGCAGCCAAGTCCTTGGGCCTCTCAGCTACCCCGTGGTCCCCAGTGCCTTTCTCTCCTTTCTTGGCTACGGAAGATGCTTTAAACTGTGCCAGCCCTGTCACAGCCACAAAGTCACGCAAGCTCCACAACCCCTGCTCGGACTAGGGCACGGTTCGTACTGACCCCATGGGTCGAGTAGTCAGAGGCCAGTTAGTGGCAGGATCAGCCATCACCTCCACCACAGCCAAAACATTATATCAAACGGGTGAGCCCTCCAGATCATCCAAAGGGCTACTCCTTTCCCTTCAAGACCACCTCTCCCTCCATGCCTCCATTCTATGACTGGCTGACAGAGGAATGTTTGCTTTTGCTCCATGAAGAAGTCATGGCTCTCTTGGCTAAGGGAGCCATAGAGAGCGTTCCGGTGCCAGAAGTAGGCTGTGCTTGCCATTCCCACTACTATCTGGCCTTGAAAAAGAACAAGGGCCTTCGTTCTATCCTAGATCTACCGGCCCTCAGCTACTTCCTTAAAAAGGAGAAATTCAAGATGCTCACACTTACTCAGTTCCTTTCTGCCCTTGACCCGGGAGACTGGATGGTAGCATTGGACTTACAGGATGCCTATTTTCACCTCCCCATTCTGCCTGCCCCTTGGTGCTACCTATGATAGGCCACAAGCACTTTCAGTTCACCAAGCTCCCCTTTGGCCTTACCAGCACCGCTCAGCTGTTAACCAAGGTGATGGCGGTGGTCGCAGCTCGTCTGCACCAGTCTTTCCCTATCTCGAGTGGCTTTTGAAGGAGTGCTTGCCGAAGGCTGCCGTCTCCCACCTCCAGACTAAGACGACCCTCCTGCATTTGCTGGAGTCTACTATCAACGTGCCAAAGTCACACCTGACTCCCTCTCAGATGCTCCCTTTCATCAAAGCCGTTCTGGACGCAGTGCAGTTTCGGGCTCATCCTCCCGAACGGCGAGTCCAGGATATTCAGGCTATCATACTGATGTCTTAGCCTCTATCCTAGACTTCGGTGAGAATTACTCTGAGGCTGTTGGGCCTCATGGCCTCCTGCATCC
The DNA here is from genome assembly GCF_964261635.1 of Lissotriton helveticus. Taxonomy (NCBI): domain Eukaryota; kingdom Metazoa; phylum Chordata; class Amphibia; order Caudata; family Salamandridae; genus Lissotriton; species Lissotriton helveticus. The sequence goes on from NC_136057.1 coordinate 1,780,551,265, forward strand.
TGCTAGTAACACATGTCAGATGGCATATGCAGGCTCTGCAGTGGGACCTGAAGTTCCAATCGGCACAGCATCAGGAGAATCTCTCTGACATGGTTCAGATCTCGGAGGGAACTGCATGAGACCTGCGGTGGTGGCTAATGAACTGCGACTGGATCAGAGGCAGACACCACTCCCTTCCCCAGTCAGATCTCACTGTAGAGACAGATGCATCACTCCTGGGATGGGGTGGCCATCTGGGAGAGGTAGAGATAAAAAGACTCTTGTCTGCAGTGGAATACGAACTCCATATCCACATGCTGGAGCTCCAAGCGATCTGATTGGAATTGAAAGCATTTCTACCTTCCATCGAAGGAAGGCTAGTTCAAGTGTTCAAGGACATCACCGCCATGTGATACTGCAACAAACATGGTGGAGTTGTGAACCCTTTGTCGAGAGGCCCTGCATTTCCCTGGTGGTTCAACACCTGGCAGATTCCCTGAACGCCAGGGTGGACAAACTCAGCCGTCGATGCCTAGCAGATCACGAGTGGTGCCTCCATCTGGAGGTGGCTCATGGTCTCTTTCAGCAGTGGGGGGAGCCTTGGTTAGATCTGTTCACCTCCCTTTAGAAAGTACAATGTCAGCATTTTTGCGTCCTGGAGTATCCAAGGCAGTTCTCTCTCAGAGACGCTATTCATCTCGAGTGGAGCTCAGGCCTCCTGTACGCCTTTCCACCCATACCACTCCTATCCAGAGTTCTATTACTTCCTGCCTCCTTTCTTTGCCTGTCAAACGTCCTGATTTCGGATATTTGTCTGAGGAGCTGTGACCCACATTTCAAGATTTCTCTACAGCATGACATATGTCTGAGTATTGTATGTTATACTGCTACTGCGACCCTAGGTGCACGAGGAGATGTGCACTCAACTGCGCTCATGTCACTGAGCATTACTGAGATATAGTTGTGCATCAGGAAGCCCACAAGAGAATAAGCTTGTGTCACTGAGCATTATTCAAATACAGTTCTGCCAGGTAGCGAGGAAACCCTCATGAGCTTGTGCTGATTGTACAGATTTCCACAGTAGACTGCAGGCGTAATACTGCAACATAAGGGAAGCCCCCACATGACTGAGCTCATCTCACCAAGCATTATTTAAATAGTTTTGCCGTGTGCGATGAAAATTGCATGCACCTCTTCAACAAGATGTAGGTGGCTGGCGGGCAAGTCACATGGTTGTGATAATTTCCTGTCCCACCCACTACATGTTTTTCCTGGTGGAAAACTAGACTGCTGCAGTAAGAGTTTGGTCCAGAGGAGGGGTTCTACAGCCTCCATTACCATACCACCTTGTGTTTGTATTGTTGGTAGTTTTTTTTGTTGCTTTGTTTATACCATGGGTACTTGCAAACATTTGCCCTGGGGCCACAAAGTACGGCCTGTGGTGTTACCAAGGGCTGCACTGATGCCAGCAGTGTGGCATTAGGATGTCTGGGTAGAATAAGTCATGAAAAACATTGTTCCTTCACCATTTTTAGGTTGAGCCTGCGTAGGCAGCGCATGCGCAGTCTCGCTGGCGAGATCTAGTGATTTTGAGGAGCTTTCACTAGCTGGCTTTAAGCCCCGCCCCTCTTTCCTATTGGCCGGCGTTACCGTTTATGCTAAACGGTGGCCAGCCATTGGGAAAGAGGTTAGTGTGACGTACACTTTTCTCTTTGTCGCACGGCCCACTTGGACGGGCTCGTCCGACTTCCTTCTGCCGTAAAAGCTTTCTTATCTTTATGGGGCCTAACACATGGCCCTATAAAGATAACAAACCTTTTACTTCTGAAGGAAAGCAGACCTAAAAAGAGAAAAGTCTACGTCAGGGCGCTTGTGAGTGTTGGTGTGTTTATTTTTGCATCTGGCTTTCACTTTAAAGTGAAAGCGAAATGCAAAAATAAACCGTGGCTGCCTGGCGAGCACATGTTTTCTTGAATGGTTTGATTGCAGGCAACAGAGCCGGTGTTCTGATTGTGAAGGTGCTAGGGGTGCACGAGGAGTGTTCCATGCAGGTTGCCATCTACGAGCAGCTAGGTACTCCCCTGGGGGACAAGAACAGCTCTGGAGAGGACCCACCCTCTGACCGCCGGCTGAAGGTCCTCTTCACTAGAGAAACAGCCGCACAGCTCCGAGCGGGTCCGGAGGTTCTCATTCATATCCACCCTCCTTGGTGAGTGACACACACGCAAGCGCAGCACACTTCCCGGAAGTGACTTCCATTGTTTTATAAGGGTGGGCACTCCTTTCTATGAGATCTATGGAAGTATATTGTATTTAAGAAGGACGTGCAACATTAAAAAGTGAAACCCGTCAACTCATGGGTACTGTGACAAGCATTAGAACGGAAACATTGTTTTTCAATAAATTCTTTATCAAGAACGATTGTTGAAGTTCCAGATAGAAAGAGATTGCTAGCTGTTGCGGCAAATAATATTAAAGAAATGAGGTTTGTCGTACCTTCTAATATGGCCTCCTCGAACGTATGCTTATCAGTATGAGTCCTCTTTCCATGTCTATGTTCTGCAGGCGATAAAACTTTTACTCCCTCTGTATGCCTCCTGGTCCCTTCTCTGTGTCTATGAAACCTTCCTAGTGTGGTGTCCATCATCAGTGTTTGTATACTAGTAATCTGTGGAGTGAGCAATCCCAAGAGTCTGGAGCGACTGAGGGCGTGAGGCGTGGGAGAGTATCCTCGGCGTCCAGGGAGAGGTAGCGAATTTACTCACCAGATTGCACACATCCCCCTGATACAAGCAGTTACATATAGACTTCCGCGCCCGGTAGGGGCACCTGCATCCCCAGGCAGCGCAGCCAAGGCGGCCGAAGCAGCAGTGGCCATGAACCGCAGCTTCAGCAGGTCGCAGAACCTGCGCGTCCTGGAGAGTAACAGCACCGTGGAGGTGAAGAGTAAGGTGAGTGGGTTCAGCTCTCAATTGCACTGAGGTATGGGTACTCTCTTTCCGTGCAGCTCCTGCAGTGTGGAGACTGGCGGCTGCAGTGTAAATTATACCCGTGAATCCCTGGAATGTCAGGTGCTGGGGCATCTAGTACCAGCTCTCTTTCCCCACTTTGGACCTAACCCCTTCCATATGCGCCTCTGTGAAAGGACACAGCAGAGCTGGAGACTAAGATCTCAACATTCTGTATGTTTCTACATTGTTATTTGCAAAGTATCAGTTTGCTTGATAAAGTTAATTGAATAGCGGGGTCTGTCCATATTTGTTACTTGCTGGTGTTCCTGGAGTACACGGTTTCTCAATTTCATTTTGCACAAACATGGAACAGAAGATTGATTGGTGGATATACTTGCATTTTGTCCTTAACCCATTTTTTTGTTGTTGGCTCCGGCCGCTTTACTAAGTCACTTTTTTTTGGGTAGACTAAGTCTACAGCATTTACATTTAACTTTTGTGGCTGTAGGATGAGCGTGTGGGTGGCCGTGGTGTTACCAGTCTCAGTTCGCAAGTCACTGCTGTCTGTGCATCCTCTGCACTGTGAAACATTTGCATAGCTGTACTTGCATGTATGGGAATCTGCTGTTTGGTTCAGGTTTAAGTCATATGTCCCTCACACAAAATGATCACAAACACAATCCATTTAAGATGGAATCGATCCTGTATTCTAACTTTTTTCACCAGGCAGTCGCCTCTCACGTTCCATATCAAAGTGTTAGTTTGCACATGCTGTATTCGTATGGGTCTGGCTATTACTTTCCCAAACAAATTTAATGCAATACTAGTGCATTGCCCGCCTTGTGTAACATGCTGGTGCGTTGCAGGAAGGTGTCATATGTTCTCTGTTCAGAGTAGGCACGTTTAATGTTTACTTTAGGGACGTCTGGTAGATGCACTTGTGTGTGTGTGACGCCGTGCGTGAGTAGGCTATGCACAAGGTACTCGATGGCATGGATACTTGTGGCTTTGTCCCTTGTTTGGTGTGTGTATGTGAGAGTGCGCACATGGTACCTGACAGTGTGAGTAGGACGTGCAAAGGGTTATGAGGGTTGCATCTGTTGTGAGCTATGTGAGAGGGTGTGCACATGGCACTAGATGGTGTGAGGAAGCGTTCAAAGTGTTGTTGGGGTTATATCACTTATTTGGTGTATGATAGGATGTTCACACAGCACTGGTTGGCGTGAGTAGGGCATGCAGCTGGTTCTGGAGGCTCTATCCCAGTGCTTAATTTGAGCCAGTGGTTTCCAGTGCTCGACAGGGGCACTTAATTTATCAACACCTGCACTTCTGACAGTCTGCAACATGGCGGCGCTCATTGTCTAATTTAGAGATAAGCACACGTTGTTTCTTATTCCAATAGAGCAGACTAACTAATACCGGCCACCCAAGCCATTCTTACAGCTTTGGGGACCGGGTATAGTCCCAATTGTCTCACTTGTAAGAGCGTGGTGGTTAGTAGTTGGGTTGGTACTGTCACTGAAAGCCCAGGCAGGGACAGCGGGAGGTGCAAGCTGCAGTGGCCTCCTGATGAGGGACCTAGCACTTATTTCTTTTACAAATTTAACACCGTCCATCCCTCATCTGGCGCGTGAGAGGGTGTGCCCTGGGTGCCTTATGGCAGTGATTCCCAAACTGTGGTCCGTGGACCCCCAGGGGTCCGTGACACATTCCCTGGGGGGCCTCAGGCTGTAATTTTAAAAGCACAATAAAGTTCCTTGTAGAATTCACAGTTTTCCAGCAACAATAAAAGTGTCAAGATAACGTCCGTGATTAATGTACCTGCTGGAGCAGATGAGAGTTTTGTCCAGTGGCAGCTTTGACTTATCTAATGTAGCACAGAGGGTTAATATGCCTACTGCAAAGAATGTGTACCATGCATTTAAAAACCAGTGTTTTAAGTGCATAGGTTAGTGGGTTACTGCTTTTGTAACCGAGATTCTTTTGTTGTTGTGCAGTTCATAAGTGATGATCTTAATCTAACACAGTAACCTAAAAACTGTCATCAAAGAGCTGCTTGCAACCTGCATGGTACAAGTTAGAAACATATGTTTTTTCCAAGTCTTTCATTATCCGAATGCTGCTAAAAAGGTTTATTTGGGTGGAAATTATTATTAAAGTCAATGCTAACCACTGTGTTATGGTCTGAATTCTGAGCTTGTGCTTCTCCAGACCAAGGACTCTTTAAAATGCCTACCAGTATGAATGTGAATCCTACACCTTGTAGTCGCATTTGCCTTATGTAACATTTTCTATACACTGGTTTACACGTATGAATCATTGTCTCTATGGGGCAGATTTACAAAGAAAGTGACTCAGTGTGTGCCGCAAGCCCTTTGGCTGCGCCGCACCGAGTCACTTTCAAAGCACAGGGATGTGACATATTTACAACAATATGTCACATCTCTGTGCTTCCCCCTGTGCTGGTGCACAAACGGCTGCCATGTCCCTGCACAGGCATATTTGCACCATGGTGCATGGATGCCTGCGTCGTGGGGAGACTTTTTATATGCAGGAAGGGTTCCCTTCCTGCACATAAACAATCAGAAATGGCGTTTTTCAACTTGTATGTGTGCTGCATTAGCACACATAGAACTTACTTGCAAAACATCATTGTTTTCCTGATTGTTTATGTGCAGGAAGGGATACCTTCCTATACATAAACAATCACCAGAGGTGACATGCTTTTTCTATGCGTGCTGCAGAATGCAACATGCATAGAAAGAGGAAAAAACAAGGAGAAATGAATACATATCTTCTCGTTGCGCCTCCCTACGCCTCCCCTGGGGAAAATAGCATTCAGACACATTTGCAGATTTACAATTTCTAGTTAATCTGGAACTGTGTCTTGTTTCATGGGTGTTGCGTGGGAACACCCACAGCAACACCCATGGAACACCCCTTTCACGCAAAGTGCTTTGTGCAATTGGGCCATATTTACAAGACCAGGAAAAGTCACGCAGGGTGGCTTTTTATGGCTTGGAAATATGGGGCACTAAATGCGCCACTGGTGCGTCACTTTTTGTGACGCACCCGTGGTGCAAGGAGCATGTGTGTGTGATGTAAAGTGCTCTGACATCCCTCAATGGTATGAGAGATGCTATAAAACAAATGAAATACATGTGACAGAGGGGCTATGGAGAGATGAGAGGCACTGATGTTGGGTGACAATAAGGGAATCATTGAAGAATCCCAACAAAGATTGTCATATCCTGGTGCATAGTAAGGTCATCATTTACTATTCTTTAAAAGCTGATACAATTCAATATATAATGATAAATTTGTTGAACCATTGTTTCCTAAATTTTCTTGGGGGGAGAGCCTCCCAAAGCCCCCTTTCTAGAGGTCAGGCTCATTTACTGCCCTTGGTGTGCACTGTATGGGTCCGGGTCTGAAAACATTTGCCAGGGCTGCTTTGGGTTTCCAGTCTGGCCCTGTCAGGAGCCTCGTACTGCGAAATAAAACCAACCATTTAAAAGCTAGTCACTGAGATGCAGCACTAACCTTCCTGTTTTTTGCAAATTCTTTCAATATAAAATACTAAAATCCTTAGTAATTTGAGTATTTGTTTTGTGTGCACACGTGTGTTTATTGTTTTTGAATTACTGTTTTAATGTTTGAAATTTAAATCATACAAATTGCTTGGGGGTCCCCGGCTTCCAGTGTTGACTCAATGGGGGTCCTCAGGAGTCAAAAGTTTGGGAACCATTGCCCTATGGAGTGAGTTTTTGAGGCTTTGCCCCTCATCTGGTGTGTGTGCATGTCACTAGATGGCGTGAGTAGGCCATGCAAAGGGTTCTGAGTGCTGTACCCCTTTGCAGAGAGTTCTGGATGGCGTGTTGCTCACCTGTTGATTTGATTTGGGTGTGAAGGTGGTACTGGGTGGTGTGGAGGCATGCATTGCAGACACATCTGGAGGATGTACGTAGAGCGTTTCCATTATGTAGGCTGGGCGCGAACACTTCTGCTGCTGGAGAGCCTCAGCTGCTGGTGAAGTGCCTACAATATGTTGTATCAGAAATAGGGCAGCCCAATATTCCCCAAGGAACTGGGTATCATCAATATGTTGTAGCATCGCTCATAACGCTGGAAGTTCACAACACGCACGCTAAGTACTTCAGAGATGTAAGCAGGCTGCGTACACTGCCCAGGGTGATGGCGGCTGTGAACAGTGCCGAAAGTTGTGAGCAGTGCAAGTACAACCTGTGGAAGCGTGAGAGGAAATGGGCGCTGGTGTTATAGGGTGTGAGCAGAGTGCTGGTGCATGTGCACATGGTGCTGAGGGGGTGAACAGGGTGGGGATGTATGGGCACAGTGTACTTGAGGTATGAACAAGATGCTTGTGGGTGGGCACTGGTTATTTATGTTGTGCATAAGCGTTTGTTGGTGTTAGTGGGATGATGGTGAGTGTGCAGAGCTGGGGCTAAGACTAGGATGTGTGCATGATGAAGCAGGAGTGAACACTGTACGTCTAGGTGTGGGTCAGTCCGATAGTACGGTGTACAAAGGATTGTGGTAGTTGTAAGCAGGATGTTTCACAGGTGTGTCAGGTCACGAAGCTTGTGGGTATACGGGGAGGGGGTTGTACACAAGTGTGGGTCGATGTTTGAGCAAGATGCGTGTTGGGTGCTGACAGGCGTGGGCAGGATGCATCTTATTGATTTCAGTCAGTGTGTGAGCAGGGTGTGTGTGTACAGAGTACGGGTGAGAGTGAGCAGGATGTGCCCTATGTGTGTGGGTCACTGTGTGAGCAGGGTTTTTGGAGGGATGTGTGTAGGTTAGCGTGTGAGGAGTGTGTATATAGTGCGGGTGAGTATGAGCAAATGTGCCCGATGGGTGTGGGTCACTGTGTGAGCAGGGTTTTAGGAGTGTGTGTGTGTGTCGATCAGTGTGTGAGCCAAGTGTGTATATAGAGCGTGGGTGAGTGTGAGCAGTATCTCCTTATTTCCTTTTTCAAGATACTGATACTGTCAAGTATGCACCTGCCGGCTGCCACCCCTGAAGTACACGAGCACACGACAGAATGCAGAACACTATCGCAACTGGGCGCTGAGGCACATTAGTACAATGGAAACGTGTTTTAAGCAGCCCCATGCGCTGCACCATTCAATTCATTCAGTGCCCAGACTAACAATGGATATGCTTGCCGTAATGGTTGGAATCCATCCGAGTCACGTGGCACGTGACACTCTGGTATGTGTCATATGCTTGCCTACCGCACAGCTCGCACACCCTATTTTGAAAAGAACTTAAACAGAATTAGCCGGGTCCAACGACCTATAAGCTAACTCTTGTTATGTTATATCATGTAATGGTACTCCGAACAACTCACTCAATAATTCCATAAGCCCTTTAATGAAGGCTTCAGTGCTCACAATTAGAAATAGACGTTCTAAGCTCGATTGTCTGTTCTAAAATTAAGCCTTTGCACCCGATGTCACGGATGAACTACTTGGGGTGGGGAGATCATTAGCATATACAGGGAGCTGTTTTATGAAGCCCTATTCCAACGTCAGCATGCGCGCCTTGCACAACCCACGTGACTCTCGCCATCTGTGTAAAACTGTCTAGCGGTTCATTCCTGTGATGAAACACCGACTACAGCCAATGCAAAATATTAAACAATGAAGAGCACCGGGATATGTATCTCATAAAACACATTTGAAGGACTCACCCCCACCAGCCCCCCACACGTCCTGTACTTTCATTGAGTAAGTGCCTGTGATTGTTGCGAAGTTTCCCTCAATGGTGCTGGTGGCCTCACCGGTGCGCTTCCTCCTCTCCTAATTTCACACCGAGGTCTTTCTGTGTGACAGGGCAACACACCCAGCGCTGCGTGTGTAGCGGCTATATTAAAACAGAACGATATCAGTACATTGCCACAATTGTTGCCCAATACCAGGGAAAAACAGCAAAGTTAGTGGCAGATTTTAAAAACATTTGTAATAAAGTGCTTTTCTAGATGATTCCTTCTTTATTTGGTGGTATTTTGAAAAAAATATTGAAATAAAGTACAGCGATGTTGCTGAACTACATTTTAAGACCAACATACTCATACCAAGAGGACATTTCTAAGGTGCGCAGAGAGAGCTGAGATGCAGTGCAAAAGCAAGCATGTGGCTGCCTTCCTCTTAGGGTCATGGTCCCAGAGCCTGACAAGAGACGCCACTTTGACTATGGTGCACCTTTTGGATTGGGTGATTTCAAAGTACACAACATGGGAGCTATGCTGACGTTTTCTGCTAGAACCCCAATAAGCGCCTAACATGATGTTGTGGATGAGTGAAGGCAGCACTGCTGGCTGCCATCTCCCACCTACTGTGTGCAAATAGCAGATAAAACAAGCATTGAAAATGCAATAGGTCTCGCCTTTCATTAAGTTAAAGCCATTTGCTTTGCTATACAATATCATTAGCAAAGCAAATGGCTTTAACTTAATAATAGGCGAGACCTATTGCATTTTTAATGCTTGTTTCTTACTTTGCCCGGTGAACCTCCAAATGGAATAAGACCTTTAAGAATTACACTAAAGTGTGTGGCTCTAACCTTAGTCCTGAAAGAAAAACATTGTTCTTAATGCATTGTTTGGGCTGTGAGGGTCAAGAGGTGTTTGAAAATTTACCGGATTTGGAGGAAGATGAAGAGTTGAATGACTTTGATACATGTATAAAGAAACTGGACTTAAATTATTTACCAACATTTAGTACAGTGTTAGAGAGATATCATTTAAGTATGAGGGAGCAGGGATGTGCTGAAAGTGTGGAGGAGTATGTTACCAGTCTCATGAAGTTTGTGTCCTCTTGTAAGTTTGGATCCACATTGGAGGGATGGATCAGAGACCAATTCATGCTTAGATTTCGTTTATAAAAAGTAAGACAGGAGTTGCGATTGAAAAATGATCCCATGATAAATTAAGTTATTTCCTTTGCCAAGCTTGTGAAGCATTTGTTAGCTTGTGTAGAAAAATTGGGTAAGAATAGGAAGATTGGTATAAGCAAGGTTGAGATAAAAGAAGAAGAGAGTAAAAACCAATCTAAATTCAAAGGTGTATGTTTCAGGTGTGGTAATCCGGGTCATGTTACGTCATTAAAGAAATGCCCCGCTGTGCATGTAATATGTAAGCTTTGTAAAAAGAAAGGGCATTTTGCTAAATGTTGTCGTTTGTTCAAAAACAATGCTCTCGAATCCGTGAAGGTGGTTGAGGATTGTATTTTATCAGTTTGTGCCATGGGAGAACAGAATAAACATTTCAAGGGTCTCATTTCTATTGATGGGTTAAACATGGAAACTCTTTGATTCTGGTGATTGGCTCACTATGGTGTCCAATAAGATATTTGATAAGAATCTCAGTGACAAGATAATATTGAAATTCCCCGATGTGATTCCAGGGGGGTATGGTGAACAAACAGTAGATTTGAGAGGATATTTTGAAGCTGACTGTAGTAGCGTAAGGAGTCGATACACACACTGTTTGGTCTCGTGGTGTGTATATGTTTATTGTATTCAGGAAAATAAATAAGTGAATGGTAGTAGTAAGTTCAGAGTAGTCTCAAGTAACGGTGGTAGGTTCCTTTTGAGGTCTCTTGGGCAAAGGCAGGCGCATGTCCCGCCTTTGCTCCTCCCACTCCCACTGGTGTCTAGCACACGCAGCAGCGCAAGTTCGCCCCGCTGACGCGCTCCCTTGCCCTCGCTCCTTTGTGGTGCGCGCGCACCACTGGTTTTGCTTTGTTGTCGTTCTATCTTTGTACAAATGAAACCAACGCCGTCTCGTACAATAATGCTATCACGATTACACCGCTGTTGTTTACGCAATGTAGTGTTTAGTGCTTTAATTACAAACAATTAAGAATGCTATCAACCAAAATACAAGATTTCTGCTAGCCACACAAAAATTACTAAAAATTTTCAATTGAAATAATGCTACAAATAATTACGGATGTTATGGTTATATTGGTTGCTGTTATTAATGTTATTTCTCATATGATCCGTAATAGCTTACTAATGTTATTGCTGATATTATCCATAATAGCTTGGTATAGCCAGTTACCATGTTGTACAAATCGTTAAGATTATAAGTTCGACTTGCAGCAGGGCCACACACCTTTCCCATTTTGAAGTGGAGATATTGCGCGCACTAAATTGGAGACTCTGTAAAAATATCCGCTTATTTCAGCTGTGAAATGAATATCGTTACGCGCAGTGGCTTTAGTGTTGCGAGTTTTTCATTTCTGGGAATTAGTCATACTGTACAGTGTGCACAGTCCCGCTGCAGCTTACACACTGTTTCTTTACAGTGCCCGTTTGTGTGAGCCCGCTCTAGCGCTGAAGTGCCTGCCCTATGCTCGGACTCTCTACACAAAGAACCAGATGGATGCTTCCCCCTCTCCCCCGCAGCATATCTAATGAGCTTAGGGCGTTCACTCTATTTCAAACCTCTGAAAAAGTTAACCTTTGCTCTGACGCAATTGTTAATTACCACCCGAGAGGGCAAGGGTAATGCACTGGACAGTGACGTTATTATTCCATGTTTGAGATAACAATCATTGTGTATATAATAGAATCTCGAGTACATCTTTAAAAGCCACGATTATGTAGTGGGAGGCGTGTGCATGTTCTAGCTACTTGGGAAATGTAAGCGTTCATGCTCAGTGGTGTCTGAAACGTGCAGCAGTGTTATTCGATACGTAATTAACCATGTGATTCTGCTTGATCTCAGTGCAGCATTTGATACCATTTCTCACACCATACTCCTAAAGCCCTTACCTCGATGGGCATCGGCGGCCAGGCTCTGGGCTGGCTGGCATCCTTTCTTACTCACCATACTTTCCAAATCTTCTCAAACACTGCTACCTCCAATATCCATGCGTCCCCCTATGGAGTACCCCAGGGCTCGGTACTTAGCCCTCTTCTATTTAACCTATATGTAACACCACTGGCCCACATTGCTGAACAAGAAGGTCTTACTCTGTTCACATATGCCGATGACTCCCAGACTTGGGTGGCGCTAGAGAGCAAACTGCAAACTGCAAACAGAGCAGACTGAGGCAAGCCGAGCAGCGGAGCGAGGTGACGGAGGCGTCTGCAGACCAGGTAGCCAGCAGGCAAAGCAGAATACCAGGGTACTGCTGTAGCGTCCCGTCGGAAAGCCGCACAGAAGTGCACAGAAGTGCCGAGCACCGAGAGCCTCTGAACGGCGGCGGCGGGGTCAGTGTATAGAGACCGCTAAAGCCGAGAACCCGCAGGAGACGACCAGAGGGCTTGCTGGTGCCGCGGTCGGAGCCAAAGACAGAGCTGGAGGAGCCGTAAGAGCAGCAGGAGACGCGGCGAGAAACCAGCGGGATTTGTGCAGGAGGCACCGGCAGCCCGACCCCGACATTCAGCCCAAGCCTAGATCCAAGCCCAGGCACAGCAAGAGGCATGAGGCATGAGTAAGCCAGAGTGAGTGAGTGAAGCATTCAGGCGGTCGAGCGGCGGTCTATGAACAGAAGAAGAATTGCAGCGAAGAAGCAGAGCAGTGAGGGCGAGCTGTGGTTAAGGATTTGTGAGTACCAAGCTCCCTTTCACTTGGGAATTTAGAATACTAAAAGAAAAGAGACAAAGAGGAAGGGGCGAGTGAAGGGGAAACAGGGACACAAACACAGTCAAAGGAGTCAAAGGAGTTGAGTCAGAGGAGGGGGGTGAACAGTGGAAACTGTGCTATAGACACAGCAGACCCCCAACCCTGCTCCGAAGCCCTGTACTTCTGGTAAAAAAAAAAGAAAAAACTCACAGACAGACATAAAACGTAAATAAAAAACGCAAATAAAAGACTCCCATCCCCCATACCCCCTGCGGAACATCAAGCAGGTATCAAGTAGGCACGTAGAATTCTACTCTGGGAAATACAAGAACTGATGCGCTTTGAAAAAAGCAGCCACAAATACAGCTGGTCCCGTCTTACCCATTCCTACTATTATCTATCAAGAACAGCACCACAACGGACACACTGCCCAGCACCTACCTTCCCGCTCCCATTCGCTCCCTGACGGCAGCTGTTCCATACCCAGGGGGCAGACAGGCTTGGGGGGTTTGGGAGTGCTAGTGTAAGTGTGAAGGTAAATGTGAAGGTGGTTACAAGCAGCAGGTGTACCATATCGCTCTACTCAACGAGTGAGTCTGAGTCTTAGCCTGGGGAACTCAGGGAAGCATGCAGTGGTAACCATTACGCCGTTTGCTAATCAGTATATTAGCAACTCAGAGCGGACTGAAATATTAAGAGTTGGAATGAAAATTTACACTGTGCGAAAGGAAACAGAAATAATTTAAAAACAAGGGGATAACCAGATACGCCCATACCACGAAAAATAAAGTAAGATCCTAGACACCTCTAAAACAGCCCACAGGAAAGAACAACAGAAAATAGGATATGCGGTCGGGGAAGATTCAACAAACACCAATACAGAAAATAAAAAGAAGGTTAGCGGCAAAGGAAAGAAACAAACAAGGAAATAAAATTAGGTCAGACGAAATGCTCAGGGAAGAACAAACAGACCCGATACCAGTCCCCATGGCAGAGCCTTTCAAGTTTGGGGAGGAAAAACTTAAGCACAAATTAAATTTTTTAAAAGATCAAATGGCAGTAATTCACAGCAGAAGTGAAGAAGCAAAAACCCTACAAAGTACAATAAAATCACTAAAGTTAACCTCATCAAGCAAAAAACGCAAAAAGAGAAACAAATCAGAATTAAATTCAGGCACTCAGTTTAAAGAAAAATCAACAATAAAAAATTGTTTGGTAAAAACTACGGCACAAATCCACGTACCTAACTGCCAAGCGATGTCTACACCAAACAAAAAACCCACCGAGAGCAATGAAAACAGTTTAATACTTATCGACCAAAGTCAATCAGGGTCCCAAATAAAATCACATAGAAGTATACAAAAAAATAGACTGGTCAAAATCTTTTTCAATTTTTGAGGAGGCAGAACTTCTGAAAATGCTCGAAGACAATACACATAAGGAAGAACGATGTAGCAACGTAGAGGTGAAAGAATCAGAAAATTTGGAAACAAACGAAGACGATGAAAAACAGGAAACTACACTTGCTCTAAAAAAACTTCCATCAAGTCCCATCAGACAGTTGAACACTAAAAACAAGGGGTCTGATGAAGTAAAGGAGGGGAAAGAAGAAGACTCGCCAATTACTATCTCTTCCGCAGGTAGCTTTAACTCAACCACAAGGACCCGGACGCAACAAACCAAAGCACAGTCTGCGTTCTGGGGCGACGCTCTATTAAAAAGCTTAGAACAAGCGATCAACGCTTTAAATTTTCAATCATACAAACTTGATATTCAGGTGGATTTGATGAACTTAATTGCAACACACATAGTGGGAATAAATTCTAAAGTGGATAAAATCTCGGTGTATCTTACAAAAGAAAAGGAGGATGAAAAACAATGGAAAGCTAAGCTAATGGAACAAAATTGCGTCTGCGGGGAAATAATAGACAAATTAGCATCATTACCAGACATTTTGAGAGAAATACTAGCCGTAACACATTAAAAAAATATCCAAGGTGAAAATTCAAACGGCGAGGCTATAAAAATTGGAAAACAAAATAGAACAATTTCCCACGTTGAAAAGGAAAAAACCATAAATGGATCAGAAGAGAATGAAACAACTGAGAAAGGACTCGATGAAAATAAAGCACTGGGGTCATCGGACATAACAGAACACCTAACCAAAAGACAGCGTAAACGCGCAAGGAAGGCAAGGAAAAATGCCATCAAAACCAAGCAAGAAAAACAAATCTTCCCCATCTTCGAACGAAAAAAGAAAGAGATCCCAAATGAACCGGTTAAAGAAAAGGTTATTAAAGAAGTAGGTAACCATGAGACAAAAATAGAAGAGGCTGAAGAACATTCAAAATGTTCATGGCAGAATGAAAAAACATCAATCTCACAAGGAAAGCCAAAGGACGAGGAAAAAGCTGATATAATCACACAGAATAAAATAACATATAAAGAAGACAAGATAGCAAAAACTATTCACGGTCAGGACATAGAACAACAAAAAGTACAAGTAAACGCATTAATACAAAACCCGAGCATGAATTATCGGCACAAAACTGTTTAAAATGGCCAATAGGAGGAAATGAGTCATACGGTGGGTATATAATGGAAAAAGAAGAAAGCCAAAAAATACAAGTAGATCAAGTCAGGGAGACAAACACACGCCTAACCATAATGGTAGGAAAAAAAGGAAGAACATGTAAAGCCTCATATGGAACTCTATCAAATGATAAGACGGGGCAGAATACAAGCAATGGACCAGCAGAGCGAGAATCAATGGAACTCCAAAAAGTGGTGACAGTACTGGGGCCCAGTCGACAAGAAACAACAACTACGGAACGACAATACCAACACATACCATATATTCAACTGGAGCAAAGAGAGGGAAAAAGAGAAGTCTACCAAAAACAGAATCCCCAAACGGCATCCCCAGAAACAGGCTGTAAACTACTATTTAGGCCGGAATTCCAAACAAGAGGAAAATTGGACACGTTGAATCGTGGTAACATACTGAGATTGTTTGGAGAGATACCCAAATTAAGGGGAATAACAACAAGTGACCTCATATCAGTTGAATTCGTTCAAATACATAAAGAGAAAAAAGAGGAAATAAGCAACACTACGTGGGCATCAAAAGATATCGTAGAACTAATTCTTTCGACAAGATCTTACTTTGCAGAATGGGGAATACAATTAGAACGCCCAACGCCAATTAAGTATCCATTCCCTTTACTAAATAACATGGTTTCCCAACCCAAGAACGCAACCGAAAAAACGCATTCAATTCTAAAGGGGGCAAGAAACAAAACAATCATGCAACAACAGCCGAACAGCATAAAAACTACACAAGTTAACCATGGGTCGAAAGATGACGAAGATTGGTCTTGGATAGCACTAGCCCTAAACTCGCATCGATCCTGATGGCAGTAACTCGGTCCGAAACAAGCAAAAGCAAAACATCAAGGAAGGCCAGAAACCAGAGAGGAAAATAAAAATTTGCTCGTGGAACATTCACGGTTTTAAAGAAATGTCTCAAGACCAAGAGACAATAGCTTTTCTGAGCAAATTCGAAATTATACTTCTTCAGGAAACATAGAACGAGATCACGAGACAAATTATGGGATATGAAGAACATCACGTAATGGCGGGGAAAATTGCTAAATATGGACATCCATGGGGAGGATTATCTACCTTTATAACAAATGACCTAACCTGGAAAACAGAAGCACTCGATTCGGGGGGTGAATTGGATACAAGTCATCAAATTAGTAAACAAAGCAAGTAAGGACAGTTTGGGATGGAGGTTATTGATCATAAACATATATATCCATCCTGACAAGGCAACAAAAGTTAAAAAATTACTAACGCTATTAAATTTGATGAAAACCCTACAAAATAATACCAATTCCATGGGATGCTTATTTCAGGTGACTTAAATAGTAATCTAACAAGTGTTATGCATGACAAAAACAATATCCAAAAAATATGGAACGACTTGGAATCACTAGGATTAACGATCCTAAATGGAAATATGAAGGGAGACCAACCCGCAAGATTCACCTTCTCGAGTGGAAAGAAAAACTCCATACTAGACTTCACACTAATCAGTAAAGATCTAATAAAGACGGTCGATCATTTCGAAATAATAACTCCACCGGAAAGTGATCATTTTCCACAAGGGACGATACTGAGCATAAACACCGAAGAAAAAGCGAAGATAGTATCATTAGCTTTTATTCTGGAAGTACATAACTTGAAGAAACTCAGATGGAGGGGTCCTATAAAAAAAGAGATAATGGAAATGGTGTTTGAACAAGTAAACATCATGGAGGCCATTGGAAACCAATCGCTCGAAGAAAAATGGGAGAACTTACATAAGCTTGTGCTTGGAAAATTTCCAATAAAAACACCAATAAACTATGGACAAGATTCTAACAATGAGACCTGGTACACCACTAAATTAAGAGATAAAAAAAGGGAAATCGCGAAAAAACTAAGAACAAAAGTTGTAGACAAAAGGCTGGGAAAAGAAGTAATAACGAAATATTGAAAATGAGAAAAGAATACAAAGAGGAATGTAGAACAGCGAAAAGATCACACACGGAGAAAATTTGGGAACATCTGCTACAGACGAGCAAACTACCTAATAGTAGTGAATTTTGGAGTATAACAAATAAACTATCAAAAGGAACGGGCGGACAGTACAACATAGGAATTAGTGAAACCACATGGCTACATTATATCGAAAGCCTGTATAACACATACAGGCACCAACCACACAAAGAAATAAATAATGATTCTATAAAAGGAATGGTTCAGAAAGAAGCAGCCACTGGACACACAAAAGATGACCGGTATGAAAATTCTTCCAATTGCGATCTAGAAGATCTAACTTCGCTGACAACAGTAAAACAAACGATCATCACGATAAAAAAATTGAAAGCGGAGGAGCATCAGGCCCCAATGGGCTCCCAAACGCTCTATTCAAATATGATCCTGATTTTTGGGCGAAGTATCTCACACCATTATTTAACCAAATATACATGGAAAAAAAGATATCGCAGTCCTGGCAGGGTAACATCTTCCACCCAATATATAAAAACGGATGTAGAATGGAACCGGGAAATTACAGATTGATAGCCCTAATTGACGTCGAGGCAAAGCTTTTTGCATCTTGTATATTGATTCACCTTCGAAAATGGATAAACAAAAACAAAATAGTACCAAAATTCCAAACGGGTTTTATGGAAGGCACAGGTTGCACAACTAATCTGTCAGCACTGGCGCTGCTTATCGAAGGCGCAGGAAAAAAGAAGACCGGACTACTAGAGTGTTATATAGATTTGAAATCCGCTTTTGACCGCGTGCCAAGAGACCGCTTGTGGAAAAAACTCGAAACATGGGGCCTCCCGCAGAAATTAACTGATATTATAATAGCTTTATATAGCGGAACGTGGGCAAAAGCAAAGCTAGGAGATGGGAGACGAATATCCACAGAATTAAAAACAAGAAATGGCCTCAAACAGGGCTGTGTGCTCTCTCCAAGCCTCTTCAACATATACTTGGCAGACTTAGAAAGCCATCTGCAGAACGTAAACGGACACCCACCAAAATTAGCCAATGAATGCATCCAGTTCTTACAATATGCAGACGACATTGTGGTCCTAAGTCAAACACCGATAGGTCTCCAAAGAGTGATAACTAAATTAACTGAGTACTTTAACTTTGAAGGTCTGGAACTAAACATCAAAAAAACGAAAGTGGTGAGATTGGCGGGCGCAGGCAGACGATCATTCAAATGGTACACAAAGGACAAACATATTGAGGAAATAACATCATATAAATACTTAGGAGTCACACTAAGCAAAAACATGTCCATATTACACCAAAAAAGAAACATCAATGCGAGAGCCCAATCACTGAGTTTCGCTTATAGAACACTACAAAAGAAACTTAAATGCCCGTCTTATGAACATCTTCTGAAAGTTATGGCAGCCCAAGTATTACCATCTCTGTCCCATGGGCTAGAAATATGGCACGGGAAAGAAATAGATATTTTGAACACACTCCAGACAAAAATATACAAATCGGTGTTCAACCTTTACAAAGGATCAGCTCCAGCACAAATAAGATTGGAATTTGGCCAGCAAAATCAAACCTACCAAAGGAAAGCAGTCTTAGCGAAATGGTGCTGGAAGCTCAGATCAGCAGAACCCGGTTCATTAAATAACCTATGCTGGCTGGAAATTAAGAGACAATATGATCAATATGAACCAAACTCTTGGGGTGAGGATCTGCGAACAACCTTGGAAACCCTTGAAATAGAGGAAATATGGAACAGCCAACTGGAAGAAGCATCCTTTAAAAAGATCTGCAAATCAAACGCAAAAGCTCTATCCCTGGTAGAAGATAAAAAGACCTTGGCCAAACGTCGACATGCATGGACTGTATTAAAATTCATATAAACGATTAAAACCGCAACCTTATCTTGCGGCACATTTCCGTCTATCTTTAAAAACGAAATTTATGGCTTTTAGACTGGGTGACCACTTTTCTAAAGATCTGATTCCATCTTGGAAAAACACACAACAAAAAACAAGATGTAGATTATGCGGATATCACACGGAAACCTTATGCCACTTATTATGTACGTGCGAGTCAATAAAAGAGGAGAGAAGAACTTTGCTGAAATCAGTTCTACAAGCTCTTCAGATCCGTACCTGCAGGCAGGCTATCACCAGCTGGATGGGTGCAGGCTCGAACATTTTAATATGCCACGGTGTGAAATTTATGAAAAAAGTAGAGACTTTGCTTTCAAAGGCCGAATTAACTTAAGAGTGTGGACTGAAAAATAATGTTTTATTTTAAAGAACCAAAAAAATATAAACAAATTTTAAGAAAATTAATTTTATCTTTTTAATAATTGTAAATTGTATATATACACTTTATGGTTGTGACAAACCAAATAAAGTTAATCTTGACTGACTGACTCCCAGATCGCTTTTTCCCTCTCTAATTCGGACCAAGCCTCCACCTCCCTCCTCCAGTCAGTCCTAAAGAAAATTTCAAACTGGATGAACGACAATTTGCTAAAATTGAATGGAGGCAAAACTGAAGTCTTAGTTCTAGGTCAAAAGCATGACCTTTGGAGCTCTAAGCATTGGCCATCAGAGATGGGTGCCCTCCCTCTCCCATCTGACCATGTGCGTAACTTGGGGGTCACCATGGACAACGGTTTAACTATGCAGCATCAAGTAAATAAGGTGACAGCCATCTGCTTTACCATTCTGTGATGGCTAAAGAAAATTATCTGGATGCTGCTCTGCGATACCCAGACGTCTGTGGTCAATGCCCTGATAACTTCTCGGTTGGACTATGGCAATTTCCTTTACCTAGGGGCAACTAAGGCAGTAACAAGACACCTACAGCTTGTTCAAAATGCCGCTGCGAGACTGCTATGTAAAAGTCACAGAACTAATCGCATTACGGGCACCTACGTGACTTACATTGGCTTAGAGTGGTGAGTCGGGTCAAATTTAAAACCCTGAGCTACATGTATAAAATAAAATGGGGTACTGCCCCCCGCTACCTGCAATCCCTAGTCCACACCTACACGATGCCTCCGATCTTCATCCCAAGGCTATTTCAGCGTGCCCAAATACAGACTCGCTAGAATGGGTGGTAGGTCCTTTTCTTTTTTTAGGCCCTAAACTTTGGAATTCTCTCCCCATGAATATCCGTACAGAAACCAGCTATGTCCGATTTCGCAGAGCCATCAAGACCTGGCTGTTCAATCAATAATTTTCCAGTACGTAGGAATATTTCGGTCCTCTAGCACACTGCCTTTTTCAGCGCCGGGAAACCCTAATTGGGTAGCTGTCGCGCTCTATAAGCTTAATAAATAAATAAATAAATAGCGCGTGTTCGCTTTGTTGATGCGCTCGCTGCAAATGTATACATGATAGGCATTACAAGTAAACTAAAAAGAAGAAAAACAACAGCAAAAGTGGACATGCAGGAGATGAAACATAATATATGATATACAAATTCTGTAAAGATCGCACACAAGCATTGCTTAGATACATTGTGTATGTGTGTGTATCACTGTGTATGTGTGTACATTACAGTCTCTGTGTGAGCATAATTGTTTGTATGTGTGCATTACTATCTTTTTGGATAAGTTATTGGCTCTGTTTGAGCGCTTATGTCTCTGTGTGTACATTATTGTCTCTGCATCACTGTGTCTGTGTGTGTGTCTTTGTCTCAGTGTGTACGTGTTTGTCGGTGTATTTACATCACTGCCCCTGTATGTGCAATACTTATCTGTGTGCATGACTGTCTCTGTATGTATATTACTGTTTCTGTTTGTGCATCACTGTCTCTGTGCATTACTGTTTCTGTCTGTACAGCAGTGTTTCTGTACGTGCATCAAGCCTGTGTGCATCATTGTCTCAGTGTGTGCATCACTGTGTTTGTACGTATCTTATTGTCTTTCTATGTGCAATATGTCTCTGTATGTGCATGAATGTGTTTGTGTATGTCTATTTGTATGCACTACTGTCTCTATAGTCTCTGTATGTGCATCTCTGTTTGTGTTTCTGTCTGTGTGTACGTGTCTGTCTGTATATGTGTATCTTTGTTTTTGTGTGTACATCTCGTTATTGTATGTTCGTGTCTGTGTTTTCTTTTTGATCTCCTCGTGTCTGTGTCTGTATGTGTATATGTATATCTCTGTGTATGCGTCTCTGTATGGTGTCTCTGTCTGTCTCTGTGTGTGCATGTCTGTGTCTGCATCTCTGTGTCTCAGGGTCTGTTTCTATGTGTGTGTGTGTTTGCCTATAAGTGCAACTTTGTCTTGGTGTTGGCTCTCTGTCTGTCTGTGTGTGAATTTCTGTCTTGGTGGATGTATGTCTCTATTTGGTGACTGAGTACCTGTTTTTGTGTGTCCATCTGTTTCTGTTTGGAATTTGTGTGTGTATGCGCATCAGTCTTTGCAGGTGCGTTTGTCTCTGTGTGTGCATCTCTGGTATTCTAAGGAATTATGCCAGCTGAAATTGTGCTGTAGACAAGCTGAAAGAACCTGGAGGAAGCACTATACTGAGTCGGATAAAACTCATCTAAAGCAGTCGCTCCAGGTCTACAAAGCACAGATCAAAAGCGCCAAAGCTAAGTACTTAGAGGACATGCTGCTTCAGTCGGCTAATAAGTCCCAAACCCTTTTTAAAATTGTTAACAATCTTTCTAACCCTGCTTGTGCCATGAATTGTATTCCAGCCTCACAGGCACTATGTGATTCTCTGGCTTCTACTTTTGAGGACAAGATCACTTCCATTTTAACTGGACTTTCTGTACCAAGTGTTCTCAACACTCAGGATACGGCAAGGCCATCCCCTGCACGGACTCCATCTCCATCGAGGGGAACGTACTGTGCTCACTGTGCTGTCTACTTTTACTCCCCCTTCATATGAGGATTTTTGTACTATGGCTAACAGTGTGTCATCTGGTTCCCCGCTTGATCCGCTACCCCACAAGTTTTGGAAGTTGTTTCAGACTGAGCTCTTCCCTCTTTTATACTCGATCTGCTGCCAGTCTCTAAGAACTGGCACTGTTCCTGAAAGCTGGAAACTGGCAGTGGTATTGCCACTTAAAAAAAAAAACACTTTGGACCCTCTCTACCCTGCGAACTATAGACCCATTTCTTTATTGCCTTTTCCAATCAAAATTCTGGAAAAATTGGTAACTAAGTCTCTCTCCTACTTTATTGAGGAGAATGCCTGCCTAGATGTGGCCCAGTTCGGTTTTCGACCAGCACATGGTACAGAATCGGCGCTGGTAGTTGTTCTGGATGACCTTCGGTCGCGAGTCGACAGTGGTCGAGCGGCATTTTTGGTCCTGCTCGACATGTCGGCCGCGTTCGACACCGTGAACCATTCTAAACTGATCAGGAGACTGGAGGACAGTGGGGTGGTTGGTACAGCTCGGGACTGGTTAGTCTCCTACCTCGATAACAGACACCAAGTAGTGACTCTGCCCCCTTTCATGTCTGATAATAGAATGGTAGGTCAAGGCGTCCCTCAGGGCTCAGCGATCAGCCCCATCTTGTTTAATCTTTACCTCTGCCCCCTGCTCAAGTTGATTAAATCTTCTAGTATCACGGTAATAAACTACGCAAATGACACGCAACTTATTTTCTCTTTTGAGGGTAAGGATGCTGTCTCTAACGAGACCTTCCACCGTTGCATGTTGGGCACGGTGGGCTTGCTGAGGGAAAATTCCCTCCAGTTTAATGGATCTAAGACAGAGGTCTTACATTGCTCACTAGATAAAATCCCGCGCCCTCTGCCCGACGATTTCTGGCCCTCTACCATTAAGGACACTGTTGAGTCAGCTGGCTCTGCTCGCAATCTGGGTGTAATTTTTGGTCCCCATCTACAATTGGATGTTCATGTAAATAACTCTATTGGCACCTGCATGATGCTGCTAAGAATGCTGCGTAAAATTCTCCCCATGTTACCTTTGCTGGCGAGACCTGAGGTAGTGCGCAGTATCATACTCAGTAGGTTAGACTACTGTAACGCACTACTTCTAGGAAGCCCTAGCTCCTTGATAAAACATCTGCAACGGATCCAGAATATGGCAGCCAAGCTGGCTCTTTCACGTGCGCGTTCTGCATCGTCATCTTTGGCACTTAAAGACCTTCATTGGCTGCCTATACATCAGCGGATCTGCTTCAATGCTTCCTGCATTGTCTTTGGAGCACTTCATGGATTGGGACCCATTGCTCTTCAGAACAAATTCAAATGGTACTCTGCAGCTAGGCCCTTAAGTTCCTCTTCTGCCTTCTTGGTTGGGGTCCCTCGCATCCAGAGGATGCGAATGGGTAGTCGTTCCTTCAGCTTTACTGCCGCTAAATTGTGGAATGCTCTCCCACTTTCTTTAAGGAAGCTGAACGAGTTGCCTCATTTCAAAAAGGGTCTGAAGGCTCACCTCTTTCCTAGGGCTGTTTGATCTTCCTCTGCTTGTGTTGCGATTTTGGAGTCAAAGCGCCAGGATACCCTTTGGGTGACAGTACGCGCTATATAAGTATGCTATACATACATACATACATACATCTCTGTTTGTGTGTGCTTGTGCTTCTATGTATCTGTGTCTGTATGTGTGTATATCTGTTTCTCTGTGTGTGCATGTTTGTCTCTGTGTGTATCTCTGTCACTATATATGCATCTTTGCTTCTGTGTGTGTTTGTGTTTTTGTAAATGCATCTCTTTGTGTCTTTGTAAGTGCGCATCTTTGTTTCTGTGTGTGGTGTCTTTCTATATGTGCTCTCTGTTTTTGTATGTGTTTTCTGTCTCTGTATGTGTTTTCTGACTCTGTGTGAACTTATGTTTATTTTTTGGGGCCACTAGTGAAAGCTATTAACGTGAAGCAAAACACTGTGTCTTTGTAAAATACCACTCGCACATCAAAAGCTCATTTGATGTCATGCTTCATCATTGGGGTCTTCCCGTTCTTGCTACAGGACGGGGCATGCTGCAACCTACAGAGACGTGGGGGCACTTTTTATGTGTAATACTATATGTTCTGCAGTAGTGGGAAATGTGCGTGTCTTTGTTTACTTTATTATCTCTGCGTGTCTATGTCTATATGTGCGTCTCTGTATATGCGTCTCTGTATGTCTGCTCTATCTGTCTTTGTGTGTGCATGTCTGTGTCTGCATCTCTGTGTCTCAGTGTCTGTTTCTATGTGTGTGTGTGTGTGTTTGCCTGTTTGTGTACTGCTTTGCTTCTCCTTACAAGAAACAAACAACACTACCATTTCCATTAATCTACAAAAATAGGCACCAAGTTTCCCTTTCATGAACACATATCTCACTTTATATTATCCCTTTGCTTACAGTTCTAACCACTATTTACTTTGGTATTCCTTTACTCTATACTTACATCTTTTAGTCCATGTTATCCCTTTATATTGCAATTTTTTAGGTTACATGCACACATTATTATGTAAAACACCAGATATAGCATAAATGTATCATGGACATATACTCGCACATTTTCTATGAATTAGTGTTTAGATTTCTTTCATATTTGTTTGTTTAGCCTTCTCTGCATGTATCTAACACAAATAAACACACTACTTAGTGTAGAAATGTATATATTATAGCCAAAAAATGCCAAAATAAAAAAGCAAAAGAAACGGGAAACGTATACAGTAAGAAAGCGTAAAACGCCTTCAGCTTGCTTAGTGTGAAAGTAGTTGTACCATCTGTTTTGTTTTTCTCACTTTTAGTATCTCCTCTGTGCTCCAGATGCCTCCCATTACCATCCTTTCACCCCGGCCTCCCACTAATAGTTGTTATCTACATACTTTAAACAAGGCACTGGCATGACTTGTTTACAAGAAACAAACGAACAGATGTATAGCAATAGTATGCAAACACGTACACTGTCACCACTCCCCTTACAAGTTACAAATGATGAATACTAATGTATAAAATACAAAATAACATACACGCATTGCTTATATACATTGGTTAGAAGTGAGAAAATACACTACAGAGTCTACATTTCAATAAAAAAGTACTTTACTAAGTGTTAGTTATAATTTACTAAAAGTAACACGCTTTTCTTTTTTTATGTTTTGTGTGGCGTCTTTGTTTTTGTCTGTGTGTGTCTCTGTCTGTGTGCCCCTTTGTGTCTGTATGTACCCCTTTATGTCTGTGTGTGCACTTCTTTCTTTGTGTGTATGTTTTGCCTGTGCGTCTCTGTCAATGCATGTGCGTCTCTGTCTCTGCATGTGTGTCTGTCAGTGTATTACTGTGTTTGTCTCTGTTTCTACATCACTGTTATGTGTGTGCATCACTGTGTATGTGTGTGCATCTATTTCTTTATATGTGTGTTATTGTCTCTGTATGCGTCTCTGTCTCTGTGTGTGCATCTTTGTCTAAGTGTGTATATAATTGTCTGTGTATACATTGTTATGTACGAATCTAGGACCCCAGTGTAATTTTCCCGATTCATGCCCATATATAGGTATAAATCACCCGATCCTTATATAGGCATAGAAATCATACCCTTATTTAGACTGAGCCTATGCAGCCCAAATACGGCATGGCTACTTCCACTAAGTTTAGAGAATCCACAACGATTTTTTGGAAAACCCGCCTTCAGCAGCTAGGGACTTCCCCTTGCCTGAATACTAATTTATCTAGGAAATCGTGGAGTTTTCAAAGAACTGAGTCTTTAATGATGTTATTATGTTCAACCTTACGTCAAACTCGGCACCTACAAGGTATAAATATGCCTACATTTGCCCAGACAAACACACAGTGGTTTGGAACAGTTCGACTATCTACTTGCCTGACACGCCCTGCAGCAGTAAGTGCCGAAGGAAGCCGACCCTCCAGCTGATGCACTGAGAGACGCTGTCTTTTCTCCTGCAGAGAAATCCAGCTCCAGTGTTTCCATGCTACCCTTGCGTGGGATATCGAGTCCTGAGAAAGAGATACAAGACCTCCTTCATTCTAAACCAAGGTACGGAGCTGATTAGACTCTTAGAGAATTCTTGGAATAGATTCTTGGCAAAAGAATACTAGACTTAAGCTACACCTCACTTACTTCTTCCCTTGTACTAGACCTAGGTTAGGTACACCGGGGTAGGCGAATTTTAGAAGCACCAGTTGAGTACTTTTAGTCATTATTTATCAGTGTATGTATTTTATGCATTTTAGGTATTTTA
This sequence comes from Lissotriton helveticus, assembly GCF_964261635.1. Taxonomy (NCBI): domain Eukaryota; kingdom Metazoa; phylum Chordata; class Amphibia; order Caudata; family Salamandridae; genus Lissotriton; species Lissotriton helveticus. The sequence continues at coordinate 1,780,577,524 of NC_136057.1, forward strand.
TGGCTCAGAAACCATATCATGCTCTTACAGTACTATTTTATAATACTCTTCGTATTGTATGCCTTGTACTTTATAACCAGTATTACGATTTTAGCAGTACATTTCTAATGCTTGAGAAAGAAGACTGTTCAATAAATACTTTTTATTGAAAACGCCCGATTGACTGAGTAAAATAGCCATCTATTGTTTCCGCGATTCTAGAGATTGATTTCTTATTCTTGGGAAACAAAGTTGTCATGTTTATGCGGTTGTCAGAAACTAATCCCTTCTTGTGTATTCGAGAAAGTTTCTAGTGGCCTCTGAGCTAGCTGGCACTCACAATTAAGTTTAATATATTCGATGGAGACCTAGTCGACCTCAGTCCTAATTCTAAACTATAGTATATTTCTGTAGTAGGGGATCTCTGTGTATAGTCATAATCTAGTGAATAGTCCCGCCCATGTGTGTGGACCCCGGAGCAATCAAAAATAATCTCTTAAAGTGTCAAAAAATGCAGAACTGCACAGACACTTAAGAGAGAATTTAAAGACAGATAATGCAGCCTATATCCACAGGCTACACTGTCCAGTACTTAAACTAGAAATTCCACCAAAAATCCACAAACAGCAAAGCCTGTCCTGATTTCCCTTGCTTTAACAGCAAAACCCCTCTGGAATGATAGAGAGGAAGACCTGGACAGACAAGCCCCATAGGTTGCCATTATGTGGCTCAAAACAGGATACAGTGCCTTTAAGAGAACCTTCCAGAACTTCACAGTATCCCAGAATGCACTGCAGGTCCCTTTTACTTTCAGTTCTTTTTTCCGGCTCCTGCAAGCAGGACCCTGGAGCATTGAGCTCTCCCTTTTCTAGGGTTTATTGGTGATATTTTTCACTTTTTCAAAGTTATTTGAGTACTTTTCTTGTAGTACTTTGCTGTTTCTTCCTGTTTGTCTTGGGGTGTACTCTTGATTGTCGAATATGCCTGCGTTATTCGACAGATGCCCTGAGTGTTCCAGGAAGAAGGCCAAGTCTGACCCACACGAGGTGTGTATCATCTGCCTTCCTGCATCCCATGTCCCTGAGGAGTGTGACATCTGCCAGGGTTTCTCTAGCAGGACCCTGAGGGATAGGATGAAGATCAGGCTTCAAGGCCTTGAAGACAGAAGACGGAAGGCTCAAGGTGGGTCTGGAGGGGCTTCATCTGCCCATGCTGAGGCCTCTGGGGGGCTCCCCAGGGGCAGGAAGACCAGCAAACGTCCCCATTCTCCGTCGGCGTCGATTGCACCGACCACGACGTCGAGAGGGATGACTGCAGTCTGTTCCTCATCTCCCCAGGGCTCTGGGTCGAGGGACCTGAACAGGCCGCCGTCGAAGTCTCCAGTGACGATTTCGTCGTCGTCTTTGTCGTCATCGTCGTCGTCAAGTATTCGACGTCGAGATGCCCGGCGTCGGCGCTCGCCGTCGAGGCGACACCGCTGTTCGCCGTCGGCGAAGAGGAGAAGATCGTCGTCGAGGGGCTCCTTGACGTCGTGGCGTAGAAGGTCGCCCTCGAGGCGTAGAAGGTCGCCGTCGAGGCGTAGAAGGTCGCCGTCGAGGCGTAGACGGTCGCCGTCGAGGCGAAGAAGGTCACCGTCGAGGAGGCGAAGCTCGCCATCGAGGGGCCGCCGCTCGCCGTCTGGTCGCCGTTCTTCGACGTCGAAAAGGCGCGGAAGGAGTTCTGGCGCCAGGTGTCAGTCTGGCAGGCGTCGAGTGCCTATGGAAGACTCTCCAAAGTCCCAGCCTAGTAGGGAGGGCGGTTCACCGGGCTCGTGTGTACTCTGTGGTGTATACCCCTGCTAGGCCGAAGACGGTTACTCCTCCACCTCCTCCTCCTCCGCCGAGAGGACGTCCTCCGCGGACTCCCACTCCGCCTCCACTTCCGCCTCCTCCGCAGCCTCAACCGCAACCCCAGTTGCCGACTGACAAGCCTCCTCCGGTTCCTCCGAGGAACGGTTTGTTGCCGCGATTTCCTACTCCTCCTACGGGGACCCCTCGGCCGAGGGCTCTGTCCAAGCCAAGGTCTCCCGTCCCGGTGGTACCGGCGGGGCGACCAAAGCCGAGGAAGTTGCGATCCCGCTCTGGACGGACAGGGCGGTCGCGCAGTCATCGCTGGTCCTCTACGAGGTCAAGACGGCGCCACAGGAGGCGCGGATCATGGTCCCGCACGGACTCTTCCAGAACCAGGTCCTACTCCCCGACCTTATCGGATTCCCCAGGGACAAGGGTATCTCCTGTGGATGATATCAGCACGTTCCAGGATGTTCTCTTGAGAGGTGCTGCAAACTTGGGAATCACGGTGACGGCTCCTACACCTACGACGTCCGTGATTTTTGAGACTCTTCACAAGAAGCATTTGTCTCGCCCTCTACTGCCGCTCGTGCCAGGATTGGTAGAGCCAGCGGAGGAGCTGTTCCTTACGCCTGCAATGACGAAAGCCGCTCCGTCCCGTCTTCTGAAGAAGTATAGGGCTCTGGATTGCGACCCGGCTTTTCTGAGGATTGACCCCGTTCTGGACTCCGTGATAGTGAAGGCGGCCAGAAAGCAACACTCTAGCTCCCCGTCTTCTACCGTGCCTCCGGATAAGGAGAGCCAATGGATTGACTCAAATGGCAGGAAGGCCTGTGGGACGGCCTCTACGTCCATGAAAGCCGCTAACGATATGGCTCTGCTAGGGCGGTATGATCGTGCCCTGTGGGAATCCCTCCAGCAGTTCGCGGACCTCCTACCTCGTGATAGGAGGGAGGATTTCCTGGAGATCCAGAAGGAAGTGATGCTGGTCTCGAACCAGGTCATCAGCGCAGCCGCTGATGGTTCTCTTTTGGCGGCCCATGGATATTGTCATGGGATTAACCAGCGACGCCATGCCTGGCTCAGGCTCACATCACCCAAGCCGGAGGCCCAGCAGCGAGTGGCTAATCTGCCCTTCTCGGGGGAGACCCTGATCGGAAAACATGTAGATGATGAGATGGCCCGCATGAAGGCGGAGGCCGAAACTCGGACGGCTGTGGGCTTGGAGAAGCCCAAAGAAAAGAAAGCCTACCGCCCGTTCCAGAGACGGTTTGGGGCGCAGGGCAGAGGGTGAGGACAGGCTTCGGGACAGCAGCAGCAGTTCTGGAGGCCCGTCCAGAAGCGCCAGAAGGGTAGAGGAGGTCAGCAGTCCTCTACAGCGAACAAGGGCGCGGCCGGTTCTCGACCCTGAGCTGTTACTTCCCCTACATCCGTTACCTGCTCCGGTGGGGGAAGCGTTCGATTTTTTTCTGGCAGAGTGGCGAAAAATTACTCAGGACAAATGGGTGCTGAATATTGTTTGCAATGGATACAGTCTTCGGTTCACCAGCCCGCCTCCATCAATTCCTCTGGTCAGCTCGCAGTTTCAGCCGCGCGAGCTCCAGGCGGAGGCCGATATCCTGTTAAGGAAAAGGGCGATAGAAGACGTACCTCTGTCTCAAAGGGGAAGAGGTCTGTACTCCCGGTTCTTCCTGGTTCGCAAAAAGGACAAGAACGAGTTCAGGCCCATTCTGGATTTGCGACAGGCAAACAAGTGGATTCGCAGAGAGAAGTTTTGCATGCTGTCGTTGCATCAGATTTATCCTCAGCTGCAACAGGGAGACTGGCTGTGTGCCATAGACCTACAGGATGCATACTTCCATGTGCCCATTGCACACAAGCACAGGAAGTTCCTGCGATTCCAAGTCGGCGCCAATCATTATCAGTACACAGTACTTCCATTCGGACTGAAGTCTGCGCCCAGAACATTCTGGAAGTGCATGGCAGTGGTAGCCGCACACCTAAGGAAGAACAAGGTGTTTGTCTACCCGTACCTGGACGATTGGTTGATCAAGGCCTCCTCCTTCTCGGAAGCTCAAGCACACTTACAGAAGACGTGCGTTCTCTTGAACAAGCTGGGGTTGCACATCAACATGTCCAAGTCTGTGCCGACTCCGGTCCAGTGCATCCAGTACTTGGGAGCCTCCATCAATACGCTGTCAGCAAGCGTGTCTCCTTCGGAGGAGCGACGGTTATCACTCCTTCGGAAGGCTCAGGCTCTTATGACCACTCCATCTACAACAGTGAGGACGGTGTCTTCTCTACTGGGATCGATGGCCTCTTGTATCTTCCTCATGCCACATGCACGGCTGCACATGAGACCATTGCAGGAGTGCTTGGAGGATCAGTGGGATCAGAGGAAAGGATCTTGGGACGACAGGATACGACTGTCTCTGCATGCTCTTCAGTCTCTGAAGTGGTGGTGTTCAGCGGAGAACCTCCTCAGAGGGGTTCCCTTCCACAAGGACATTCCCACGCAGACTATAGTGACGGATGCGTCTCTCCACGGCTGGGGGGCGCACTCCGGAGACCTACAGATTCAAGGGACGTTGTCCCGACGGAGTCCACGTACCACATCAATTTCCTGGAACTCAGAGCTGTTCACTTGGCACTGAAGGCCTTTCATCCGTCCTTCCGTACCAACTCTCTGCTTGTTCAGACGGGCAATGCGACCACGATGTACTACCTCAACAAGCAGGGGGGGTCGAGATCGTGCACTCTGTCGCAGGAGGCGCAAGCGATCTGGCACTGGCTTCTGGCCAGAGGACTGACGATAACGGCTACCCATCTGCCAGGTGTGCAGAATGTTCAGGCAGACGCACTGAGCAGGCTGATTCAGGAAAACCACGAATGGGTCATAAATGACGCAGTGCTAGGAGAAGTCTTCGCAAGATGGGGGACTCCAGACGTAGATCTGTTCGCCTCCGCCGAAAACAGCAAATGCCGAGACTTCGCCTCCAGGTACTACCAGCCAGGAACGCTGGGGAATGCGCTATGGATCAACTGGTCGAACAGCTTTATGTACGCTTTTCCACCCATTCCCCTGATTCCGGCGGTGCTCATCAAGCTGTCCCAATCCAGGGCGCGGATGATCCTCATTGCTCCGGAATGGCCCAGGCAGAGGTGGTTCACGGACCTGCTTCACCGGTCTCTCGTTCCTCACATGCGGCTACCGTGCAGGCCGGACCTTCTCACGAAGTTCGGGGGACAGATGTTACACCCCAACCTCTCGTCTTTGAGTTTGGCGGCATGGCTCCTGAGATAGTGCAATATGGCCATCTGAATCTCCCAGAAGATTGCATGGACATACTGAAGGAGGCTAAGCGACCTTCCACTATGACTTCTTATGCTTACAAGTGGAAGAGGTTTTGCATCTGGTGCAAGTACAAGACCTATGACCCGACGACATGCAAGGAAGATGTCATCCTTCCATATCTTCTACATCTGGCCTTAATGTCCATTCCATTAAGGTTCATCTGGCTGCATTGACTGCCTACAGGAAATGCCCTTCACAGACTTCCTTCTTTCAGATCCCTGTGATCAAAGATTTTTTGGAAGGCTTGAAGAAAATGTTCCCTCCTGTCCGGCTTCCTTCGCCTTCATGGGAATTGAATGTGGTGCTGTCCAGATTGATGAAGGAGCCTTTTGAACCTATCCATAAGGCTTCGTTGCAGCACCTGTCCTGGAAGGCGGCGTTCCTTGTGGCCATTACATTGGCCCCCAGGGTGAGTGAAATTCAGGCATTGTGTTGCCAAGAACCTTATAATGTATTTCATGCTGCTAAGGTTGTTATGCGTACTCACCCTAAATTTCTTCCTAAAGTTATATCTGACTTTCATGTTAACCAGACCATAACTTTACCTACGTTTTTTCAGAATCTTTCCTCTCCAGCAGAAAGGTCCCTGCATTCCCTGAATGTCAGGAGGGTGTTGAAATTTTGTCTGGATAAAACCAAGGATATTCGTAGGTCAGACCAATTGTTTATCAATTATGGATCTGTCAGGACAGGTCTTGCTACCTCTAAACAGTCCATTTCTAGGTGGATTGTGTCCTAAATACAGTTGTGTTACCAAAAAGCTTGTAAGACATTAGGGGGTAAACCTAAGGCTCATTCCACCAGGGGCAAAGCTGCGATGACTGCTTTGCTCCGTAATGTTCCAATTGCAGAAATCTGCAAGGCGGCCACTTGGAAGTCGGTCCATACCTTTGCTAAGCATTACTGCCTGGACACTGATGCCAGGGCAGACGCTCAGGTTGGGCAGGCTTCGCTGCGAAATCTGTTATCACAGTAGTGGTGTAATTTCTCTTTTCTCCACCGCCGCTTTGGTGTGGGGATGGGCTTGAAATTCTATTCACTAGATTATGACTATACACAGAGATCCCCTACTACAGAAGGAGTAGTTTCTGTCCTGTAACTCCAGTTCTGTAGTAGGGGTATCTCTGTTATAGTCATAAGCGCCCGCACGCCTCCCCGGTGGAGAGAGATATTCATGTAAGGAATGCTACAGGTCTGGTGTGTTACGCCTTCAAAAAGAACTGAAAGTAAAAGGGACCTGCAGTGCATTCTGGGATACTGTGAAGTTCTGGAAGGTTCTCTTAAAGGCACAGTATCCTGTTTTGAGCCACATAATGGCAGCCTCTGGGGCTTGTCTGTCCAGGTCTTCCTCTCTATCATTCCAGAGGGGTTTTGCTGTTAAAGCAAGGGAAATCAGGACAGGCTTTGGTGTTTGTGGATTTTTGGTGGAATTTCTAATTGAAGTACTGGACAGTGTAGCCTGTGGATATAGGCTGCATTATCTGTCTTTAAATGCTCTCTTAAGTGTCTGTGCAGTTCTGCATTTTTCGACACTTTAAGAGATTATTTTTGATTGCTCCGGGGTCCACGCACATGGGCGGGTCTATTCACTAGAGTATGACTATAACAGAGATACCCCTACTACAGAACTGGAGTTACAGGACAGAAACTACTCCATCATTCCAATGCTCAGAGCCTATTGGGAATATAGGAACTTTATTGCCTCTGTATGTATGTCTCTGTCTCTGTGAGGGCATCACTGTCTCTGTGTGTGCATCTCTGGTGCATCACTGTCTCTATGTGTTCATCTTTAGTGTGTTACTGTCTTGGAGTGTACATCAATATCTCTGTGTGTGCATCACTGCCTCTGTATGTGCATCATTGTTTTTGTGTGTGCATCATTGTGTCTGTGTGTGCATCATTGTGTCTGTGTGTGCATCACTGTGTGTTTATGTACATCACTGTCCCTGTCTGTCAATCACTGTGTCTGTGTGTGCATCACTGTGTTAGTGTGTATATACCTATCTGTATGTGTCCAACATTGTCTCTATGTGTGCATCTTTGTCTCTGTATGAGCAGTATCGTGCCTGTATGTGCATTACTGTCTCTGTGTGGACATCTCGGTTTTGTGTGTGCAACACTGCCTATGTGTGTACATTTCTGTCTTTGTGTGTGCATCAGTATTTTTATATATGCATTATTGGCTTTGTGTGTGCGCGTCTGTGTGTGAGCAGCACTGTCTCTGTGTGTACATGTTTGTTTTTGCATGTGGATCAATGTTACTTACTGACTGTGTGTTTATGTCTCTGTCTCTGTGTGTGTATCACTGTCTTTGTGTGTGCATTTCTGGTGCATCACTGTCTCTGCGTGTCTGTGTTTACTTTTTGATCTCCTCGTGTCTGTGCCTATATGTGCATCTCTGTATATGCGTCTCTGTATGTTGTCTCTGTCTGACTGTGTGTGTGTTTGCCTATAAGTGCAACTTTGTCTTGGTGTTGGCTCTGTGTCTGTGTGTGTATTTCTGTCTTGGTGGATGTATGTCTCTATTTGGTGACTGAATACCTGTTTTTGTGTGTCCATCTGTATCTGTTTGGTGTTTGTGTGTGTATGTGCATCAGTTTTTGCAGATGTGTTTGTCTCTGTGTCTGCATCTGTGTTTGTGTGTGCTCGTGCCTCTATGTATCTGTCTGTATGTGTGCATATCTGTTTCTCTGTGTGTGCATGGTTGTCTCTGTGTGTATCTCTGTCACTATATGTGCGCCTTTGCTTCTGTGTGTGTGTTTGTGTTTTTGTAAATGCATCTCTGTATGTGTGTTTGTAAGTACGCATCTTTGTTTCTGTGTGTGGTGTCTTTTTATATGTGCTCTCTGTTTTTGTATGTGTTTTCTGTCTCTGTGTGAACTTATGTTTATTTTTTTGGGCCACTAGAGAAAGCTATTAACGTGAAGCAAAACACTGTGTGTTTGTAAAATACCCCTCACACATCAAATGCTCATTTGATGTCATGCTTCATCATTGGGGTCTTACCGTTCTTGCTACAGGACAGTGCGTGCTGCAACCTACGGAGTCGTGGGAGCACCTTTTATATGTAATACTATGTGTTCTGCAGTAGTGGGAAATGTGCGTGTCTGTGTTTACTTTTTTATCTCTGCGTGTCTGTGTCTATATGTGCGTCTCTGTATATGCGTCTCTGTATGTCTTTGTGTGTGCATGTCTGTGTCTGCATCTCTGTGTCTCAGTGACTGTTTCTATGTGTGTGTGCGTTTGCCTGTATGTGTACTGCTTTGCTTCTCCTTACAAGAAACCAACAACACTACAATTTCCATTAATCTACAAAAAGAGGCTCCAAGTTTTCCTTTTATGAACACATATCTCACTTTACATTATCCCTTTGCTTACAGTTCTAACCACTCTTTAATTTGTTATTCCTTTACTCTATACTTACACCTTTTAGTCCATGTTATCCCTTTATATTGCAATTTTTTAGGTTACATGCACACATTATTATGTAAAACACCACATATAGCATAAATGTATCGTGCACATACACTCGCACATTTTCTATGAAATAGTGTTTAGATTTCTTTTATATTTGTTTGTTTAGCCTCCTCCACTTGTATCTAACACACAAATAAACACACTACTTAGTGTAGAAATGTATATATTATAGCCAAAAAAGTCAGTATAAAAAAGCAAAAGTAACGGGAAACGTATACAGTAAGAAAGCGTAAAACACCATCAGCTTGCTTAGTGTGAAAGTAGTTGTGCCATCTGTTTTGTTTTTCTCACTTTTCTTATCTCCTCTGTGCTCCAGACGCCTCCCATTACCATCCTTTCACCCCGGCCTCCCACTAATAGTTGTTATCTACATACTTTAAACAAGGCCTGGGATTGTTTTTCGCACTGGCACGGTTTACAAGAAACAAACGAACAGATGTATAGCAATAGTATGCAAACACGTACACTGTTGCCACTCACCTTACAAGTTACAAAATATATTGCAAAAGATGAATACTAATGTATAAAATATAAAATATCGAACGAAACACATGCAAGTATTGCTTATATACATTGGTTAGAAGTGAGAAAATACACTGCAGAGTCTACATTTCAATAAAAAAAGTACTTTACTAAGTGTTAGTTATAAGTGTTATAATTTACAAAAAGTAACACGCTTTTTTATGTTTTGTGTGGCGTCTTTGTTTTTGTGTGTGCATCTCTGTGTGTGTCTCTGTTTGTTTGTGTGCCCCTCTGTGTCTGTGTGTACCCCTTTGTCTGTGTGTGCACTTCTTTCTGTGTGTGTATGTTTTGCCTGTACGTCTCTGTCTACGCATGTGCGTCTCTGTCTCTGCATGTGCGTGTCTGTCTGTGTATTACTGTGTTTGTATGTGTTTGTTTCTGTTTCTACATCACTGTCATGTGTGTGCATCACTGTGTATGTGTGTGCACCTATTTCTTCATATGTGTATTATTGTCTCTGTGTATGCGTCTCTCTCTGTGTGTGCATCTTTGTCTACGTGTGTATATGATTGTCTCTGTGTATACATTACTGCCTCTGTGTGTATGTCTCTGTGTGGTCCTCACTGTCTCTATGTGTGCATCTCTGGTGCATCACTGTCTCTGTGTGTGCATATTTAGTGTGTTACTGTCTTGGAGTGTACATCAATATCTCTGCGTGTGCATCACTGCCTCTGTATGTGTGTATTTGTACATCACTGTCCCTGTCTGTGCATCACTGTGTCTGTGTGTGCATCACTGTGTTAGTGTGTATATCTCTATCTCTATGTGTGCAACATTGTCTCTATGTGTGCATCTTTGTCTCTGTATGAGCATTATCGTGCCTGTGTGTGCATTACTGTCTCTGTGTGGACGTCTCTGTTTTGTGTGTGCAACACTGCCTATGTGTGTACGTTTCAGTATTTTTATATATGCATTATCGTCTTTGTGTGTACGTCTTTGTGTGTGTGCAGCACTTTCTCTGTGTGTACATGTTTGTTTTTGTATGTGGATCAATGCTTCTTACTGCCTCTGTGTGTATGTCTCTGTCTCTGTGTGTGTATCACTGTCTTTGTGTGTGCATTTCTGGTGCATCACTGTCTGGGTGTGCATCTTTAGTGTGCTACTGTGTTGGAGTGTACATCAATATCTCTGTGTGTGCATCACTGTCTCTGTGTGTGCAACATTGTTTCTGTGTGTGCATCATTGTGCATGTGTGTGCATCATTGTGTCTGTGTGTGCTATGTGCAACTTTGTCTTGGTGTTGTTGGCTCTCTGTCTGAGTGTTTGTTTCTGTTTTGATGTGTGTATGTCGCTATCTTGCTGACTGAGTACCTGTTTTTGTGTGTACATCTGTTTCTGTTTGGCGTCTGTGTTTGTGTGTGCATCTGTCTTTGTAGGTGTGTTTGTCTCTGTGTGTACATCTGTGTTTGTGTGTGCATGTGCTTTTATGTATTTGTGTTATGGTCATTATTGTGCCTGTGTGTGCATTACTGTCTCTGTGTGGACGTCTCTGTTTTGTGTGTGCAACACTGCCTATGTGTGTACATATCTGTCTTTGTGTGTGCATCAGTATTTTTATATGTGCATCATCGTCTTTGTGTATGCGTCTCTGTTTATGTGCGTGCAGCACTGTCTCTGTGTATACATGTTTGTTTTTGTGTGTGGATCAATGCTTCTTACTGCCTCAGGGTGTATGTCTCTGTCTCTGTGTGTATCACTGTCTTTGTGTGTGCATTTCTGGTTCATCATTGTCTCTGTGTGTGCATCTTTAGTGTGCTACTGTGTTGCACTGTACATCAATATTTCTGTGTGTGCATCACTGTCTCTGTGTAGACGTCTCTGTTTCTGTGTGTGCAACACTACCTCTGTGTGTATGTTTCTGTCTTTGTGTTTGCACCAGTATTTTTGTATGTGCATCATCGTCTTTGTGTGTGCGTCTCTGTTTCTGTGTGTGTAGCACTGTCTCTGAGTGTACATGTTTGTTTTTATGTGTAGATCAATGCTTCTGTGTGTGCATCTGTCTCTGTCTGTGTCTCTGTCTTTATGTGTATATCATTATTTCTGTGAGCATCTGTTTCTGTATGTGCATCTCTCGTGTGTCACTAACTCTAAATGTGTTCATCATTGTGGCTGTGTACGCTTCACTGTGTCTATATGTCCGTCTATTTTTTGTGTGTACATCACTGTCTCTATGTTTACATCACTGTCTCAGTGTGTGCAGCAGTGTCTCTATGTATACAGCATTCTGTCTGTGTATGTATCGCTGTATCTGTATGTATATTGTTGACTCTATGCATACGTGTGTGGCTCTGTATGTGTACCTCTGTTTTTGCGTCTACACCACTGTCTGTGTGTACGCTTTTATTTTTATCTATGCAGCACTGTCTCTGTGTGTACGTTTCTGTCTTTGTGTGTGCATTATTGTCTCTGTGTGTGCATTTCTGTTTCTAGGTGTGCATCATTGTCTCAATGTGTACGTTTCTGTCTCTGTGTGTGCATCACTGTCTCTGTGTGTGCATCACTATTTTAAACGTGCAACATTGTCTCTTTGTATGCATTTTGGTCTCGGTGTGTGCTGCACTGTCTCTGTGTGTGCATCTTTGTCATTGTGTGTGCAGCATTGTCTCTGTGTGTGTATCACTATTTTTGTGTGTACCTATCTGTCTCAGTGTGAATGTCTTTTTTTATGTGTACGTTTCTGTTTGTGTGTCTCTGTGTTTAACTGTGCAACACCTTCTTATGTACGTTACTGTTTCTGTGTGCATCACGGTGTGTGTGTATGTATCTACGCTTTATATCTTTGTCTCTAAATGTTCGTATCTGTATGTACCTTTCTGTCTTTGTATCTGCGTCACTGTCTCTGTGTGCATTTCTGTTTTTTTGTATACATCTCTATATGTTTCTCTGTCTGTCTGTGTACTCCGCTGTTTGTCTGTCCGTGTCTTTGTGTGTGTATTCTGTCTGTGCGTCTCTGTCTGTGCATGTTTGTTTCTGTTCCTGTATCTTCATGTCTACCTTTGCATTACTGCTTTTGTATGTGTCTTTGCTTGTGGTTGTACATCAATGTCTGTGTGTATGCATCATTGTCTCTGTGTGTACATGTCTGTCTCTATATGTGCATTATTGTTTCTGTGTGTGCGTCTTTGTCTCTCTGTGTGCAGCATTGTCTCTGTATGTGCATATTTGTTTCTGTGTATATATTTGTCTCTATGCATGCATTATTGTCTCTGTGTGTGCATCATTTTTCCTGTATGTACATCACTGAATTTGTCTGTGTTTCTCTGTGTGTGCATCATTGTCTCTGTATGTGCATCACTGTGTCTGTGTGTGCACATCACTATATCTGTATGTGTATCACTGTCTTTGTATGTGTATCACTGTTTTTGTATGTGCATCACTGTCACTGTATGTGTATTACTGTCTCTGTGTGTGAGTCTTTGTGCGTCCAGCATTCTTTGTGTGTGCATCTTGTTACTGTGTGTATATAATTGTCTCGATGTATGCATTACTGTCTCTGTATATGTGTCTCTGTCTCTGTGTGTGCCTCAGTGTTTCTCTGTATGCATCACTGACTGTATGTGTGCATAACTGTCTCTGTAGGTGCATTACTGTTCCTGTGTATATATCATTGCATCTGTATGTGTATTACTGTCTTTGTGTGTGCATCTCTGGCTCTGTGTGTGCATCATTGTTTCTGTGTGTGCATCACTGTCTCTGTGTGTGCATCACTGTCACTGTGTATATATCACTGTCTTTTTTTTGTAGAGTTTTATATAGCGCGAACTAGACCCGAACCGAATCAGGTATCAGAGTGCTTTACATAGCACAAGCTAGCACAAGCTACGTTTTTACATGAGGACACGCACACACTTTCATTTTTAGGCACGGGGAGATTAAGTGATTTGCCCAGAATCACAGGAGGTTTTGGCGTTGCTACCGAGACTCGAACCCAGATCCCGAGGTCGAGCGCCTTAGCCGTTAGGCCAACTCCTCTCCCCAACCTCCTCTCCTCTTTGTAAGTGCACCTTTATCTCTGTGTGTTTAATTTTTCTCTGTCTCTCCATCTTTGTCTTAGTATGTGCATCAGTGCATTTGTATGTGCATATCTGTCTTAGTATGTGCTTCAGTGCATTTGTATGTGCATATCTGTCTTTGTAGGTATATCACTGTCTCTGTATGTGTATCACTGTCTCTGTATGTGCATCTCTGTCTCTGTGTGTGCGTCTCTGTCTCTGTATGTGCGTCTTTGTCTCTGTCTGGGCATCACTATCTCTGTATGTTCATGTCTGTCTCTGTATGTATATCACTGTGTCTGTGTGTGCATTACTGTCTCTGTATGTGTATCTCTGCCTTTGTGTGTGCATCATTGTGTTTGTATCTGCCACTCTATATGTACATCACTGTGTGTGCATCACTGTTTTGCATATGCAGCATTGTCTTTGTGTGTGCCTTACTGGTTCTGTTTATGCATCACTGTCTCTGTGTGTGTATCTCTGTCTTTGTGTGTGCACGTCTGTCTCGGTGTATGCATTTCTGTCTCTGTGTGTGCATAATTGGCTTTGTGTGAGCTTCTCTGTATGTACATCACTGCGTCTATGTGTACATTATTGCCTCTATAATTGCATCAATGTCTCTGTGTGTGCATCTCTAGGGCGGCATTGTCTCTGTATGTGCGTCTTTGTATCTGTGTGTACATTTATAGTGCATGTCTGTATCTGTATGCGCATTTCTATCTATGATTGTGTGTCACTGTCTTTGTGTGTACATCTCTGTATGTACATCACTGTGTCAGTGTGTACATTATTGCCCTTATATGTGCAGCACTTTCTCTGTGTGTGCATCTTTAGTGCGTCAGTATCTCTGTGTGTGCATCTTTGTACATGTGTGTACATTTATAATGCGTGACTGTTTCTGTATGCACATCAATGTCTCTGTGTATGCATCACTTTGCCTGTGTGTACATCCCTGGTGCTTTTCTGTCTTTATCTGTGCATCATTATCTATGTGTGAGCGTCTCTGTCTGTGTGTGTCTGTGTCTGTGTGAATACCTCTGTGTTTGTGTGTGCATTACTGTCTCTGTGTATGCATCACTGCCTCTATGTATGCGCGTCTGTCTCTGTCTATGCGCCTCTGTCTCTATAGATGTATCACTGTCTTTCCCTGTGTGTTTCTTTCTCTGTGTGTACACTGTCTCTGTCGGTGCAACTCTGTATGTACGTCACTGTCTCTTCCATAAACAAATCAGTACTAGTTACATAACAACAATTTCCATAACTGCATTAATATTTGACTTACATTACATGCTCCACATCTTTCATTTTATATACATGCTTTTATATTTGTTCAAATTGAAAGTACAAAAACTTCCATTCAGCAATTCTAGAATATTTAAGTGGCAAACAATTATATGTTTTTGCAAACCTTACTCTAATAGTGTTAAATACAAAAACACATCCGCCAAAAATAGGTGTATTTACATAGCATTTATCTACCTAATTATACGCTATTAGTATTATAATATTTAATTTAAAAAAATAGATTTATCCGCACACCACTAAGCATTACTAACAAGCTAAAATGAAACCAAAACCAGGGCTATTCATGCTCTGCTGTGAAAAATTCCCCCTCTCGCCCCTCCTTCCTCGTCTTCCTTCATCTTATCTGTGGGTTTTTTTTCTATCCTGCCATTGGACCTTGCTATTGGTCAACTCACTTTACTGCGTTTTATTGCCTTTCACCTTATTTAACCTCTCCAAAAAACATCTGCTGCAAACGCTTCCTTTGTTGCTGTTACTCCAGGTACATCGTTTCGGTCCTGCGGTACCCAGTCTTAAAATTGCGGTAAGAACATTTTCATTTTTAAAGCTTACTTTCAAATAACTCTTAAATACTTCAGTTGCCTTTACTAATATATTTGAACTAACTAAACTACAAGTTTTTTAGACATTTTAACGTGATACTCCATGTAAGCAAAAATATTAGCTTAGAAATTAATTAGACAATGTTAATAGATTTGCTCTAATTGCTTTCCTCTTCTACATTTTAACAGTTTATTTTTTATAATCCACAGCAAAAAAACTTCAAACAAACAACACTACTGTGACGTGCCCAATAACATTTGCAAGCACCATACTATTGACAATATTAGAGCTCTGGTAAGTACATTACAGATCAAATGTATTTAACCTACGTAAAAGTTCTTAATAAAACGAAAGGACATTTAAGGTGCATTATCATAATGCTATACACAGTAGACAAGTTTTTGATACTTTGTACTTTTATTACACCCTAAACGTAAATAATGTTGCCATTTGAAGAAAGTAATATATTATGTGAAAATAGACACCTTTTGTTACAGTGTTAAGAAAAAAGTTACAAACTATGCATCCTAACTTAGGTCCTGTTGTATTACAGGGTAAGAACATAATCTTGTTATGTACTACAAATTTTAGGTGCTCTATGCTAGGAAATGACCGGTGCATAAATGTTTAATACCCTTTAAAATTACATCATGTTCCGTTTAAAGAAAGTCACATAATATGTAAAAATAGACACCTTGTTACAGCGTAAAGAAAATTGTTAGGAACTATGCATCCCAACTTAAGTCTTCTTGTATTACAGTGTAAGAATATGCTCTTTTTATGGAGTTAAAATTTTAGGTGCCTCCGCATTTATGTTTACTACTCCTTAAAGTTAAATTATTTTGCTGTTTAAAGAAAGTAACATATAATGCAAAAATAGATACCTTGTTACAGCGTAAAGAAAAATGTTATAAACTATGCATCCTAAATTAAGTCCTGATGTGTTGTAGTGTAAGAATATGTTATTTATATGTACTACCAATTGTAGGTGCCTCTATACTAGTAAATCTCGGGTGCATTAATGTTTACTGTGCAGTGTGATGTTTTATTTGACATGAAATGCGCATAGAAAACTTGTGATCAATTACACGCTAGAGGCGTGACTATTTTTATTACTCATACTATTTTACGGTACTCATTTTTTATGCTTCAGCTTTCTTTGTTTCACCTGATTCTAGGCTACATTACAGGTGCGTTAATTTTTTCCCTTAAAAGCTCTGTAATTTGCCCTTCTTCTCAATAGTGCCCTTTGTTATAACTGCTCTAAGATAGTAAAGTGATACAGGTCAAAAGTGAGTTAAGGAAAAGTACAGAATTTAGCATGCATCCTAACATAAACTACATGTAAAAAGTTTTCCTAATAAAATAGCTTATTATGCGTCTGCTGTACCGGTAAATTCACTGCAGTACTTACATGAGGAGGCGCCCCCGTTTTTTCCTTTGCTAAACTTCCTTACATATTATGACGTATATGATTACAAATATGCGTCCCTTCTATATTTTTCTTTTTCACTTTTCACTTTCGCATTACTCAGCCTTACATAGTCCTCTTAACACAGTCCAGTAATAACAACTAAACAATATTAGTCAGCAGTGTTAACTATTGCTACTATTTAGTCATTAACAGTTTTTTATGACGCTATATTCCCTTCCCAATAAAAAGCACACAAATATTTAGCAAATGCTTCACATAAAACCATGCTACGTATTACTATTGCTGTTGTCGCAATACTTTGCTCCGTACTCTAGATTACCATATAGACTCTTACTTAAAGGTTTCTTCACGAACTGGACAGTAACACGAACAGACCCTGCATTCTGTTCCGTTTTCAAAACAATACTTAAGTGTTGCAAATACCGTTTACTTTTTTAAACTACTACTAGTGCATGTTAACTAATACCCGCATTACCTACACCTAAAACAGCAATACTTAATAGGTGTGTTAGTGCAATTAGCTCCTAAACAACATAAACGCACACAACATAATGTTGTTTACTTTACACTACACAATTATAGTGTAGTGTAATACACCTATATATACCTCTATATACACCCGTTTTTGCTCTTTATTTGCTTTGTATGTTTTAACATTGATGACTTGGATCATATATGTTAAATGTATTTATTTTGTGATCACTGAACACTACTAAATTGAGGTATCAAACAGTCAGAATCAACCACCACTTAAGGCAATCATTCATTTGACCTTACAATTTATGCCACTCCCCCAAACAGCCTGTGTAGCTTACTTCCTGTTTACCCAAAACATACTGCTCTATAAGACCTCCTAGCAAACACCAGCTAGGCTGACGGTACTAATTAACCCTCACACCCAAAGTACTGTACCTTTATACCAACCCACTCTAATACTTTGCAGTTGTATAAACAATCCTATATGTCTTCTTCTACTAAATAGCTAACAGACTCGCTAAAGCTTTCGTACCATACAAATAAAGCAATACATTACACCTCTGTCTACTAAACAATCCAAAGTTAATGATAGAACCTTACCTAAAATACACACTAGCGAACATGCACAATATTCCAGAGAACACATATAGGTATTACTTGCACCCATCAGTTCCTAATGACATGCAATAGTATTTAATTAATTGTACTGCACAATAAGTGATAGAGTACATTTGCTGAACGTTCATACTACATTTACAAAAGTATGTGCAACTGCCTGTGTTAAAAGGCACAAAGTACAGGGCAATAACTACATAATAGCACATAAAAACATTGAAGTGCTTAACACAAAAACACTGAGTCGCGCGCATGAAGATTTATATAATATTATTATTATTATTATTATTATTATTACTTATTATTATTATACAAGTGTTTTATAGAGCACGAACTTGACCCGTGAGGGTATCAGAGTGCTTTACAAGGTTTACAGAAGAGAACAAACAAAAAGGCATATATGTACAGCAGTATACAAAAAAAAGAAAGATAAAAAAATTGGAGTGGGGCAGTGGTGCCGGACCCATGGGGAGTAAAGGAAACACAAGTGGATGGTTACGTTAACAGTTAGAGACTGTAAAAACCCCACCGAATCTTGGTGGTGTGAATAGGTGAACTGCGGCAAAGGCGATAGTCTTAGATTAGTCAGGCACAACTGAAGTGGTTGACGGCAGGGCTTAGATGAGGAATTTACCCATGAGGAAAGTATTGGCCTCCTTTTTGAAGCGTGACCAAGAAGGGATTCTTCTAATGGCGGGTGGGAGAGGCTTCCAAAATCTTGGTGCGGCCTCGGAGAAAGCCCGATTGTAGGTTTTTTCTTCCGGAAACGGGGAAGTTGGAGCAAGAGGTCTCTCGCAGACTGAGAGTTCCTGTTTCTTCCAGATACCAATAGTTTCTGTGCCAGATAAGCAGGGGAGATGTGTATAGAGCTGTGTGTGTGATGCATGCAGGCTTCAGCTGTATTCTGGCCTCGAGGGGGAGCCAGTTCAAAGCTTTCAGATGTGGAGAGATATGGTCAAATTTCTTGGTGCCAGTAAATAGTCTAGCAGCCGCGTTGAGGCAGGCTTTTAAGGGTGCCAGGGAGAGCTTGGGTTAACAGGAGAGGGTGGAACAGCCATATTCCAGCCTAGAGATGACTAGTGCTTGAACTGCCATTTTTAGGTCGGGCGCGTCGATGAATGGTTTCAGCTTTCTTAGGTAGCTCAGATGGAACCTGGCTGACTTGGCCATTGAGTTGATGTGGTCCCGCATGTTCAGGTTGCTGTCGAGGATTATACCCTATGATTTGGCCGAGTCCATGATGGTCGGCAGGCAGTTTAGGGCTATGATGACCATGATCCACGTCTGAATCTCATGGTTGACTTTTGTAGGGGAGATTAGGAGGAATTCAGTTTTCTTTACGTTGAGTTTGAGTTGGTTAGAGGCAAGCCATTGGATGGTCAGCTTCAGGGTCTCATTCAGGGAGAGGATCTCCTCGAGCGAAGAGATTTTAATGTATAGTTAGGTGTCATCTGCGTACATATGATAGGAGATGTTAACGATGCGAAGAACTTCGGTAAGCGGCTCTAGGTAAAGATTAAAGAGGGTGAGGGACAGGGTTGAGCCTTGAGGGACTCCAACCGTGACTGGGGTGGGAGCTGATAGTTTGCCGTTAATTAAGAATCTCTGTGATCGATTGTAGAGGAAGGACCTAAACCATTCTAAAACAGAGCCATCCAAACCCACCCCAAGTTTGAGGTGTTCGAGTAGATTTTCATGGTTGACCGTGTCGAAGGCTGAGGAAAGATCTAGGAGGATAAGAAGGCAGGTTTTGCCTTGGTCTAGGGCTTGGAGGGCATCGTCCACGATGTGGAGCATAGTAGTTTCAGTGCTGTGCCCCGGTCTGAATCCAGATTGGAAGTCGTCAAGTAGGTGGACGTTATTGATGTGTTGACTTAGTTGCTGTTGTACACACTTCTCTAACACTTTGGCTAATAGAGGGATGCTGGAGATAGGTCTGAAGTTGTCAGGGGAGGCAGGATCCAGTGATGTTTTTTTTATAATAGGGAGGACTTGGCCGGCTTTCAGGGCATCAGGAATCAATCCTTGCTGGAGAGAGGCGTTGATAAGTGCAGTCCAGCTAGGGACAATGAATTGGGAAGCAGCAGCGAGGCAGTTGGATGGTAGAGGGTCATTAAAGTGGTTATTTGGGTTTAAGGTGGAGAGTATTTTAGCGACCGAGTCATCGTCATAGTATTTGAAATCGGTCCAACATGCTTGGTTTTTAGGAGAGGCAAGAGAGAGTTACGTGGAAAGGGGGGGGCCGTCAGGAAGAGGTTGAGAAGATGTAGCAGTACTGAGTTCATTTCCTAAAGCAGTGATTTTATAGGCGAAGAAGGAGGAGAATTCCTCACATGATATTAGAGACTTGGGAGCTTCTTTTGGTTTTTAGCCAGTTTATTTGATTGGTGTTTGACCAGTTCAAAGAGCTTGGGGGGTCTATTCGTGGCATTCCCCAGTTCCGATCCGAAGTACCCCCTTCTTTGAATTGAGGATGTTCTTGTTATAGGAGTTTCTCGCCTGGCGGAGAAGTTTTAGATGCGCATCAGAGGGGTGCTGCCTCCAACTTCTTTCAGATTTCAGGAGGGATTTCCTCTCCATGTTGAGGGATCCAGTGAACCAGGGGTTTCTGTCTTTGATTTGTATTCTTTTTAGTTTTAGTGGGGCAAGGTCATCCAGAATATTCGATATAGTCGCTGAGTAATGATCGTTGAGGTCACTGGCCGTATTTATATGCGGGGGGAGGTCAGATTTGCAGCGAGCCTCCAGTTTCATGTGGTCAAGGTTCTTGGTGTCTCTGAGCCAGCGTTTCATAATCACCATCGTGGTGCCTTTGTCTTGTGGGTCCCGGGTTAAAGGAAGGCAATGGCGTGGTGTTCAGACCAGTCACATGGGTCAATGGAGATAAGCTGAACTGGAGATTCCTTGGTGATGATCCAGTCCAGGGTGGCCTCTTTTGAGTGAGTTGGTAGAGAGCAAACTTGAGTCAGGGCTTGATTGGTTAGAAGATCTTTGATAGCGTTGACATGGGGATCCTTAGGGTCGTTCCAGTGCAGGTTGAAATAGCCAAGGACAACCTCTTTTGCATTGGAGGAAATCTTAGTTGTGATGATTTCCAAGAGGTGATCAGTGAAAGAGTCGTTCAAACCTGGGGGGTAGTAAAAGATGTGCAAATTGCACAGATGCAATGAGTTACTGCAAATGGAGAGGACAAGGTATTCGTAGGAGTCAGTGGTGTCCGCTGTGAGTTCCGTGACAAGAAGGCTGGAGCTGTAGATGCAGGCGATGCCTCTTCCTTTCCTGCTGGATTGTCTGTCCAGTCTAGCAATATTGTAGTTGGGAGGGACTAATAGTTCTAGACAGGGAGAAGAGTATTCGTTGAGCCATGATTCCGTTAGTATTGCTAGATCTAGGTTTTTGTTCAGGATGAGATCAGCAACGTCAGCGGCATGCTTAACTGCCGATCGGCAGTTGATTAAGAGACCTGATAAGGGGGGGTCTGGGGGAGTGTCAGGGGTCTGGGTGGACAGGAGTACATGTGCAAGGTTGCTTTTAACCACATTTCTGTTACGGTGGGTAGCTGGCCTGTTGGGGTTGATGATGACCGTGCTGATGGTATGTTCGAGACTCGCATCACGTCGACATGGGATGGTTTGGGCAGGATTGTGGTCTTGGAGGATGGCTAGGATGTCATTTTCCGTGAGGTCTTGCGGAGTTGAGGTGAAAGTGGCAGAGTTGTAAGAGAGGGCAAGAGCTTGGGAATCCTCCTCTGAAAGGTGGCAAGATTGTTTGCGCGGGAGAAGATGACTTAAGGGTCGCAGTAGAGAATGCTTGGGAGGCTCTGTGACCAGTGGGGGGTGGATATCAGCGGGAGCTTGACGTTAGCAAGGGAGAGTTCGGCCAGGTGAAGGAGATTCATAAGTTCCAGAATGTAGATATGGATGTTCTTGGTTATTTTAGTCTCTCTGGAGTGTAGGGTTTCGAGATCAGTATAAGCGGGAGGTGCTAGGGGGTGGGTGGCGGAGGTACAGGAGCAGTACAGGCGGCATGGTTAGGTAGAAGGGGAGAAGGGTTGGCTCGAGCTGAAACGCGGGACATTGGAGGCGTACCACACTCACGGCTCGGGTGGATGGCTGGCGGGTAGGTGGTCAGGGGACTGGGGCGACTCTGTTGAAGGTCCCAGGGGATGTGCTATAAAGGTTAGGGTGATCAGTGTTGGAAATCATTAGAAGGCTAGCTCTGTCTGAATTAGAGGTATTTGGGAGCATACTAGTCTCACAGTCAGTGTGGGGTGCTAAGTGGGAGGAGATCATAGGTGTAGGGGAGATTCTGTAGCCAGGGGCAGGCGACGTGCTGGGGGGGGATGGGATGAGCTGTGACGGAAGCTCTTGGAGATGGGGTATGTGGGTGGCTAGGCACATTAGGCTGGTGGGACTGGGGGGGTCATTGGTACGTGTGTTAGTTACCCTGTCAGTGTCGTGCACATGATTTCTGAGGAGGGTGAAAAGGTCTGTGAATTTATTGAGGCTATTGGTTGAGGCTTGGATTAGAACAATGCCGTTTTTGTAGAGGGTGATAGGAAGGTCAGCTCGCAGGGTGGAGGAGAGCGCTATTGTGAGCTTGATGCCGTATGGAATGTTCTTGGTAGAGCGCACATTGAGAAGGTGCGCAAAGGGTTTACGCCAGGAGGCAATTCTTCTGGAGTAGAAGATAAGGTCATTAATGACTGTGCCGATGTCTGCGCTGTAACGCAAATCGGATATCAACGTCTCGGGTGTCTTTTTAGCGTGGCATGCTCGAATGATTTAGTAGCACTTTTGGAGAGGTTGGGGGTTAGATTAGAGTATAAGAGTTATCCCCAGTCACGTTCAGGCCAGGACCTGACATGATTGGTTAGGGAAGAGCACTATAAGATTACGAGGGACAAAAGGGACAAGTAGGCAGCAGAAGGGATGGGTCTTCCGATACCAAGGTGTCCAGGGACAGTAGTGACTGAGGTTAGTCACTCAGGTGTGATACTCAACAATCACCAAGGCGCGGCAGCATCTCAGGCACAATTCGGTGTTTCAAATGAACGTGAAATGTAGAAGTCTTCGAGGAACCCATTGTTAAAGAATGTCTCAGAGTGGGCAACAAAAGTCCGGACTGACACTCACCACAGACCAGTAGACGAGAGATAAGTTGTAGACCATGTAACATTGTAGTATCGCAAACTAAGAGTCAGGTGGGTCTTCAATGAGCAATAATAATACTGTGAAGTCGCTCTCAAAATATCAGGAGTGGCTGAAGCAGGGTGTTAGAAGTCTCGGGCACGCTTCGGCGAACCTGTGTTAAAGAAGGCCTTAGAGTGGGCAAACAAAAGTCAGGAATGGCGCTCTCCTCATACCTGTCGAGGAGAGTTTAAGTTGAAAACCATGTAAGGTTGTAGCACCTCAAGTTAGGCATCAATAATACTGCGAGATCTCTCTCAACATCAGGAGTGGTTAAAAGAGGGTCTTAGAGTGGGCAGCAAAGGACAGGAATGCCACTCTCAGCATATCAGTAGCAGAGATTATATATAAATATTACTCGCTACAATCTACTTCTTATCACATTTAACAACTGTTAAGCCTTTTGTTTTTTATTATTAACTAGTCCCCACCCCTGTTTTAAAGTAACAAAGACATAATCCTTATGCTTCAGATACACACTTTATGTACACAAACACAATATAGTTTTATGCATTACTAACCACAACAAATCAGAAAAGCTTACATCATTGGTACAAATTACATAGCATTGTCATGTTTATAATACATTAAATAACATACTAAATACACCCTTCACAACGCATGAATGGATCCCTTATGCTTAACAACCGGTTATTTCATCACCATTGTAGATCCTAATAAACAACACAAATAACTACTCTTATCTCTATATAAAATACATACATACCACTGATATATACACATTTTTCAACTTCAGTTGCAATGCAACCTTTTTTAATCAAGTAAGCCATTTAAATAGCGGCTTGCTTTAAAACACATATCCCTACTTCAAACTAATAAGCTTACTTGCACAAAAGGTACACTACATAAGCAGTTCATATACACTAAATATACATATAAAACTACCTCTTTTCACAAAGCAATACGCACATTACACTGCACTAGTCACCAATTACCTTAATAATACTCTGCACACTTACTCTTTCCTAATTCCTGTACTACATAGATGCAAACAGCTTTCCTAAGCATATTTCAATACTTCTGTCGAAATGCAATAGTTTTGCTTTACATAACATTCTACAATGCCATGCAAGCTGAAAACAAAACTTCATGTTATACAAGCAAAATACCTATAAGTGAATGCTCAATACTCAAATTAAATACCAACACATAGTAAAAAGTATATCATACTAGAACACTTCATTTACATTTATGTTATGTTATGTTACAGGAGTTTGTAGAACACCTGGTTACACTGACCCAGTGTGTCCCCGCGCTAGGTACCAGAGCAGAAAAGGACCTAAGTCCACAGACAATACAGTACTGATTATGTCTTTGGGAATAAGTGAGTCTTCAGACCCTTTTGGAAGAGAGTTTCGGATTCCTCCAAACGGACGCTTTGAGGGAGGGTGTTCCATAGTTTAGCCGCCGTGTAGCGGAAAGAGCGGCCGCCCATCCCGGCCCTCTTAATCCTAGGGACACACACAAACCCACTTCCACTGGATCTAAGCTTCCTGATTGGGTCATATATGCATAGTAGATCATGCAATTAAACAGGACCCTTCTTTCGCAGGATACGATGGCTCACACACATGGCATTGAATTTCACTCTTTCCCTGATAGGGAGCCAGTGCAGACAAGACAGAGCTGCCTTTGCTGATGATCTTTTGGGCCACCTCAGGACAAGCCTTGCTGCCGCATTCTGGACGCCCTGCAATCTACGCATACACCTATCACTGGTACCTAGGTACAGGAGATTGCAGTAGTCCAGACGCGAAGTTACCAGTGCCTGTACCATAATCCTTCTGGAAGCCGTGGGGAGGATGTCCAAGGTTTTCCATAAATTACGCATGATGCCAAAACAGGCCCCTGCCACCCTTTGAGTATGGTAGTTAAATGACAATTGATTGTCAACCCAAACTCCCAGATTTTTAGCATGTTCACATGGTGTAGGAGTGGGGCCCAGCACCTGGGGCCACCAAGTAGAAGACCAGACAGAAGGGGCCCTCCCAAACACCAATACCTCTGTCTTGGAGCCGTTAAGCCTCAGACAGTTGCTTGTCATCCAGCTCGCCAGATTTTCTAGGCAAAGTCTGAAGTTGCGGTCGGCATCAGGTTGGGCTTGGGTCAGTGAGAACACCAATTGGGTGTCCTCAGCGTAGGACAGAGTCCTAATCCCATATTTGTCAGCAATGTCCGCGAGGGGGGCCATATAAGTCTCGGGCCCTGAGGCACCTCCTGCCTCATCTTAATGTTTCTGGAGTAGAACTCCCCCTGCATGACCTGGAAAGAGCGCTCAGTTAGGAAAGATTCCAACCACTTGAGCGCTCTATCCGTAACATCCGCACTCCTCAAAGCCTGAAGGAGTGTGTGGTGAGCAACCGTGTCAAACGCGGCGCTTAAATTCAACAGGATAAGCGCCGCAGTTTGTCCATCATCCACATTTCTCCGTATGGTTTCAATGGAGTAAAGCAAGGCCGACTCAGTAGAGTGGAAGGTGCGGAAACCAGACTGAGAGGGGTGTAGGAAGTTGTTTCTCTCTATATGCTCAGTTAGTTGGGTGTTTACAATTTTTTCCGCCACTTTAGAAAAGTAAGGCAGCAAGGAGATAGGTCTAAGGTTGTCTAGTTTTTCTGCGCTAATATGGGGCTTTTTCTGTAGTGGAAGTACCACTGCTTCCTTCCACCTAGTAGGGACCACTCCTGACCTAAAAGACAGGTCCATGAGGTGTCTGAAATGAGGCTCTAGAAGGTCCAAGCTGCCTTTAAGCACCTTAGGGGTTCCAGGGTCTCTAGGAGACCCGGATTTAATGGCCCCAGCTATCTGTTTAATAATGTCCGGCTTGGGCACAAAGAATTCATGAAGTTGTTGAGAGATAGCATTATTCACGGCGCCTTCCATTCTCCCCCGGTTGTCACGGGCTGAGACAGGGAAGGAGGCATAAATTTGCTCCACCTTGGCAGTGAAGTAGTCCGCAATCAAGTTGCAAGATTTCTCAGAGCCTATAATCGGAGCTGCAATAGAAGACAGGGAGGTGATTTCATCCTGAATCTTAAACCGCTCTTTGGTGGAGTTTTCAGCTCGCTCAATCCTCTCCTGAAAGTAGGTGGATTTCGCTTTCCTTATCAGTGAGTGGTATTCCCTAATAAGGTTCTTATACTCCTCCTTGACAGTACCCGAGAAGTCCTTCCTCCAGCGTCTTTCAAGACGCTTACACTTGGTTTTCATTTCCCTAAGTTCTTTCCCAAACCACGGGGCGGATTTAGCTGTCCTTATGGACATCCTATTAGTCCAAGGTGCCTTGTGGTCCAGGGCTGTCATAATGCACTCCTCTAGAGCTGCACAGACTTGGTCAACCTCCTGTCCATCCGTTGGACCCACCTGAAGAAGGGCTGCATTGAACGCCTCCTGTGAGAAACCAGACCACCTCCTACATCGCCGCCCATTTTTGATTTCCTTCGTTTGTTTAAGTCCTGAGGTCTGTATCGTGAAAGGTATCACAAAGTGATCAGACCATGAAACAGGGCAAGGGGGTCTAGCTTTTACAGCGTCCCAGTTAGTAAAAATGGGATCCAATAAGTGTCCCTGTTTATGAGTAGGGCGGTCTGATAGAAGTGAGAATTGTAGAGTGTTTAGTTCCATACGCAACTCCTGTGCCCCCTGATTAAGGGCGTCTTCAAAATGTAAATTAAGGTCGCCCAGTACAAGCAGTTTATCGTACTTCAGCGCTGGTTGGACCAGATATTCAATGAGGGTACCAGAAATACGAATTATAAACCAATATATACAAATAATTAAAATGAAACACTCTTACCTTCCTCTACATGCGCTGTTCTCTTCTGTCTTGTCTGTTTACACAGGGAAGGACATCACTGTAACCCTGTAAATAAATAACTGTGTCAATAAGTCCTATAAGAGAAAACATTTACAGCCATTTTTAAAAACAATGCAAAGTACAAGCAATATTTTCAAAGAGCAATTACTTTGCTAGCGATGGCTTCTTCCTTTTCTTTTCTAAAGCTCTTGTAAAATCTTCATAATACTGTAAATACATCGTCACATGAATTAATTTGTTATAACCACATCTACATAAAATGTGCACTAACTTTAGTTAAAAAAAACCAATATTACTCACCAACTATTTACCTTTCTATCCACTTGCTGTTCCCTGTTTTTTGCTCCGCTCAGCGGGGTAGGGCATCACAAGAATAGAATAAACATTGTCAGTTTCCGTAAATTACAAGCTCTTACTAACAAACACTACAGAAGAGATGCCAAACATAGTAAAATACACAATAAAAACATATATTTGCACCTTATATTTATTTTAGCAATAACATATACAATACAGAGACATGAAACACATCAAGTAGAGCCAACATTAAATATCGAAGCGTACCTATATCGTCGCATGCTGTCCCGTCTTCTCAGCTCCGTACGAAGGGGTGGGTAACACAAGAATAGTCTTAAAACTTTCAGTTTCGGTAAATTACACGTGCATATTCGTAAAAGGTACACAACAAATTCACAACATAGTAACATACACAATAAGAAAAAAATGATTGCAGATAATATTTTTTTACATCTATAACATATACAATAGAGAGACATAAAACACATCAAGTAGACCTAACATTCAAGAACTAAACTTACTTTCCTCTTAGCTCGCTGCTCCGTCTTCTGGGCTACGATCGGTAGGGTGGGGCATCAGAAAAATAGCATGAACATTAGCAATTACGGTAAATTACACACGCGTATTAACAAACAGTACACAGCAGATTTGCAACATACTAATATATACTATACTAATAAATAGTTACAAACAATTTTTTTTTAAACAATAACATTTACAAAACAAACACATTTAACACATTGAGTAGAGTTAACATTAAAAAACAAAGTTACCTTTATCATCGGTCGCTGTTACGTATTATCTCTACCGTCGGTGGGGTAGGGAATCACAGCATAAACATTGGCAGTTTCGATAAATTACACGCGCGTAATAACAAATACTGCACAGCAGATTCGCAACATACTAAAATATACATTAGTAACAAATTGTTACCCCAAAACCTTTTTTTTAACAATTCCATTTACAATACTACTACATTTACTACAAAGAGTAGAGTCAACATTAAAAAACTAAACTTACCTTTATCGTCGCTCCTTGTTCCGTCTTCTTGCCTCTGATCAGTGGGATGGAACAACACAAGAATAGCATAAACACTGTCAGTTGCAGTAAATTACACGTGCATATATTAAGAAACATTAGACACCAGAGTCGCAACATTGTAAAATACACCATAGTAATAAATAGTTGCAAAAAGCGTTTTTTTACATAATAACCTTTACATACATTTCAGTAAGCACATCGAGTCGAGCCAACATCTCAACATTGTTAAATACACCATAGTAATAAATAGTTGCAAAAAGCTTTTTTTACATAATAACCTTTACAATACATTTCAAAGCACATCAAGTAGAGCCAACATCGCAACATTGTAAAATACACCATAGTAATAGTTGTAGAAAACTTTTTTTTACATAACACTGTTTACAATACATTTCAGTAATCACATCGAGTAGAGCCAACATCGCAACAATGTTACATACAACATAGTATAAATAGTTGCAAAAAGCTTTTTTTAGCATAATATCCTTTACAATACATTTCAGTAAGCACATCAAGTAGAGCCAACATTCCAGAACAAAACTTACCTTCCTCTTCTCTTGTTGCCGGTTAGTGGGATAGGCATCACAAGAATACCATCAACATTGTTAGTTTATAAACTACACGTGCGTATTAACAAACAGTACAGAATTGATTAACAACATATGAAATACACAATATTATTAAATAGTGACAATTTTATTTATAACAACAACATAGACAATAGAGAGACAATAAACACTGAAAATAAAGCGAACCTTAAATAACTTAACTTACTTTTAACTCCGCTCGCTGCCCCGTGTTCTCAGCTCCAGTCGATGTGGTGCATTAACACAAAAATAGCATAAACATTAGCAGGTACCATAAATTACACCTGCGTATTAACAAGTAGTACACAGCAAACCGCTAAATACAAAAATACCCAATATTGATAATGAAATCCACTAACATAATTTTTTCACAATAACATTTACAATAGAAAACCAGTTAACACATAAAGTAACGACTATATACAAGAACGAAACTTACTTTTTACTTCCTCCGCTGCTCTGTTTTCTCGCATCCAGTAGGTTGAGTGAGGCATCATAAAAATAGCATCAACAATAGCAAGTGGCGTAAATTACACATGCGTATTAACAAACAATATATAGCAATACTAAAATACACAATGGGCCATATGTATCATACAAATTCGCATTCGCAAAGGCCGAAATTCGCAGAATTTGCGAATGTGAATTTGCTAAATGGGATGTATGAAGGAAAATCCGGTGCAAAATAAGGAATCGCAAAATTTGCGATTCCTTATTTTGCAATTGCATTTAGGAATCGCAAATTTTGCGATTCCTTAAATGCAATGTATGAAGCTAAAAAAATTGCAAATTGTCCCTAAGGAATCACAAATTACCACCAACTTCAAGTTGGTGGTAATTTGCTAATTTCTTGTAAAATGACAATTTTTGCATTTTTCAAAGTGCCATGTGACGCACATACATGCCCTTATGTGCACCACATGTGAACCCATGCTTATTTGCTTATTTCAGGGGTGCAACAGGGTGTCCTTTGGACACCCCTGCACCCTTGAAATTATTCTCAATTTGCGATTGGCAAATTGCGAATCGCAAATTGAGAAAAAATTCCCATTCCTTCCTATGGGCCTCCTGGCCCATAGAAATGAATGGGAAAGTATTCCTTAATCGCGAATTCGCAATTTGCGAATTCGCAGTTAAGGAATATCAAGAAATTGCTAAAAATTGCGATTTTCTTGATACATACCAATTTGCGATTCTGAAATAGCGATTTCTTAAAAATCGCATATTGGTACCTTGATACATATGGCCCAAAATTCATAAAAAGTTGCAATTTTAGCATTTTTTCACAATACATAAAAAAACACAACTTACCTTTCACTTTACTCGCTGCTACCTCTTCTCCGGTCCAGTCATTGGGATGGGGCATCACATCAATAGCGTCAATATCAGCATGTACCATAAATAACATGTGTATATTAATAAACAGTACACAGCAGATTCACAATACACACTAGTAATAAATAGTTGCAAAAACTTTTTTTTACCAATAACATTCACAATAGAAAAACAGTTAACACATACAGTAGTGAAACATAAGAAAATAAACCTTACCTTTCACTTCACTCGCAGTTCTGTCTTTTCGTGTCCGGTCGTCAGGGTGGGGCATCACATAAACAGCGGCAATATCAGCATGTACCTTAAATAACACGCACGTATTAATAAACAGTGCACAGCAAATTCGCAACATACTACAATACACACTAGTAATAAATAGTTGCAAAAAATTTTTTTTTTACTAATAACATTCACAATAGAAAAACAGTTAACACGCATACAGTAATGAAACATAAGAAAACAAAACGTACCTTTCAGTTCACTCCTTGCTCCGTCTTTTCGTGTCCGGTCGTCGGAGTGGCGCATCACATGAATGGCGTCAACATCGGCATGTACCGTAAATAACACGCGCGTATTAATAAACAGTACACAGCAGATTTGCGACATACTACAAAACACACTAATAATAAATAGTTGCACAAAGATTCTTTTTTTACCAATAACATACACAATCGATAAACAGTTAACACATACAGTAGTGAAACATAGGAAAACAAAACTTACCTTTCACTTAATTCGCTGTTCCGTATTTTCAGGTCCGGTCGATGGGGTGGGACATCACAAAAAAGATTATGAGCATTACCAGTTACGTAAATTATATGCGCGTATTAACAAACTGAGCACAACAGATTCGCAACATACTACAAGCCACAATATTAATGAACAATTACACAGAATCTTTTTTTCAAACAATAACATTAACAATAGTCAAACATTTAACAAAAAGTAAATGCGACATATAAGAACATAACTTACCTTTGTCTTCGCTCGCTGCTCCATCTTATCACATACAGTAGGTAAAGCAGTAACATAAAATAGCATCAACATTGGCAGTTAGCGTAAATTACACATGCGTATTTACACACTGAGTACCACAGATTCGCAACACACTAAAAACCACAATATTGATAAAAATGTACACATAATCTTTTTTTTGTTTAAATACCACTAACAATAGTCAAAGGTTTAACATAAAAAGTAGAAGCATTATAATAGAACAAAAACGTACTTTTCTTTTTGTTCGCTGCTCCGTCTTCTCACATACGGTCAGTAAGGTGGGGCATCACATCAATAGCGTGAACCTTGTCACTTTCCATAAATTACATGCACATATTTACAAACAGTGCACAACAAATTCCCAACATACTCAATACACCATATTAATACATAATTGCACAAATTATTAAAAAAAAAAAATAACATTTAGAATAGGATAACATTTCATACATACAATAGAGTCAACATAAAAAACAAACATTACCTTTCTCTTCAATCGCTGTTCTGTCTTTTCTAGTACCGTCGGTGGGGTGGGGCATCAAAAGTAGCATCAATATATGCAGTTACGGGAAATTAAACGCGTAAGTAACAAACAGCACATAGCAGATTCGTAACATACTAAAACACAATAATAATAAATAGGTACAAAATATTTTCTTTTTTAACAATAACATTTACTATACGAAAACAATTAACACATAAAGTTGTGGCAACATAAAAAAACAAAACTTAAAAATAGCATGAACATTACCAGTACTGTAAATTAAACGCACTCCATAGCAAACAGAGCACGGCACATTCGCAACTTTCTAAAAGAAACACAATAGACATAAATAGTTGCCTACAATAATTTTTTTATGAGAATAACATTAGCAACAGAAAAACATTTAACACATAAAACACTGGCAACTTAAAAAAACAATATCTAGCTTTCACTTCCTTTGCTGCTTCGCCTTCTCCGGTCCGGTCGGTAAAGTGAGGTATCACAAAAAATAGCATAACCATTAACAAGTACCATGCATAACACGCACGTATTAACCAACAGTACACAGCAGATTCGCAACATACTAAAATACACATTATTAATACATAGTTGCAAATAAAAAATTGTTTTAACTATAAGGTTTACAATACACAAACATTTACCACATAAAGTAGTCAACATAAAAGCGCAAAACTTACCTTTCACTTCTTTCGATGCTCCGCCTTCTCGTGTCGGTTCCATGGGGTGAGGCATCACGAAAGTAGCATAAACATTGTCAATAACACAACATTACACACGCGTATTAATTAACAGTCCACAACAGATTAGCAATTAAAAAAACTTAACAATATTAAGAAATAGTTGTAACTAATATGTGTTTGTAACAATGAAATTAACACTACAGATATATAAAAAACATACGGTACAGCAACAATAAACAACAAAACTTACCTTTCATTTTGCTCGCTCTTTTGTCTTCTCCAATACGGTCCTTTATGTGGGCATCATGAAAATATTAACAACATTAGCAGTTACTAGAAATAACACGCGCAAATTAACTAATTGAGTATAACAGATTCGCAACATAGTCAAAAATACAATATAGATCAAAATAACACATAGCATTTTTTTTAAACAATAACATTTCCAACAGACAAACATTTATTGCATAAAGCTATTGCAACAAAAAAAACACAACTTACGTTTCTCTTCCAACGCTCCTCCATCTTCCCGACTCCGGTCGGTGGGGTGGGGCATCACATGAACAGCGTCAGCATTATCAGTTCCATGAATTACAAGCATGTATTGACACACAGTAAACAGCACATTCCTAACATATTTCATTACACAATATTGATACATAGTTGCAAATACTTTTTTTAAAACAAGTTTTGTTTTAAAAAACAATTAACACATACAATAGAGTCAACATTACAAAGCTAAACTAACCTTCCTCTTGACTCGCTGTTCCGTCTTCTCGCGTCCAGTCAGTGAGGTCAGAAATATTTGGCGGAAACGCGACCGCGACTGCGTCAACACCATTCTAAGGAGTCCCCTTACATTGATTTTTGTGCTTGATTGCTGGTGCCGTCTTATCTTGTATTATTGTGTATAAAGAATGTATAACTTAGGTGCTGAGAGGACTTCCTTTGTAGCTTAATATCACTTAAAGGTTTTGTGAATATTGTTGATTCTATATTATTTTTTTTGTTTTTTGTAGGGTACATCATGTTTGTTTACATGTAATCTATATAATGTACTTGTATAATGTATATAGATAAGAATGTATAACGTATTTATTTTTTCTTATGTTGTGTGCCACCTTGTCCTGTGATGCGTATATTTGTGTTTGTAAATTTGTGAAATTTAATGGTTGATAAATAACAGTATACCACAAGGTAATTAAAGATATCTTGTGAGAGAAAAAAAGTTTATTTGTATCCATCCCTCCACATCTCTTTTGTTCTACTTTTTCATCTCTGTGATGTAGCTAGCCCAGGCTTTGGAGGGTTATTTGGGCAGAACCCCTGTATAATTTTTTCAGCCAGTCAGTGAGGTGGTACAAAAGGGGATGATGGACGGAGCGTTTGAGCAAATCAAACACTCACCCCCAGTCAACTGATCTGGGTTTAATCCATCACCATTCTTTAGCCCACTCAGCCACCCCATTTCAGACATGGTTATATGCAAATCAGTCTGACCCTGTGCCGCATGGGAACAGTCCAGCCCGAACTGCCAAGCCATGTCTTCCATGGACCGGAAACAAGCATCCTGGGACCGGTTTCGGATTCATAATCCTCATCAGCCAGGCTATCTTGAATCCAGTGGCCAAGTGAGCAAGGGACTCACGTCTGAGCATACCCTGCCACACTTAGGGCGAACAAAGCGATACAAAAGGGAATGATGGACGGAGCATTTGAGCAAATCAAACACTCACCCCCAGTCAACTGATCTGGGTTTAATCCATCACCATTCTTTAGCCCACTCAGCCACCCCATTTCAGACATGGCTATATGCAAATCAGTCAGTGAGGTGGGGCACCAGAAATTGCATAAACATTTGCAGTTACGGGAAATAACACACGCGTATTAACAAACAATACACAGCAGATTCACAACATAGAAAATACACAATATTAAGTAATAGTTGCGACTAATAATTATTTTTGCTTGACATTAACAATTGAAATACGTTCAAGCATACAATAAAGCTAACAATTTTAAAAAAACGTACCTTTCGCATCACACGCTGTTCCATATTCTCGGCTCTGTGGGCAAAACAGGGGGCATCACTAAAAAAGTGACAACAAAATATTTAGAAACAATAACATTTACTTGCAATTTACAAAACACAAACAAAATAGCACACAATTTATAAATCACGCTTACCTTTGTCTTTGTACTCCTGGCACTGTAGTGTAGAATAAAAGAATTGCTATTAGCATTAGCAGATTCAATAAACATAGCCATTAAAAAAAACTAGTTCTATAGGAAATTATCATTAAACACTGTTGCAAAAAAAAATAGAAACATTTTTCTTATATAATATAAACAATAGCAAAAAAAAGTCTTACCTTCCGCTTCTTATGATGCTTCGTTTTCTTATCTACAGACAGTGTGAGAAAAGAGAGGGCATTACAAAAAAAAATTATACAAGTACCTTTAAACAATAACATGTCAAGGTAATTTACAGAAAAAAACCAGAGTAGAAATAAACTCAAAAGACACACTCACCTTAGTCTTCGTACCCTACACAGCATATTGCAGCAAACATTTTACTGATAGCATTTGCACATTAAATACACGAAAATAAGATAGTATATTTTCCCTAAGCAAATAGTTAATCAATGTTCAACAATATGAACATTTACAATTCAAATATATTCTAAACGCACCACAAAGGAAATAGTAAAACAATCTTAACTTACGCTTCTATTGCCTTTGCTTCTTCTTATCCTACAAACAATGGGTGAAGGGGGCATCATAAATGAAGTTGCAGTATATTCCTTTTAGGTAACATTTTTTTTAGGTGAAATGCATAAAACGAGCTACAATGAAATTAAGATATAGCTCTTACCTCTTCCTGCTTTGCTGAATCTTCTCTGCTCTACACAGTATTTGTTCCTTTCAACACTCATTCCCCCATCTCATACAACCCTCCATCTTTCTCCCTTTCCTGCGCTCTCTTGTTTCTCCCCTCTGCCACTGTTCATTCTACCTTTCATTCCATCCACAACTCCTATTCTTCTCATTCCCTCTTCATTGTCCATCCTTTCCCTGTGTTCCTTTCCCTCCCTCCTGACGCTTTTTTAAATAACAGCCCACACTTCATTCACGGACTCAACCGCTCCACTTCTCAATTCATATTTAGGGTGATTTAAAGCCAGGGGTTGCAGAGCATGCTGCAAGTATTTGCTTTCCAAGCTTGTGTCTGCAGCACTGCGCATGCACACTTCTCTATGTATACTATACATGTGTATGATGCTTCTCCATGAGCGCGCGCCTTCACATTGTCTCTTTGCAACTTTTTCTAAAACCCATTGTATAATTTACTCTCATCATGTGAACCACACATCACTTAATTTACCTTTTGTCTAATTAACAAACTGCTCTCCCTACTGTTGTGTTCCTTTCCCCTCCTTCCATCGCTTTTTAAAACCCAGCCTACGCTTCACTCAAACACTCCACTTCTGAGATCATATTCCAAGTAATTAAAGGCCATAAGTTGTAAAGCATTCTTCAAGTATTTGCTTTCCCAGGTCGTGTCTGCAGCACTGCGCATGCATAATTCTCTGTGTTTTTTCCATGCTTGTGCATGCTGCTTCTTCTTGAGCAGCACCTGCACCATGTCTCTTTGCAACTTTCCCTGGGCGGATATTGTGTGATTCCCTCTCATCGTGGATACCACACATCACTTCATTTACCTTTTGCCTAATAAAAGAAACGTGACCTTGTATAGTAAGTACACCACACATAAACATTAAGTTCAGCACTGAGGTGTTCTTGAGATTCTGCTAATCTTGTTACTTTGCTGCATGCCCTATGATCAAGTCGCATTTAATCAAAAAACAGTTCAGTATACCTTTAGAGGGCTACAGGTCCACAAGCTAACCAATGTTTATTGCTGGGTACCATAACCCGTAACCTTAATGCATGCCAGCAGCTAGCTGTTTGACCACGCTATAAACTACTGTGAGTGTCGAATGTAGTCACAATTCTGGCCCAATGATGTGCTTCCAGTCTCCTTTGCGCTTCAGTGGCCGCAGCAAACAACGCAGAGCATCGCTGTTTTTTTTATGTAGTGTCCTTCAAACATTCTAACTGTTTAGAATTATACGTTCCTCCTTTAAGTAGTATGTATTTTCAAACATAAGGATAAACAGCAAGCTAACACAGGAATACCAAACACCATTTTTATGTTATATCCTCTGCCCCCTCGAGTCGTTAGTATTAGTGCTATTAATTCTTCATCTACCACCCTATTCAGACTGGCATTAGTCGTAACCTTTTGTTTTTAATACAAATATATACACTATACAGCCTACCATTCTTTCTGCCACTACCACTAAGCATTGATCTAATACTTTACCTTTTCCTTTATTAAGTAAAATATTTCAACAAGTATGCAGAAGCATACTTCTGCACACTTTACCACACTCCCAAGTACAGCATTAAAAATGGATTTAGAAGTTGGAAAAACTTGTGTATGACTTTGGTTTTTGTCTTTAAATACAATTAACAAAACATCTTCAGTTTTGTTCCGCTAATTTTGCTGCAAAAAAGAAATACCATTTGTATTTGAAGAAGAATGTAGACACAACATTTTGGGTGGGGAATTTCACAGGACTCATAATTAAGCAACAAAAAACCTTTGCAGATACAAAGCATAGCCAATATGTCTCACATTTCCAACATCACAACTTCAAAAGCACTGCTGTTTCCAAAAAAGCATCACTACCACTTTACAGTATAGTCCAAGCCTCATGTAAATGCTAACAGCAATGTTTCCCCCATATCTCTTGTCATTTCATTTAATGCATGATTACAAATTCTGTACCTAATACAAACCCATTTTTATAATTATAGTCCACTACCCCTGCTGAATACCCATAGAAATGAT
This sequence comes from Lissotriton helveticus, assembly GCF_964261635.1. NCBI lineage: Eukaryota > Metazoa > Chordata > Amphibia > Caudata > Salamandridae > Lissotriton > Lissotriton helveticus. The sequence goes on from NC_136057.1 coordinate 1,780,614,436, forward strand.
CAAGTACTTCACGCATTATCACAAACAGTTTAGTTTTGCATTAAATAAAGTATAGCTGTCATAATAGCTTCTAGTACCTAAGCCAAAACAGTTATTCAAAATGTTACATTCACTGAACTATACAGCAAAATTAAAAAGTGCATTACATAGAAAGTTCAATAGCGTACAAATGCTAAACTTTCACAAAATAAAAACCAATTGTGTATCAGTCATTAGTCTAGGCTTGTTTAAAAGCCTCTTAAAAACTGTAGAAACTACCTCCAGAGACTAATTGCCCTACTGCAGCATACTGTGCTCATTAAATATTGGAAGCACAATTAGCTAGTTAAAAAACAACTGCAAACCTTAATGCTGCCTCACACTCAATATGTCTTCACAATAGACCAGCAACTATACTCTTCAAAGTGCTACAGTTATGCCCACTTCTATCTACTGCCTGCAAATACTTTCTTTTTCCGCTTTAATATCAATTAAAAAAAGGTGCAGATATAATAAAAGTGAGTGCATTTTTATAACAACCAGTAAAGTTCCATACCACCTCCATTCACCTTTGGCTCATTTGCCCATGGTGGCTTTGAACTCAAGATAACATATATATACCAAAGAACAGGCCACAAGTTCTAAACAAACATTAGGAATGCAAAAGATTTTACACTTATGCAAGTTTGAGCAATTACCATTGTAAATTGCTATTCCTTTTATTTCAGTAGGAATTATTTAAAAGATAAATATAAAACATTAGCACCAATGTCAATAGCTTAAACTCATATCAATACAACAACTATTGCACAGAAACCATCCTTTAGCATAACATAGCTAACATGTAAACTTACTATATTGCCACTATATTTTCTAAAATCATATAAATGTTTAAAGTTCTGTAAGAAATGTTTGTTACAAAATGCAACTGTTACTGTACAATACAATGTTTAAGTTGTACTGTTTTGCAACAAAATTAATCATTTGTATACCATTTTTTTTATACTTTCAGACATATTACTTAATTCAAGAAGGCTACCTAAGAAAAGAAAGGTAAATATATTTTTGACAAACTACTTAATACTAAAAGCATCATCTGCAACTGCACTGAAAAGATCCTTTTGTCACAGAATACAACATTTTAACAGAAACAATTTATATTACTTTACACATATAAGCAACCACATATAATATGGATAGAATACTACAAGCTACGCATCACCAAGGGCATCCAAAATGTAATACTCTTTCGCGAGGGAAGCAATGCATACCAAATAGTACTTTTGCAATTATACATAGTCTTTGTAAACCAGTCAATGCATGGGATTCTAATTTTATTATGGAGTTAGGAGATGCTTTATATACAGAAATGCATTCTTTTAATAAAGAAGTGCTTATGCATCCAGATGATTTAGCTAAATATATAGAGCACAATGGCTATATATGCTCACTATCACTAAAAGAACCTTATTATGGTGACGTACTACATTGTATGAGTCCTTCCTACCCAGATATCCAAAATGCACTAAATATATCTATACATTGTTATAGTGGCATTTTATTATGTATGAATGCATATGTTGTTTCTATCTTTGCAAATCTACAAACATACTTTGTGTTTGATTCACATTGCCGAGATAACAAAGGAATGCCTCGTCCTAATGGAACGTGCATTGCTATTGAAATATCTACTTTTAAAAGCCTAGTAGATCATATTATAGAACTTGCGAACAGTATAAAAGTCCCACATGAAAATCATGTCGCATTTGAGTTAACTCCAATACACATAAAAACAGTAACCAAAAAAACTCTCCAAAATGCACTTACAAAATACAAGAAAATAGTCAGAGTAAAAGCTAACATAACACTATGTGTGCATACAACAGAGAGAACAATAAATATAGTAAGCAATATTATCATACCTATCACTAATAGTTGGGAAATAACAGGTACAAACCCTAGCAGTACGAGCATTACCAGTTTAAGTACACCATCAACAATGCCTACAGTACAAGCAAGACTTATTGGCACTACAGTTAATACTGTAGATGCTAACACATTATTGAACAAACAAAAAAGGGTGGGGCGTGGCCTGACCAGCAATGGAGTAAGACTTGTGTTGCGGGAGCTCCGGCCTGCCGTCAGCATTTGAAGCATTATCTCAGCATCCTAAGGGAGGTGAACGTGTGCTGACCGGGCCCCCCGGATAGTGGACGACTCTGAGAGTCAGCAGCAGATCACAGTGATCCCAGACTGGCGAAGTGGTGCACCTATCCCCGGGCGAGTGAGTGATCTCCGTGAAGCCTGGTCGCCATATTGCAGGAATGGGGCCTGGCCGGAGTGAGACTGCACCCCCTAGACTCTGTCGAGGAGCTGGATGACGGGGTGGAGTGTCGGAGGAGCTGCTGGTGTGGTGCGGGTACTGGGCGGTGCTGAGATCGTTGGCGAGGGGGCTGCGGCACCATAGAAGCTGGGACTGCCGTCCCCAGAGGCCTCCATGACCAGCCGCCGGCACTGCCAGGATTGAGCGGGAACCGAGACCGGACTGAGCGCTGGGGTGCCCGGCCGCCGCCGCGGACAGCCTGATTGTCAACCGGCTTCGGAGGCTGGCCCACCAGAGGCTGAGAGGAGAGACAGCGGAGGCGGAGGGTCCCTGATTGGCCTGCAGATATTGCGCGGGCTGGAGGGACTTTGATGCTGGTAGGCGCGCCCGCCATTTTACTCCTGGTCGGAGGCGGCTGCCCACTATTTGGGTGCCCGGCATCGCGGCTGCTACGAGGCGGGGGACTCCGGCAGGCAGAAGCCCAGGCTGCATTGATCGGAGGAGGGCCATTGACATTTCCTACACTGCGAGGTGAGTGAGGAGCTGGCACCCTCTTGTGATAGTTGCTCCGCTTAGTAAGGAGCAGCCCGCATTGCTTTGCCGCCCATCCACCATCTGGGGCCTGCATAGCCTCCCCTTTGGACATTGCCTTGGAGGGGGCGCTGGAGCTGGAAGCGGGGTCATAGTCCGCATAACTCCATAGCATGGAGTACGCAGCGGTGAGGGGTCTGCTGCACCGCTGTGGCTGGCGCTGCCGCCCCGGAGGCCTACATACCAGGTGATCGGTGCTGTCGAGGGTGAGCGGTGACCACGGCCGGGCTGAGCGCTGGGGTCCCTGGCCGCTCCCAAGAGCAGCACGCTTGTGGGCTACCTTTGGCGGCCGGCCCGTCTGAGGCAGGGAGGAGCGACGTGTGAGGCAGAGAGCCCGTGACCAGCCTGCGGGTACCGAGCGAGCTGGAGTGCCTTGGCTGCTTGTAGGCACACCTGCCATTTCTTCACGCTGAGCAGCGGACGCCCACCATCTTGGTGACCTGTGCTGAGGCTAATGCACAGCGGGGACTCCTGCCCGCGGCTGCACAGGCGATACTGCTCGTGAGTGGATTGAAGGAAATCCCCTGGTTTGTGTGGTAGGTGAGGAACTGGGGCCCCCTCATAACTGTTGCTGTGCCTGGAGAGGGGCTGCCCACATTGTCTCGCTGCACGCCTGTCATCTGGGGCCTACGCATCCTCCCCCTGGTCGTTGCATTGGCTGGGGCGTTGAAGGTGGGAGCGGTATCCTTGCCCTTGGGACCCCTCAGCTTGAAGTGCGCTGCGCGTCTCCAGGCGGCTTTGCACTTCGGTTCTGGTTGGAGACATACCCTGCCGTTGCGGTTCTAAGAAGAGGCCCTCTGAGAGCGAGGGGGCTGAAGCCGGGGCTGAGGGGCCAACGGAGGGAGGCGAGGGCGCCCCGAGCATCTGCTTGCGCCTCTCCAAAGCAGGGGGCTGCTGGCCTGGTGGTGTTCCCTAGCCGCCCCTACATAGCGGCCTACGACTGGGTCAGGTTTGATCAGCTGGGGGACCTTGCAGTTGATAGCGCAGGCCCTTTTGTGTGATACTTGATCTTGTGAGCGTTGCAGTGGTCCTCTGCTGTTCTGAACGGTTGGCCTGCTGAGAGGACTTTCCCACCTAGCGATGACACGCTCTAAAGGGGGCAAGGACGCCCCGGGGGCGACTTCCAAGGATGACTCCGTAGTAACCATGTGGGGCATGATGAGTGCACCTGCTGCGATCAAGGCGGGCCCTCTGCCCGGGGGGGGGGCTCGCCGCTGGTCACGCAAGCGTTTAGGTCTTCCTTCATGTCGGAGCTCAAAATGGAAATTGGCTCCCTGCGCACTGAAGTGCACTCTTGTGTCAAAGAGCTGAGAAAAGAAGTGACGAATCTGGGTGACCGATAGCCTAGAAAGGACTGTTGATACCCGCACGGAAGACCAAGAGCAGATATGGCAGCGCCTGGCCACCTTGGAAGATCAGCATATCGAACTGCATTTAAAGCAAGAGAATTTGGAGAATCGGAGTTGTCGAAATAACCTCCACATCCAGGGGTTCCTCTCGGGGTGGAGGGGAAGGACACCCTGACATATGTGGCTCAACTTCTGCACGAAGTCTGGGGAGATGAAGACGCCTCGCCGCCGACCGGCGCTGGATATGCCAAATATCTATCAGTCCATGCTCTTGACATAAGCCTTGTAAGGCCCTGAAGATTTTAACCTTCCGTCCAGAATAAGACCCATTACTTAGCAAATCAAAACCAGCATCGAAGTGGATATTGAACCCCCCCCCCCAAGTAATATCAGAGAAGGCCATAATGCTAACTCGTGTGAGGCAGAGAGCCCGTGACCAGCCTGCGGGTACCGAGCGAGCTGGAGTGCCTTGGCTGCTTGTAGGCACACCTGCCATTTCTTCACGCTGAGCAGCGGACGCCCACCATCTTGTGACCTGTGCTGAGGCTAATGCACAGCGGGGACTCCTGCCCGCGGCTGCATAGGCGATACTGCTCGTGAGTGGATTGAAGGACATCCCCTGGTTTGTGTGGTAGGTGAGGAACTGGGGCCCCCTCATAACTGTTGCTGTGCCTGGAGAGGGGCTGCCCACGTTGTCTCGCTGCCCGCCTGTCATCTGGGGCCTACGCATCCTCCAGTGTTTAAAAAATCCAAACTAACGGTATCGTCCAAATTGGAGCCATAAAAAGAACATATAGTATATAGCGTCCCACTAATACCTGCCTCGATGATTACCCACCTCCCCAGACTGTCTTCTTTTACTCTATTACAAATTAAGAGACCGCGCCTATCTTTTATAGCTGTTCCACGAGTATTAATGGCTTGCCGAGTGCATGCTAGTAAGTCAAATCCCAACTCCTTCAGCCACATTCGGTTGTTCCAGCAAATGTGAGTCTCTTGCAGGCATAGTACATCAAACCTCAGATGCCTAATCATTTTTGCCAAGATCCCCCTCTTTTTTCTATCATTCACGCCACAACAACTTAAAGAGCCCACCCTTATACCCCTAATATTCCCTGCCATGATGGACAATTACTCTCAACATGCTACATTGTGCTGCGATTAAACCATGATCTTTCACATCAAAACTGAAACAGTTGGGACTTTAGTCACAATTGCTGTATTTGTCATAACTACTCACTGAAACATACATTTGAGAGTTACCTCCCTCCATCCCCCTCCCCAACCCCCCCCCCCCCACTTACGAGGCCTGGGGACCAACTGTCCCTTGTGATGGGGAGCTGACCACACTCAGCCCTCCTGGCAGTGAGACCTAAACCAGACTATATTCAAACAAAATTCACATTATTTTGGCGATTAACGCACTCAGAAAAGAAATAAAAGAAAGAGAAAAGAAGCATCCATGGCCGAGAGATAAAAGCAAATATATGGCCTAGAAAGAATAGATAAATGAGCCTAAATCTAATACAAAAAAAAAATAGCGCAGATGATCCCCAATGACAGGCTAAGCAATAAAGACTAAGCTCAGCCTAAATTAGACTAAATTAGACTTCCTTCACTTAAGATAACAAAAATATTTGGTTAATGTCCAGACAAAGACAGCAGAAATTCCATAGCCTGAATTTCTGACTGGAAGTACTGAGTCCGCCCCTGAAAAACCACCTTCAGCTTAGCTGGGCTCATAAGAAATGCCTGGGCCCCTTTTGCCTGAAACTCAACTATCATCTATCGGAGAAGCCAGCGTTTCTCCATCGTCTTCTGGCAAAAGTCAGGGCGTACGAAAAATTCACAGCCTTTCCCGGATCTTTTGCAGTCAGGTCTAGCAAGGTCATACAAAGATTCCCTAGCCAGAAAATTGTTTAAAGAAATCATGATAGCACGTGGGCGATTATCAGATTGACCAGCTGTTCTTCTTTGATTAAATGGGAAGCGATGGGCCCTTTGGATTTGCGTATTCCAATACCACTGAGGTAGGTCTGGAAAAGCCTCTTCAAAAAGATCTATCACAAATTGACGGATATCAGACCCTTCTTTTCCCTCGGCAATACCAAATATTCGAAGATTGTTCCGTCTTGCGTGATTCTCTAAATCAGTCAGCTTTATTAACGTATCATCCCTTAGTGCTTGCATGGCCTCAGTCTTTTTCTTCTGTGCATCCAGTTCATCCTCCAGTTGAGATATCCTGGTCTCCGCCTCTCCGATTCTGGCAGCAGAGTCCGCGCAAGACTTGGCAACTCTTCTTATCGAATTTTGCAACTTCCTACATGCCCCCCTGCGTCAGAGCACTCTCAGTCCTAGTTACCTCTCGATGGGCCATGAATACTTGGTAGATTGTAGCTAATGTTATTTCTTCGGTAACTTGCGGAGTCTTACCAATCTCAACCAGGGGCTCGCCGCTTTCCCCGGCGTCCTGATTTGCCCCTAAATTTGGAGAGAAAGCGTAATCCTAGATCAGGTTCCCGAGAGCGAAAAAACTTGTCAGTAAAATCCTCATCTAGACAGTTAATACCCTTTGTTCTGGTATTATTCTGAGTGAGGTGAACTGCCTGCATCGCAGAGTCTGACACTGCCAAGTCTCCTTCCTGTTCACTATTTCTCTGGACTACATCTCCCAGAATACCCTGGGACTGTGATGTTTTCACTATATCAGAATCCGCCAAGGCTAATCCCCCAGTCTCCGGGGATATATTTAGTTGCGCTTCTCCAGCAGTTTCAGTGCCTTCAATACTAGTCGTTTGACTCCGTGATTGTTTTGAACCTCTTCCCCCTTGCATCTCAGGGGCCAATCCCTTGTTTTTAGCTGAGGGTGACTGTCCTGGACCAACAGTGACATTGCCAATATTAGAAGTCACCTTATTCTTTACAGTCTGAGCCTTAAACATTGCAGGTAATGACTGCTTACCGCGTGTTGTAGCTCCGTTCCTCAAGCCTGTTGCCCTGGAGCCGCCTCCTGCCGAGCCACTTGCTCCAGCTGCAGCTGGTCTCGATGTCTCCTCTGGGGTGGGGGCCACTCCCCGCCCTCTCGCACCCCTGCTCACTGTTTTTGGAAACATCTCCGAGATACGCTTCTTCCCGCAGCCCAACACAGTCCAGACAGACTCAGAGCACCCAAAAGCTCGCAGCGCCAGCCAGCATGGGAGCGGAATCCTCAGCTCTGCATTCCGCACTCCGCAGAGCCTCAGCAGCATCCACCAGCTCCGACAGAACTCCAAGCAATGCCGCTGAACCCTCCGCTAATTCCTCTCCTCTTTCCTCAGCCAGCCAGGTTAGTGTTGCGTTTGCCTCGCCTCGGCTTATTGCAGGTCACACCGGAGGGGTTGAGTGAGCAGCTCGCTCAGCCGAATATTTCACCCGCCATCTTGCCACCCATTACCACCTCTTTCAAGCTGATGTGAAGCTCATGGCACACCCTAAATACCCCCTCCAATTTTGGTCCGCAGCCGATATCTAAACGGCGTGTGTGCCAATTTTGTGTAGAAATGGCATCAGGCGGCAGGCAGCTAAACCCTTTAGGAGCAGGGATGGGTGCTTTCTTAGAGTAAGTGTGGGGATTGGGAGGTGCCTCTTTACATTGTGTAATATATATGCACCCAACCAGATGCAGGACGGATACCTCCGGACACTCCTGAAGGAGCACGTGCCGCAGGGCGACCCTTCACTGATACTGGGGGAGATTTTAACCTAGTATGAGACCCTGGAATGGATCTCAGCGAAACCTCGTTTAGTGGAATGGGGACTATGTCATCAGCACTACGCACGCAGATAACAGACCTGGGGCTGTTGGACATGTGGCGTTACCACTCCCTGGAGCTGAGGGATTACTCGTTCTACTCCCATGTCCACCGCTCGTACTCCCGTATCGACTATTTATTTATCTCTCATGCTCTGATACGAGACATGCTGGGAGCATCCATGTCTGATATATCGCTCTCTGACCATGCTCATGTTGAGCTGCTCCTGCAGGGCCTGGCCTGGCCCCTCGCCCCGCCCGCGATGTGAGGTGGCGCCTGCCGCCGAGTATTCTCCAGGACTCAGCCGACGTGGAAAGCATACGGGCTGCTATTGACTCTTACTTTGCTAGTAATGATCTCCCGGAGACGCCCTTCCCCGTGGTTAGGGACACCTTCAAGGCTACGATTCGGTCCACATTACCTCTCTCGATTGCGCGTCAGGCTCAGGCTCTGGAAGATAGCTTCTCGAAGGACATAAAGCAGGCCGAGAACCGGGACCAGGACCATACTTCGCTGGCGTCTAGGCGGTGGCTTGCTAACCTTCGGGGACAGCTTCGACTCTTGCGTACTAACAGGGCTGAAAAATCCTTGTTGGCATTGAAGCAGTGGTATTTCAAGGGGGGGGGGATAAGGTGAGCAGGCTGCTGGCAAGGCGACTGAGGGCGCGGGCGCCAATATTCAACTGTCTGATGGGACGAGGGTTACCTCGGAGAGGGACAAATGCAAAGCGTTTCGAGCCTACTATACTGCATTATACAAGGTGGAGGCACACCGTCTCCGGATTTGATGGCGAACGTTCTGAGGAGATATACGCCGATACACCCCCACTATGCAAGGACCCTGGAGGGTCCTATCACCGAAGGACCCTCGGTGATAGGCCCCAGTCTTTCTGTCGTACAACTCCTTTACAGACACAGACGGATCGTCGTCCGCCATGGGTATGTCGGAGATAGCGCTCATCCCTAAGCCCGGGAAGGACCCCAGGCTCTGTGCGTCCTACCGACCCATAGCCTTGTTAACCACTGACCTTAAAATGTATACTAAACTGCTAGCGAAACGCCTGGAACCCCACATGCCGGGAATAGTAGAGCCGGATCAAGTTGGCTGCATCCGCAATCGGCAGGGGGTGGATAATGTGTGTAGAATTGCGCACTTAGTGGGGAAAGCACACCACTGGAATATACCGGCCTGCCTCCTTTCGTTAGACGCGGAGAAGGCATTCAACGCTTTTCTTCGGGCGGTTTTGCAAAGGATCAGGCTAGGTCAGAATATGATTACTAGGGTCATGGCACCATATCTCGCCCGCAAGCCAGGATTCGGGTAAATGGACACCTCACGGCGCCCTTCTCCATCCATAGGGGTACGAGGCAGGGGTGCCCCCTCTCACCCTTGTTGTTTGCCCTTGTAGTAGAGCCCCTAGCGGAGCTGATCTGGCAGGCGACAGACATACATGGTATTCCCCTTGGAGGACCTGAGAACAAGGTGGCGCTCTTTGCGGACAATCTTATCCTCACTTTAACGAGCCCCCTGGTGTCCCTCCTGGCGCTGCATTCTGTGCTGTGGCTTTTCGAGCGGGCCTCCGGCCTTAAGATTAACCATGCCAAATCCTGGGCCCTCAATCTCACCATTCCGAAAGAGGAAATTCCCCTCCTGGAGAAGCTTGTGCCGTATCAATGGGGCTCCCACCACATCCCCTACCTCGGCCTCCAGTTGACTCCCTCTCTAGCCACATGGACACAAGTAAACTGGCGGTCCTAGATGAGCTATGGAGGTGGAAGCCTCTGGTGATGTCATGGCTGGGTAGAATCAACGCCATTAATATGTTGATCCTCCCTAAAATCTTATATCTATTTCAATGCCTCCCCACACCTATTCCGTTACATCACATAGAAGGCCTCCAACGCGACCTTACGGCCTTTATCTGGGGCAGGAAACAACCTCGTTTCTCTCAAAAGCTTCTTATGTCACCACAAGATGGAGGAGGGCTGGCCTGTCCTAACCTCGTGGATTACTATTGGGCCTCACACCTTCGTTTTGTGGTGGAATGGACGGTGACGGAAAGTGAGAAGGGGTGGTTGCATATGCATGGGGCGATGACTGGGCGAACCATCTGGGATCTTGCATGGCTTCATCGGGCGGCGCGCTCTAGGAGTGCCTACATAGCGGTGCCCACAAGAACTGTTCTGGATATATGCGATAAAGTAGCTGAGCACAGAGGCCTCAAGACATTCCCCTCACCGCATACCCCTCTTGAGGGTAACCCGCTCTTCCCGCCGGCCTATCGCATGCGCACCTTTGCTAAATGGGCACAAGGGGGCTACAGGGTGATCTGTGATCTATATGAGGGGGTGCACTCAAGACCTTTGCCCAATGTAGAGAGGAGTTTCATGTCCCAACGGAGGCGAGATTACAATATGCCCAGCTCCGGCACTGGGTGTCCGAAAGGGAGATGCAGCAGGCGGCTACAAGCGCCTTCACCCCCTTCGAGCGGCTGGTCCGTTCTTTTGATTAATCCAAGGGGCTGATATCTCGGATCTACCAGATTCTGCAGCACCCTCCCACCCGTATCAACGCCAATGGCTGTCGACGTCTAATGCGGAATCTACGCCCTTGCAGTGGTGCCGATTATGGCAGGATAGCCCCAAAATCTATCGCAGTATTCCGCAGCAGGAGAATGCCTATAAAATTATAACTCAATGGTATTATACGCCCCAGCGTCTGCATAAGATGTTTCCTACATCTTCTCCTTTGTGTTGGCGGTGCCTGACTGCATCTGGGGACTTCATTCATGTTTGGTGGGCATGTTCATCATTGACTCTATTCTGGAAAGAGGTCCTTAGCCACATTAAAGGGGTATTGGGGTTCCCTCTGCCTGAAACCACGAGCACAATCCTACTGGTCATCAAACCTGCTAGCCTGAAGGCACTCACCCGGAGCGACTGGACTCTGGTGCTTCATATTCTAGGGGCGGCCAAACAGCTCATAGCCTTATACTGGGAAAAAACTGAAGCCCCCCCAGTCGCTGCCTTGTTTGTGCGTTTATGGCATGTCATCACTATGGAGCTCTTCACAGCGAGGCTGCAAGCGAGCAATACTCGTTTTAAGCTGTCTGGCAACATCTGATTAAATATCTTTGTGCAGTTGAGCGTGCACACCACATGCCTACCAAGCTTAGGACGCTGCGCCTCTTCGAGGATGCTATTGTTCCATCTGATCCTGGAAGATTGCTCCCGTAGTAACATTGATTGCCTGCTTAAGTCACCCCCTTGAAATTGGACCTTGCCGGCATAGGTGTCGGACTACACCCTCTCCCTGCCCGCACACAACACTCTTATCCTTGCTGTTCTGTCTTGTCCTTTTTTTCTCACTGCTCTCTTCTTTTTTCCACTCTTAAGGCTCTAGGGCCTGTCTTGGTCAGTCTGTTGTCTTTGGGCCTGTTGCCCGTCTGCTACAGTTGTAGATTTCAGAGGTCTTGCTCCATAACATGCCCAGATGGCACCGCGCTTTACCCCATGTTATGCGGCCGTCCCCTCAGGGGGTGTAGGCGAAACGCTGTGTTCAAACCTGCTCCTTGTGGTGATTCCTTATGTCACCAGTGAAACACCCATTTACGTTGCCGGCTCTGCATAGGGTTGTGGGCTTAACGCTGTGTATCATTGGACCTGTATTATGTGTTTACGCCTGAAAAATTAAATAGATCTGAAACAAAAAACAAACAAAAAAGAACATGCACTCCTCCTGTAACAGATGAAATACTATTAAGCAAAAGGCAATATGTACAACGCAACAGACACAGTGTAGTAAGCAATAGTATGGATAATCAACCAACTATGGTAGCAACAGACATAATAAGTACTTTCCATAAGAAAATTTTATATGGGCCAGAGTACATTTGTACCATTTGCAACCAATTATGGCATAAGCAATCACTAAAGAACACAATAGGAATTAGCATACACCCAAGATTTATCCAATGTAACATTAGCTACAACAAAACAGACTATATATGTAGCACTTGCTATACACATATTAGCAAAGATAAAATACCACCATGCTCATTTATAAATGGAATGGAATTTAAAAAAATACCAAAGCAATTACAATTGCATAATTTAGAAGAGAAATTAGTTTCACCAAGAATTTATTTTATACAAATTAGAACACTACCTCGTGGGTCTCAAAAGTCATTATCAGGCGGAGTTGTTAATGTACCTGAAGATGTTATGACAACAGTTACAATTTTACCAAGACAGATTAATGACGACATGACAATACCAATTCAATTAAATAGAAAGTTAGCTTTTAAATCATTTACCCATTTTGAAAATGTTAGACCAAATAAAGTCAAACGAGCAGCACTATGGTTAGCAATAAACAGTGACATGTTTAAAGAACATGGAATCACTATTAATCCAGATTGGAAGTATACCCGCCAGAAATAAACTATTGCAGTGAAACATCAGAACAATATAATTCAAAAAGCACTTCAGACAACATAGAAGCTGGAAATTTAGATACCTTATTAATAAATGAAACAATTACCACTGATAGTCTCAATTTCTTATGTTTAGCACCTGCTGAACATAGGACTAAAACCCAATCGCCTATGCTATATTCTCTCCCCTTCTTTCCCCTGTCATAGAAGAATTTCTGTTTTTGCTGGCGCCTTTCTAGATTCTGTTGAGCAAGAGCCAGCAGCTTTCCCAGACAGGACGTTAAGTGGGTGGTATGGTCTAGGGTGCAATATGTTTCATCTTCTGTATCTTTTTCCCCACACTTCCTTTGTAATCTCTAAGAGACTGTGAGTGTCTGCTGAAAAGCAGTTCAAAAGGGGAGAACCCCAGGCTGCTTTGTACCTGGTTACAGAGGACAAAAACGGCCAAAGGCAGTAGTTGATCCCAATGTTTACCATCCCTAGACAGCATCTTCTTATGGGTTACCTTGAGACTACCATTATCCTTTTCGAGTAGACCATCTATCTGGGGATGATATACAGACGTTCTTAAGTGTATAATATCCAACTGCCTACATACCATTTCATTAGCTTTGAAACAAAAGGAGTACCCTGGTCGGTGAGAATCTCACAAGGGAACCCCATTTGGGGGAATACTTCTATTAAGTGTTGAACAATGGATTTGGTGGTAATAGTCATTTAAGGTATATCTTCGGGGTATCATGTTGCGTGGTCCACTAGGACTAACACATGTTGGTACCCTCTAGCCGTGCGAGGTAGAGGTCCAATGAGGTCTAAGCCAATTCTTTGAAATGGTTTCCCTATTATAGCCATTGTTTGTAAAGGCACTCGGAGAGCTTGGTAGGGATTTTTTTTCTGATATACGTTACATTCTTGGCAATGCTATTTAATTTGTGCATAGATGCCAGGCCAATCAAAGCGTTTTAAGATGGCAGGACTATTTTTATCTAATCCGCTGTGAACAGCTAGCAGGTAGGAGTGGGCAAAGAACATCACCTGGTCTCTAAACTCCAGGGGTACAAGGAGCTGAGGTTCCTAATCTTATTTCCCAATACAATACAGTAACCCCTTACTTATACAAAAATGCGGGAATGTTGGGATCATCCTGGCTCCCTTTAGCGGCCTGCCATGCGTTATGTAAGGAGGCGTCATTTAAGTGAGTGAACCTGAACCGTTTATCCAGAGTCCAGGGATCGGGTTTAGGAAACGCTGCCTCCTGGGGTTCCACTACATGGGCCTCCTTCCTTGTATTCTGTAAGAGGTCTAAAAAATAGGGTTTGTCTGTCCCCAAGATTATCTTTTCAGGAAGGGTGGGGAGTACTCCAACTTCAACCAGGCTTCTCTGCCCCGACTGATTGGTTAGAATGAGGCGTTTTTGTATCTCCATGTACACAATGGATGCTCACATATTTATCACGGACAATTTGGGACAACATGATCAGTTCATCTTTAACACTGGATTGCCTATACCCTGAATCTAAGAGAGCAGTTACACGCTTATCGTTAATATATAGACTCACGTAATAGACAGGTCCTATCTCTTTAACATGTAGAATGGACCAAGGAGTATAACTAATGTCCATGAGCGCCTTTTCTTGTTTCTCAACTTTATTTTTTCAAAATCTGGTGATATGGCCCAATTCCCCACATTCAAAGCACCGGCGTCCAGCATTAGTATTGGAGTCAGGGCATGCTGTCTTTTTTTTTTTAGGAGGCTTGTGTATCGGTTTTTAAGGTTTCTTTCCATTCCTAGATACAACGAGCGGAGTAGATTTGACTTTCTTATCCCACTCTAAAGACTTGCTGTGCGAGTGGGCTCTAGCAAAAGTTGTAGTAATCTTGTAGGAAGCTGGCTCTGTATATACTATACCAAAGTAAGGTATAGTGTGCAGAGTCCAAGGGATCCCCACCGATATAGCAGAGGCTAAATTAGATGTTCACTAACAGCTCTCTTTGTAGTACTGTGGTTGAGCAGTTAGGCTTATCAGGAGGGTGTGTTAAGCGTTTATTGTATTCACTCAATCAAGACTGACGGCACACACTCAGAGACAGAATTCAAACCAATTAGGTAAGTATAAAAAAGTATACTTATTTTTTATTTCTAGAACCACGCAGGACTTGGCACAAGTAAGTGAAATATACTTCCAAATGCAAAACTTTCAAGGAAATGCAGTAGTGGATGAAATTGCAGTTGTTACAGTGATTAATAACCATACACTTATTCAGAGCCCTCACATCCATGCATAATCTGATTTCACCGGATTGTTGTGAGCTACAACAATGGGTGTAACCCATTCTGAACTCTCTATCGGCTCAGTGATACCCTAATCCCACAGTTTCTTAAGCTCACATTCAACAGATTTTCTCATGGGAATGGGCCTTACCTTGAATACTATTTTTTATTATATTATTCATGAGTTTTATGTAGCGCTAGCCTGACCCGAGGGTATTGGAGTGCTTCACAACAGTTTTTGAGCAAGATTCATACAATACAGCAAAATTCTACATTTAGGTCCGGAAGTCCAAGTGTGCTGAGCAGCATTGAGGTAGGACGTGGGTCCTGATATAACCTCATAGAGTGCACGCTGTCTTGGGGTTGATATCATAAAGCAGTATTCTACATATAGTTTTGGAAGTCCAAGTGTGCTGAGCAGCATTGACGTAGTCTGTGAGTCCTGAGATAACCTCATAGAGTGCACATTGTCTTGAGGTTGAACCACTTGGTGGGAGGGAGGAGCAGTTAGGGGTCAAATAGCAGGGAGGAGGTAAGTCTTAGAGCTACAATGTCTGGGAGAGACAACAAGAATGGATTTGCGTTTGGTGGCGGCTATCCATTCGGGAGAGAGTGGTTGAGGAAAAGGACTTTTAGGAGTTTTTTTAAATTTTGTGAAGGACGAGATAGTCCTGATACAGACTGGGATGGCGTTCCAGATTTTGGGCGTGTTTCCGGTGAATGACCGTGCAGCTGTGTTTTGTTTGCGCGGTTCCATAGGGATGAGTAGTAGGGTGTCTGAGCTCCTGAGGTTCCTTGTCTGACCAGCCCTCTTGAGTTTAGCAGCCAAATACTCAGGTTCTCCTGTGTGCAAGGCTTTGTGTGTGAGGCAGGCAGTTCTGAAACTGGCACGCAATTCGACTGGGAGCCTTTTTAGTTCTCTGAGTGATGGCGAAATTTGGTTGTATTTCCTGATTCCAGTGTCTCGTCTAGCTGCTGCACTGAGAGTAGTTTTGAGGGGCGCTAGGTTAGATTTAGTTGTACCAGTGAGGGAGGTATTTCCATAGTCGAGTGGATAGCACCAGGGATTGGGTGGCTTGTTTGAGGTCATTTGTTGGGCTGAATGGTTTTATTTTGTTAAGTAGCTTCAGGTTGACGAAGGCACTCTTTGCAGAGTTCTTGATGTGTTTGGCCATGTGGAGTTTTGAGTCTAGGGTGATTCCTAATGATTTAACGGAGTGGGTCAGAGTGTGATTACCATTAAGAGCATCCAAAGCTTTTAACCATTCTGAAATATGAGGGTTCTCTTCTTTGTTGGAGATGAGGAGGATTTCAGTTTTATCTTGGTTGGGTTTTAAGTGGTTAAGCGACAGCCAATATTGGATTTCTTTTAGAGTGACATTTAGTCTGTGAATGTCATCTATGGAGGAGGTTTCTAGATACATCTGGGTGTCATCTGCATAGAGGTGGAAATGGATGTTAGCATTTTTGAGTAGGGTGGTGTGGGGTTTCATGTATATGTTGAACAGTTGAGGTGAGAGCACTGAACCTTGGGGGACGCTCCTGTTGACGGGGTGTAGGTCGGAGGTAAAGTTATTTTCTTTTATCCTTTGTGAACGGCTGTGTAAGAAGGATGAGAACCAGCGTAGGACCACTTGATCAGCACCTACCCTTTCTTGCAAAGCCTTGATGAGAAGTTGGGGATCAACCGTGTCAAAGGCTGCCGATAGGTCTAGGAGAATGAGGAGGCAACATTGGTCGGTATCGAGGGATTTGTGGATGTCCTCTGTGATGTTAAGGATCACGGTCTCGGTGCTATAGCCTTTTCTAAAACCCGATTGGTGGGGGTCAAGAAGGTTAATGCTATGCATGTGCTGAGTCAGTTGTTAAAGGACACATTTTTCAAGGATTTTGATTAGGAGGGGGAGATTGGAGACGGGTCTGAAGTTATTCAGTTCCTTGGAGTTAAGGCCTGTGTTTTTTTAGTAGTGGCATGACTTGGCCATCTTTGAGGCATTCAGGTATGATGCCGGTTTTCAGGGAGCTGTTTATGATCTTGCACCAGAACGGGGCTATGGGGAGTTTCAGTTTTTTGGTCAGTTGGGTGGGTATCGGGTCAAGGAAGGGAGAGGCTGGTTTGGAGGTGGAGATCAGTTTGAGGATCTCGGTTTCCGGGATGGGAGTTGAAGGACTTCCAGGTTTTTGTGGGGTGCTTGAGAGTGCTATCTACTGTCACTGGGGGCAGGCTTTTGCAGACAGGGTTGACGTTGATGTCCAGTGAGAGCTCAATCTTGGTGATTTTTTCTTCGAAGAAGTTGGCGAAGTTTTCACACAAGTCCTTGGAGGTCTGTGGGGAGGATTCTGGGGGCTTGGAGGTTTGTTGCCTTATGATTTTGAACAGTTCGTTGGGCTATTTTTTGCGTTGTCCAGGGCAGCGCAGAAGAAGGTGGATTTTTCGCTGCTGATGTGTTTTTTGTATTTCCTTCGGGCTGCCTTGAGTTGTTTGAGTAGGCTTGAGGAGGGCATGCTCCTCCATAGTCTTTCTGAGGCTCTTAGTTGTCTTCTTTCGTTGTTAATATCCGTGTTGAACCAAGATCTGGATTGGATGTTCCTGGTTTTTTTTTTGTTTCAAGGGGGCTACTTGATCTAGAATGGATGTCATGTTTGTGTTGTAGTGGGAGGTGAGTTCTGTTGTGGATAGATCATCCGTGGAGTTTTTTAAGCTCACATTCAACAGATGTTCTCATGGGAATGGGCCTAACATTGACTGCTACAGGTGTAGAGCCATCTTTCAACTTTATTTGATGAATGTATCCCGTTAAACATCCCATATATTTCTTAAACACCTCTAGGAATTCATCAACATATTTCACAATGTCATCAATCTTCCTAATTACTAGGTCTGCACAGCATTAACTTGCACTTCTTTAATGTAATCTTCCATCAACTTAACTGGAGAGGAGGAATTAGGATACAGCAGAACTCCAAGATCTCTTTGATGAGGCCAACTCAATACACTGTTCCCCTTTACAGAAACATATACCTTCCTATGAATTTTGCTCTTCTCCATTGGCTGGCTCCCTAAACGGCGGCCAGCCATTGGAGAAGAGCTTTGTCTGTCACTTTAAGCACCGTCCGTTTCGGATTGAGGGGCGTGTTTTTTGCTGTCCTTTCTCTCTGTGACGTCTTCAGTCACTCAACAAAAAACACGCCGCCCAATCCGAAAAGCACGGGGCTTAGTGAATGACAAATGCAGAACGAGCCGTTCTGGAGGGGAGAGTGGCGGGTGCCCACCCCGCATGTCCGTTTAGTGCTTAACTTCGAGGGAGCCTACCCCTCGTTATTTCACCCCAAGAGAAGAGGCGCGGCAAGGCTGCAGCGCCGGACCGGACGGTGATTGGTTCGGGACTCCCTCCTCATCATCCCAGGGCCATGCTGGGATTGGTTCCAGCTGCCCGGGAGTCCCGTCGCGTCATCACTGTGCCCGACTGCCATTGGTCCGGCCGCGAGGGCTTACCCTGAGGCCGGAGAACTGCACCAGAGGCCGGGGAGCGGAAGGCAGGAGCCGGCAGCCGAAGAAAGGAGCCTCCGCGCTGCCTATGGTGACCGGGTGAAGGCGAGCGGCGACACTGGCTCCCCCAGCGAAGCTCTCCCAGGAGTGAGAGAACCCCGCCGCCGCCCTTGAGAAGGAGCAGGGAAGCCCAACTGAGACGCTGCCTCCCAGCAGCCGGCAGCCGGGCGGCACATCGTGGAAGTCCCGGGACAGGCAGAGGAGTCTGCCTCAGCGTCCCTCAAAGTAACGTCCTTTAGGTCCTTTAAATTCAACCCCCTCCCGAGGGACAGCAGGGAAGTCGGGCCCCTTTTCTCATGTCAGACGTGGGGCAACTCTTGTGGGTCCAGTCCTGGGGAGGTGGTCTCTATCAGGAGCGGGTTCGATCTCCCAGTCACTTCGGCTCGTCAGGCGGTAGGGCCTTCGTTCCCCCATTGCTGAGTCCTCTCGGGATTTCCTAGCACTCCACTCTGGGCCGCTCAGCTCAGATGCCTGCCCCGCTCTCCTCAGGAGGACCCAGCTCACTCTTGCCCATGCGCTGCCCCTCACACCTGCGAATGTGGTGGGCTCAGATCTACACATCACCGTGGGCTTTTGCGCGGCTCACTATGTTGGCCCCTAGAGTGTCGCCCGGCAGGGCTTCCGCATCAAGGTTCTGTCTTCCTTGTTCAATGTAGAGCGGTTCCCCTCAGCTAGATTTTCGTGGCCGCCATTGTGGGAAGCTGCGCCTTGTTCCAGCGTTTCCTCATTTCTTCTGTTTCCTCCGCTTTCGATGGGCACAAATCACTGTACAGGGTGTATTGCTGCGGAGGGGGCGTGAGTCACACTGCCGGTGCCTGCCCCCGCCGCTTCTGAAGAGGGAGCCGACCAGCGAGGAAGGGAGACCGGCCGCACAACAGAGAGAGACTCCCCGCCCCCCCCCCCTTGAGCCAGTAAGTGAAGCCAGATGGTATTTTTCGCTTTTCTTGCCTCTGTTCCCTGATTGTGCTTTTTTTGTTGCCTCTGTTCCTTGCTTGTGATCTTTTTTTCTTGCCTCTGTTCACTGCTTGTGATCGTTTTTTTCTTGCCTCTGTTCCCTGGGGCGTTATTGGGCAGAGAGCTCTATGTGTGTGTGGCTCTGTGTGTGTGTGGCTCTGTGTGTGTGTGGCTCTGTGTGTGTGTGGCTCTGTGTGTGTGTGTGGCTCTGTGTGTGTGTGTGGCTCTCTGTGTGTGTGGCTCTGTGTGTGTGTGTGTGTGTGTGTGTGTGTGTGTGTGTGTCTCTGTGTGTCTCTGTGTGGGTGGCTCTCTGTGTGTGTGGCTCTGTGTATGTGTGTGTGTGTGTTGGGCTCTGTGTGTGTGTGTGTGTGACTCTGTGTGTGGCTCTGTGTGTGTGTGTGTGGCTCTGTGTGTGACTCTGTGTGTGTGTGTGTGTGTGGCTCTCTGTGTGTGTGTGGCTCTCTGTGTGTGTGTGTGGCTCTGTGTGTGTGTGTGTGGCTCTGTGTGTGTGTGTGGCTCTGTGTGTGTGTGGCTGTGTGTGTGTGTGTGGCTCTGTGTGTGTGTGTGTGTATGTGTGGCTCTCTGTGTGTGGCTCTGTGTGTGTGGCTCTGTGTGTGTGGCTCTGTGTGTGTGGCTCTGTGTGTGTGGCTGTGTGTGTGTGTGTGTGGCTCTGTGTGTGTGTGTGGCTCTGTGTGTGTGTGGCTCTGTGTGTGTGGCTCTGTGTGTGTGGCTCTGTGTGTCTGTGTGTGGCTCTGTGTGAGTGTGTGTGTGGCTCTGTGTGTATGTGTGTGTGGCTCTGTGTGTGTGTGTGTGTGTGTGTGTGTGTGTGGCTCTGTGTGTGTGTGTGGCTCTGTGTGTGTGGCTCTGTGTGTGTGTGTGGCTCTGTGTCTGTGTGTGTGACTCTGTGTATGGCTCTGTGTGTGTGGCTCTGTGTGTGTGGCTCTGTGTGTGTGGCTCTGTGTGTGTGTGTGGCTCTGTGTGTGTGTTGGGCTCTGTGTGTGTGTGTGTGTGGCTCTGTGTGTGTGTGTATCTGTGTGTTTGTGTGTGTGTGGCTCTGTGTGTGTGGCTCTGTGTGTGGCTCTGTGTGTGAGGCTGTGGCTCTGTGTGTGTGGCTCTGTGTGTGTGGGTGGGTGCAAGTGGCTCTGTGTGTGTGTGGGTGCACATGCAATAGGTCTCGCATTTGCGAGAGATTAAGCTATTGGCATTGTAAATGACAATGCCATTTATTTATATATTTTAAAAACAAAATAATGTCATGAGCAATGCCAATAGCTCTAACTTTAACAAAGACGAGACCATTGCATTGTAAATGCTTGTTAAATATCGTGACCTCCGTGACCTCCTTGAGGCGGAAGAGATCAGGGGGCAAATTGTCCAAGGGTGTGCCTCGGCGAAGCTTCGCGAACAGATCCTGGAAGAGTCAGGCAAACCACTTCCGGATATTATAACCCTTGGGCGCACTAAAGAATTGTCCAAAGTCAGAGAGGCGCACATGGAGGCGGCACTGCAGTCGCCCGTCAAAGTGGAACCAGTGAATGCTGTCACGATGAGGCCGACGGACTGGCGCAACAAGAAGCAGTTTACCAGCGGCCCGCAGGGGACTCAGCGATACTGCGGATACTGTGGAGGCCCTCCTCACAAAGCAGCTGATTGTCCAGCGAAGAGCAGGAAATGCACTTGCTGCGGCCGTTGCAACCATTTTGAAAAGGTATGCGATCAAAGCAGTACAGAAAACCCAAGCCAACAGTTAATTTGGTACCCGAGGGAGGCGGTGAATAAAGCGACATGGACGACAATGAAGAGGAAGAAAAAGTGGTACACAAGGTGCACATAATTGGAGCAACGTCGAGCCGAAGCAGGAGGCTGCCCCAATGCCGCATTCAGGTAAGAGCACAAGGAGTAACGGCTGTCGTGACACAGGGGCCACCATCAACATAATGGCTGCCGCTCTATACAAATCCATGCACCCGGCACCCAAGCTACTGCCCATAAAAATCACTGTCTTCGCTTATGGGCAGGACAAGCCACAGGAGATGAGAGGAAAGTTCAAGACTACAGTGACCCATGAGTACAGGTCGGTCACCATCATGGTGTATGTCACGAAGGATGGACAAGGCATGCTTTTGGGATGTCGAGCCACGGAGGACCTAGGTATTGTTTTTCGCATTCGGAATTCACCAAGAATCAGTCCAGCACATGATAGAGCAAGATTTCGCATCGCGACTTGCTCGATTCATGAACCTCGAAACCGTTGTAACCTCGTAACGAATTGTACGTTTTACTAATATCTTTTATTTCCGATATATATGTATGATAGAGAAGCTTGCTTATGTGTTTTATTAATACGAATAACTTTTGTAATTCTAAAATGGCCGCTGCTTGACTTTCCTCTTCTGCGCATGCGTCAGTCACACTCACGTGACTTCGTATAGAGATAGTTTTGGAGGGAAAGGGTGCGCATGCGTAATAAGCAATAAGATGACTATGCTTTGATAACGTGGTGAAGCCTTGTGCTGCTGCTCTTGTGACATTGTTCGTTGCACTTACCATTAATGCATAGTATATTTTTATAATGATGAAACCTGTATTGTGAAATCATGACATGTAATACATTCATTTATTTTTATGTACTAATTTGTTTTCGCTTACTTTTCATGTATCACGGGAAATGGGGGTCCAAATGGGTCATGAGCCATTTTGAAGGTCCTTTCTGCGCATGCTCCAGATGCAAGGCCAGAGACAAACTTGGACCGTGGAACTCAGCCAGCTGGCAGCCACAGTCGAGATGCTCCTGGGAGAATTACCTCTGACCCAGGAGGATGGAGCAAATGTCCCTATGTTGTTACAAATGTATAAGTTTTCATTGTATTCCGTGCGACTTCTCGTGGGAACCCAAAATCTTGCTAGGCGGCACCTTAGGATGCAAATTAGGCATTAGAATAGTCTGTTCTGATTGGTGTGTTAACCAAAACCTACCTTAGGACCAATCCAAATTGGGGATTCTGACACTTTGCAACATTTGGGGGGTGGTACCCTGTCCCAAAACAGTATAACTAGCCTAGGTTTAGCTAGAGAAATCGTCCGACTTGTCTGAATAGCTGACCTGTCACTGACCCAACGCACTCAATAGGTGACTTTGATACAGAGGTGCTGCGGAGCTCTCTGTCCGAAATTTGACCATAGACTCTGAAGGTTTTACTGAACCTTAAGTGCTGGCGGAGCACTTTGCTGGGGAATTCGCTGACCCAATCGGGGTCCTGATCGATAGCTGCAGAGAGGGTGGAGCGCAGGCGTTGCTTCCGAACTGCGGGTGCTGGTCGTATCCTGGTGGTCCTGTCCTGATCCGAATCTGGGTTTCCTGTCCTGTCCTGGGGTGTCCATTCTGCACCTGCTGTCCTACTGAGGGTTATCCTTCCTTGAGGGTTTTCCTGTCCTTAACTGACCCGTGGCCAGGGTTGGTTTTCACACCAGTCTAGGTAAATATTGCTCTGAGTTCTTAAACTGCACCTTTCTATTTTTCTGTCTTTGCTTTAATAAAGACATACCTTTGCACGTGAATAATTTTCCATGCTTTCTCTTGCAACCATTGACTTCATAAAGTCATTTGCATCTGATTTCATAGCGTGTTCCTATGTTACCCTACCTTTTAGAAATCATTTTATGTATTGCAGTTTGCAATTTCCTGTTATGGTCTTGGGTTTTTCTTTCGTAAAACTGACTAAAGTAACTCAGATTTATAGCGTGTTCACTTTGCCCTTACCTTAGTTTTCCTCTCACTTAGCGGGTTCCCTGTCGCACTAGTATTCTATTGATAAAGCTGCATGACTGCCCTTTATTTGAATTTAAGATAAAGCTTTCAAAATTTCCAGTTGTCCGTGGTCATTTCATAAAAGTAAAGTCATATGTTGAATAGTATATTTTGCTGCCTTTCCTTTTACAGCTAGCTCCCTGACCCATCGTGGTCATAGGTACCCATAACGGTGGATGGTAAGTTGGGTACACTGGAAATAAATCGAAAAGGAACTCACAATTATTGATAGTAGATTGTGTGGTCATCTGATCAATGTATATGATAAAGTAAAGTATATGGGCCCGAAGCCAGAAGTGGCGAAATTATTGGTCGGGTGACCCGCGATCTCTAGCAGTAATTTTCTGGTAGCAGAGTTATGGTTAGGGACTAGTTAAAGGATAGGTAGGACTAGTTAGTCTAGCCAAGTCGGATGCTGCTATAAGAGTAGGCGCTTCAAGGGAAATTGATCACTCACTTGAAAATTGTTTACTTTGAAAAATTATGAAATGTTTTAAAATTGTTATTCTTCTTATCATACTGTTATATGTATTAATCCATTCGTACGTAAAACGTCTTGCATGTTGTTAAGAATCCCCGGGGAATTGAATAGCGAGTGGTGAATAGAATCCACTTGCTTTGAGGTCCCTGGCCCAAGGAAAGTTGGTGCAGGTTAGGCAGAACTGGAAGCACTAACTAGGGTTTTTCTGAATGTATGATTGAATAAATGTTAGTGACGAGGTTCATTGGCAAAATTCCTACTGTGGCATAACCTAGTGAGGGTCGCACCGGAAGAGTAGCAGGTTCATCGGAGCTCGAGTGAAAGCAAAGGGGTTCGCTAGGGAAACTTTAGGCTCGGATATATCCCGGAAAGGTGGATGAGTCTAGGGGAGTAACAGGTTCTCCAATGCTAGTGTGAAGGGTAGGCAGAAGAGATCTACTCGTAGTAAGTGAAAAGTAAATGGAAGTAGTTTACTTGCAGTAAAACAAATCTTTCTTGTCTAGACACTTGAGCACAGTGGCGAATGTGTATTCGTTGTAAAATAACCAAGCACTAAGCACTTTAAAAAGAAAGAAAGTTTCCGTTACCTTGTGAAGGAGGGAGTCAGTCGCGAAGCTGCTCTGACGTCACTCTGTGCCGCGCGGGGATTGGTAGACGCAGCGGGCTGGTAGCGGAGCTGGAATTGTAAAGGAGGGGCGAGCGCCGGAGCGTGGGAACTGTCTCGCGAAAGGGCCGCGCACCCATTGGTCGAGATTATTTGAACTCGTGCATTTCATTGGTCCGACGAAAATAAAAGACGCACTCGGATTGGAAGTGATTTTGTAAACAAAATCACTCGTAAAATCGTATGTGGCATTCGTATAGACCGCATACCAGACCTGATCCACGTTATATGGGATTTGAGAACGATCAGTGGAAAGGAGTTAAAAACGACATTATGTACGGAACTAAGAGAAAAGTATCTCTTGTAAATAAGGTAAAGAATTATTTCAAAAAGGATAAGCCGATTAAAACTAGAGAAGGTGAGGGAGGAGCCAAGCTCGCGTCCGAGATGGCCGCGTTTTAGCTCGGCTCCGTTCGCCTGCCTGTTTTTATCGTCTATCCTGCTGTTATCCTGCCCCGGGAAGCCCTCTTTGTTGTGCTGTAGTGCTAAGACGCCTTGCAGGCACTCACCTTTTGCTCCGGTGGTCCTCGGGTGCCGTGGATCCTGTACGGCGCTCCCGCTCGCTTCGGGGCCTCCGGAGCGGGCTGGCCTGGACCTTCTTGGCGGCGCCCGGACGGGGCGGAGCAGGATGATCGGCCCTTGATGGCGCAGTGGACGTGGTCGTAGAGGCCGTTGTGCGTATAGGCCGGCTGTGGCTTGCTGGCCGGCTCCGGTGGGCCGGAGGCCTTGGGTGGAGGCGCTGCCTCCTGTTGATGGGGCTAACCGTACATTCGGCTTGCTCCCCCTTTGTTCTCCGGTCCGGCCATTTTGATTTCCTCCGCCCGGACCCGGGGAACGGGGCCGGCGGCACTGGGGAGCCGGCGATTCCCCATCTTCTGGTGGCCCCCCTTCCTGCCCTGGAGTGCCCTGCTGCCGGTCGGCTGGTCTTCATTTGCCTCGCTGCTGCCCGGACGGAGGTTGACGGCGGCCGCGGCCTCGCCGGGCTTCCAAGATGGCGGCCGACCCTGAATGTCTCAGCCGGGCCTGGACGAGCGCTGGAGGCCCGCCGCATGACCCGGGTGCCGGATACTGTAAAGGTTTTCCTACACTTAAGGATATCCTGGATGCCCTACACTCCTGGCGAGCTTCTTTGGCCGCACCCGTCGTCACCCTGGAGGTGGATCCTCTCTTCGGGCCGTTCGGGCCCCCGAAACTGGGTGCGGCTTCACTGTTGCAGGGTGCGGCTGGCCCTATCCTAGGAAACATGGGCCCGGCGACTGCCGCGTCTGTTGGGGTGCGGAGTTCCGTTGCCCTTCATCGTCCTGTGCTGTCTCCTCTGCCGCTGGTCCGGGAGCCGGATCCCGTCTGGACTGGACTCGATGACTCTTCCTGCCTTTTTTCGCCTTGGCTGACCGACCATGGCTCCTGTGCCAACCCAGCTGGGTCGGCCTTTCTCGAACTGTCCCTGAAATTGTGCCTGCATTGTGTGCGATGTTCTATGACTTTCCTGGATCTTCCGGGTTTTACTCCACGTGTCTTATCTGGACTGCCGTCTGATCTCCCTGTTCTTTGCCTTCTGTTCTTCGCGGTCTGGTTCTTAGTGAATCGGACGGCCACGACTTTGGACAAACAAGGACAGGGCTGATACAAACTTGCCTCTGTGTGCGGTAGTCTTGTACTGGTTGGATGATCGGCATGTAACGGTATGATTATGTGTGATTTTACGGTGCTCCTGGAGTGTATCCTGATATTTTTTGACTTCCCGAGGGCTCTGCCTTTTTTCGCAGGCGGGTGGGTGGGTGCAGACAATTCTGTTCCTAGGCCCTCTCCCGTGTGTTTTCTCCCTTTTCCCTTCCCCTCCCTCTTTTTTTTTTGTCTTCTGTTTCCGTCTTGCCTTTGCTCTTCTATATTTCGGGTTCTAATTAGGGCGACAGGCACGCTGCTGGGGGGTAGGCCATAGCCTTCTGCAGGGGTGCAGGGTGGGCTTGAGGGGTGGGTGGGGGGGTCTGTCACTTTAGGGGGTCTTTTTCCCCCCCTTTTTTTCTCCCTTTTTTGTTCTATGGCTCTTGTGTATTCTCTTTTTCGGGACTCCTTCTCGTCATGTGTCCCCCTGGGGTGTTTCTGATGCATTGACCTTCCGGTAGTATAGTGATTATGGCTCACTACGTATTCCGTCATCGATCTTTAATGGATGCCGTGTGCCGGTTTATGTTTTCCTGCTTTGTCGCCGGGGGGCGCGTGGTTGGGGAGGAGTCCCTTCCTGTTTCCTTTTTCTTCCTTCCCCTCCCTCTTTCGTGGGGGATTTCCTTCCTTTTATTGGGGTGTGTACCGTATTGCTTTCTACGATGGGATAATTTTTACTCATGTTTGTTAGGTCGGGTTGTTGCTGTGGTGGGTGGGCGCTGGCCGGCGAACGCCATATCCTCTCCTTGTGGTACCTCAGTTGGGATTGTATTTATCGATATGTTTGGTTCGTGTTGGATTTATCCTGTAATTTCTATGATCGCCGAATCGCGGCTCACCACGGCCCCTCCCTTGTTGCTTGACTCACTGCCCGTCATGATCCTGTACTCCCCGTTCCCATAAAAGAAAATCAACCTTCATGTATCCTGTCCCTGCTGATTGCTCTATGGCTTTTGTTATGTCTCCTGTGTTCTTTTTGTCATATCCTGTGGACACGTTTGTATTGCTAATTAGGCTTTTGCTATGTGGTGGCCAGCCCGTTGGGTTGTAGGCCCGTATTTGTGAGCACTCTTTGTACAATAAAGGTTTTAAAAAAAAAAACTAGAGAAGGTGTTGTCATACCGCAACCCAACACTCCCGCATCTTTCATGATGTTCGATAAAGGGTACAACACATGTGTATGGTTGGAGAATTGGGTGAAATACACGAAAGATGACGGAGTATTGGCTTTTCCGTTAGATGGAACATTTAACAGCAGAATTCTATTTAATTTGAGAACCCGAATGAATGATTTACATCCCAGACCTAGATTAACGCAGTATGAAGCGCTTGAGGAATGGGAAATCGAGGCTTTCGAAAGGGATAAGCCACGGATGGATAAAGGGTTAACTAAATTTTATCCAAAGTTGAAGCAGGAAGCACGAGCTAAAAAGATGAAACAGTGGAGGCAGAATATGATAGTGGAGGGATTGTTTCCCATGATGCCAGCAGATGATCCTTCTGGGGGACAGAAACGGTTGGAAAAATCTAAACATTGGGTACCCATCGGAGAGTCGGATGATGAATTATTAGATGACCTATGTACAAGAAGTCCGCCTCCTTATAATGAGGGACATCGACCTTCCAGTACAGGAGATATTTCCCGAAGACTTCCTCCTCAGGAAGAAGTTAGGTCCGCAAGTGTAGGAGGGGGTTACCACATTCCTCCCTATACCGAGAGTCTAGGACCAGTGGATACCAGAAACATTTACCCCAGGATGTCAGCTAGTGGGGAGACAGGATATTCCCGTGAAGGAGATTTTTGTTCTCGACCTCCCTACGGAGGCGAGATGAGACCCTCAAGTTCAGGAATGCCGTTATTACAGTCACAGTATGAGGAAGAAAGAAGATCCCTAGGTACAGGAAGTTTATTCCCAAGACCAAATTATGGTGAAGGACCTAGTGAGACTCATCCCACTGCCCCAAGTTATGCTCCCACACTAACCCCGCAGGTGTTACATGACAAATCCATAGAGAGATTACTGGAAGAAAAGGAGCGGGAGGTTCTAGCAAAACAGAGAGCTGAGATCATTCAGAAAATGACCCAGTTAAATACCAGTCCTGAAGCATTGACAATCCCAGTAACAATCGGACCCGTAGTTTCATTGTACGGGGATCGGCATGAAAGTCCAAAACCTCCAGTTATTACTCCCGTAATAGCACAACCCAGACCAGAACCCTTAATTGTAGATGAAAAGACGAGTGAGTGTGAGTCTGAAGTCTCACTGCTGGATCTGCCCATTAGAAATACAGGGAAAAGAATGCAGAAAAGACATAATCCTTTCAATGCGAGGGAGATTCAAATGGAATCGACTTCGGGTACTAGAAGTGTCACTTTGGTCACACCTGAAGAGATTAAAAGATGGAGTCAGGAATTAGAGAAACAAACTTTGCAAACGAAACCTTTAGACCTCTACAAACTGAGAGTAGAAATAGAAGAATTAATGGCAGGAAACGTGGGATTAGACAGATTAAATACCTACTCTGAAGAAGAGCTGTTGTTTATGTGCAAAAGTCTTACCCGCAATGTCCGAGTACTTCATGAAAAATTGACCGATACTGCTGCTAGTATGGGAATAGACATTTCAAAATCGAAACCCTTGCAGAAACCCTACCGAGCAGAATTTTCAGACAAAGATTTGGAAAACCTGAATGTGTCAGGGAAAAAGGCACAGGTCAAGGAACTATTGACAGTATTGCAGAAATGGGGAGACGTGGAAAAATGGAAAGCCAGATGGGCTAGGAAGAAAGATGAGGCCAGGTCTAGGCAGGTAACTCCCGAATTCGCCCTAAGAGAAGCTGAAAAGCCAGAACAGTTATGCCCTATGCGTGAAGTACCAGGGGGAAAATATGTACATGTCCCATGGTCCCGTCAGGATATTGTGTCCTTCACAAATGACTTCCCGAAATTACGAGAAAAACCAGTCGACTGGTACCGGCAGGTAGAGAGATTCGTAAAAGTGCAGAAATGCCTATGGAAAGACCTGGATGGGTTCTTCGACATAGTGGTCCCTGTAGATCTGTGGACTGAGTGTAAAATAGCCCTCGCCTGGCCTAGTGAGGAATACCCGAGAGATGACAAAACAGGGGAACCATCGAAGGAAGTGATGAGGAAGTATGAACAAGTAATTCAACATTTGAAAATAAAAGTACCTGCAAAAGAAACTGATTGGACCAAGATAGATAGAACCACGCAGGAAAGGGACGAGACAGTGCACTCGTTTTATGAAAGGCTGTTGCAGGTGTTCAAAACATACAGTGGTATAGATAACATCGAGATGAAGGACATGACCCACTTCATTTACAGGTTTGTAAACGGTTTAAGACCCGAAATTTGTCAGTGGATAAAGGATAATAAAATTTGTTGGCATACCAAAAAGATAGATGAGGTCCTACGGTACGCCAAGTACTGTGAGGACGAAATGGCAGAAAAGAAAAAGGCCCTGAAGGAGAAGGTGATGTGGGCTCAAGTAAAGCTCGCAGAACAGCAAGAAAAGCAACTGAGTAAATTAAATAAAGTTACTCAGAACCAAGGTCCTGGGGGAGGAAATGGAGGAAAGCCCCGACCTAAAATGAGTAGAGAGGAAGCCAAAAAGAAATTTCCCTGCCATCAGTGCGGAGAAATTGGACATTGGCGAGACGAGTGTCCGTATTTACAAAATGATAATGCCCAAACACCTGATTTAATTCCACAGACGCAGAATGAAAAGCAAAGAAAGACCCAGCAGCAGGTAAAAACGATTCAAGTGCCACGAGCGCCAAAGCCTATATTTAAAGGGAAGTCACCACAGGGTGATGATGTAGAAGTCTGGGGAGGCAATGAGGATAGAAATACAGCAACTTCGCAGTATTTGTTGAACAACACCTTTTTCTGTGATGACCAATACTGACGGGGCCTGAGAGGGGAGGACGAGGAGTGCGTACTTGGCGCCTCTTTGCCGGTAGACCAGTCAGGGCCATATATTGAAGGAAAGGTTGATGGAAATGATGTCACCTTTCTATTGGACACTGGTGCTACCCGTTCTACTGTGAGAACAGTGGACGTTCCAAACCTACCCCTCTCGGGAGAAGCAATCCAAGTAGTAGGAGTATCTAATCAATTGATTAGTACACCTGTTACCGAACCCATGGAGATCTCAATTGGAAACTTTAAACAAATGCACAGATTTGTTGTCTGTGATACCAGTCCGGTAAATTTGCTGGGACGTGATTTGCTGTGCAAAATGAATTGTACCATCTTTTGCACACCAAAGGGCGTCGAAATTCAAACCCCAGATGAAGACGGTATCTACAAGCTAATGTTAATTAGACCTGACTCAGAAATAAAACGAATGACTATACAGGATTTACCTGAAGAACTCCAGCAGACAGTGAAGTCAGAAGTATGGGACTTTACTGGAAAGGATGTAGGGTTGATGAAAAACGTAGATCCCATACAAATAACAATGAAAGAAAATGCAGTTTACCCTAACACTAAGCCTTACAAAATGAGTGCCGAAGTGAGAGCAGGTGTTGCCATTGAAGTACAGAAATTGCTAGAAGCAAACATCATACAGGAAGTAATGAGTAGCCCGTGTAATTCACCCATTATGGGCATCAAAAAGCCTAATGGCAAGTACAGAGTAGTGCAGGACCTGAGAAAGGTAAACAAAATTGTGGTTCCTTGCTGTCCCATTGTCCCAAACCCAGCAGTCATCCTGTATCAGATTCCCTGGGATGCTGAATGGTTCACTGTGATAGACCTATGTCATGCTTTCTTTTCGATCCCATTGCATCCAGATAGCAAATTTCTTTTCTCATTTGCTTTCAACAGTAACATGTATGTCTGGAACAGGGTCCCCCAGGGGTACACAGAAAGCCCCTCTATCTTTAATCAGATCTTGAAAAAATGCCTCGAAACTTTAGTCTTACCTGGAAAATCGGTTTTGGTACAGTACATTGACGACCTGTTGGTGGCGTCCAAAAGCCATAGGGATTGCGTGGTCGACACCATTGCCCTACTGAATCGCCTGAGTGAAAAGGGACATAAAGTGGCCCCTGAGAAATTACAGTTCTGTTCGAAATCAGTGAAATATCTGGGACACCAGATAGAAAAAGGTATCAGAAAAGTCACCTCAGAGAGAGTCAGAGTAATTCAGAATATGCAGTTACCCCGTACTCAGAAAGAAATCAGAATGATCCTCGGAGTTGTAGGTTATTGCAGGCAATGGATTGTGGGATTTGCAGTTCTTGCAAAGCCTTTGATACAAATGACAAAGAAAGGAGCAAAGGACCCAGTTGAATGGAATGACGAGAGCTTAACAGCTTTCACACAGTTGCGAAATTGCCTGTGTACAGCTCCTGCTCTGGGAATGCCTGACTACTCCAAGGAGTTTGGCTTGTTCTGTGACACTCGTGACAATTGTGCATTGTCAGTCCTGACTCAGGAGCATGGGTTGACCAGAAGGCCTGTGGCATATTTTTCTGCCACTTTGGATCCAGTGGCTGCTGGACTACCTGGATGTCTAAAAGCTGTAGCTGCAACTTGCACCAGTTTAGAACAAAGTGAGTCTATCATTATGGGACATCCTGTAACTGTATATGTTCCACATGCGGTTGTGATCCTATTGACTCGTACAAAAACTCAGTATCTCACCCCTAGTCGGCTGACTAAATATGAGAGGATTCTCATGGGTGCTGCAAATATCGTTATTACCCGATGTAACATTTTAAACCCTGCCACTCTACTCCCTGACTCAATGGTAATGGAAGATAAGGGAGATAATGAGCATGACTGCATTGACCTGACAGAGTTCAGTACCAAACCTCGCCCAGACATCAAAGAAACTCCTTTGCCTATACATGATGTGGAATGGTTCGTGGATGGTTCATGCCTAAGACATGAACTAGGAGGCCTAAGTGCTGCCTACGCTGTGGTCACGTTAGGCAAAATTGAAGAAGCATCTTATCTATTTGGAGTAAAGTCTGCACAAGTAGCTGAATTGATCGCCCTGATAAGAGCTTGCAAATTGGGAAAAGACAAAAAAGTAACAGTGTATACTGATAGTCAGTACTGTTACGGGGTTGTGCATGACTTTGGCCAATTATGGCTACAAAGAGAATTCCTGACTTCTTCAGGTACCCCCATTCGGAATGGAAAAGTTGTCCAAGACCTTTTAGAGGCAATCCAATTACCAAAGGAATTGGCAGTGGTCAAATGTGTTGCTCATAAGAAGGGCCTTGACCCTGTATCTTTGGGAAATGATTTCGCTGATCGGGTTGCAAAACAATGTGCTATGGATCGACTGAGAATAAATCCCAATCGGGGTGGGGTTGGAAACAGCTGCCAACTTAGAATGTTTGAAGAAGTGCCTACTTGGGATGAAGTGAGAGAATGGCAGCATGTGACGCCCTGGGAAGAGAAAGAGAAATGGAAAGAACAAGGTTGTAAACCGAGACGTGAGGATGGTGTCATGGTGGGCCCAAATGGTATGCCTGTGTTACCAAGACACCTGCTTGCCCCAATGGCTCGATTGATACATGAGGGATCACACATTGGGAGGGACGCCATGGTTCTGGTATTTCAACAGACTTGGTACAACAAGAAATTCAGGAAGGTAGCAGAGTCCCTTTGCCAGAGGTGCTTGACATGTCAGCAGTTCAACGCTGGCAAGAAAACAGAAGTTGAACTGATGAAAATTGGGAGATCAGGGGGTCCCTTTGTGAGAATACAAATTGATTTCATTACCATGCCACGATGTGAGGGAAAAAGATATGTCCTTGTCATTGTCTGCTTATTTTCAAAATGGGTGGAAGCTTACCCTGCCACACAGAATGACGCCATAACAGTAGCTAAGCTCCTACTAAAAGAGTTGATACCTAGATTCGGGGTTCCAGTCTTTATTGACTCAGATAGAGGCGGACATTTTCAGAATGAAATTTTGGCCCAGCTTTGTAAAGCATTTGGGATCACACAAAAGCTGCACTGTGCATATCATCCAGAGGCTTCTGGAGTGGTAGAACAGATAAACGGTACTATAAAAAATAGATTGGCAAAAATATGTGATTCTACTGGCTTGAACTGGATAAATGCCCTGCCTCTTGTTCTGATGGGACTCAGAAGCATTCCAGATCGAAGAACAGGCCTGAGCCCCCATGAGATATTGATGGGAAGAGTGATGAGACAAGCATGGGTACCAGGATACAAACTGTTAAGCATTTCTGATGATTTGGTACTTGAATACTGCAAGCAACTGGGTGACCAAGTGCGTTCTATCTCTCGCCAGATTGGGGCAGACGCCGTCGCCAACCCGACAACTCCAGTTCACAAATTGGTTCCTGGTGACTGGGTTAAGATAAAGAAGCATACTCGTTCAAGTTGCCTTGAGCCAAGGTGGGGAAAAAAACGCCAAGTAATCCTGGTAACGACGACAGCAGTGAAGTGTGCAGGCGTTCCCAAGTGGATCCATGCCAGCCATACCAAGAAGGTGATACCAGACGAGGAGCCTGGAGCTGAAGGTTGTCCAGCTGAGGGGTCTACAGACATTGGTCCTGAAGTAGCTGATATCAGACGGCCGAGCACCAGTCCTGTTGAGGGTCCGTTAGGCGGTGGTCCAGAGGTAGTCGATGACGTACGGCCAAGCACCAGTACTGCCGAGGATCCCACAGACGTTGGTCCGAAAGTAGCTGATGACGAGCTGCAGAGGATTTGGCCAGAAGATTGGATACCCATAATTGATCTTACTGGAGATCCACTGAGAACAAGAGAGCGAATAAGAGAAGATAGAGAGTGGAATAGAGAGGTTGAGCAAGGCACAGGCGAAGACCCTCAGATCATTGAGATTCACGTCAAATCTGAGGACGGAGAAGAAGGTCAGACAGGGACAGAACAAGTGATCGATACTCCTCCACAGACTCCTGATATCGAAAAGGGACAGACTAGACATAGTGTAATAGTTCGAGCAGAAGAAAATCAAGGGATCGAAGTGCTCGAGCAGGATCAGACAGAACTAGGAGAACATGTTCAGGACATAGAAACAGAGACATTTGAAAGCAAAACGCAAAATATACCTGAACCAGGCCAGCTTAGTAACCAGGCAGAAGAAATAGATACAAGACCTGGGACTAGTCAGACAGAAAGGGAGAAGACAGAAATTGAAGTGCCACAAACAAGTGAAAATAAAAGGACATTAGAAGAAAGCCAAATAACAGTGCCAGCTAAAAGACTCAAGAAAAAGAAGCACATTGAGCCAAGGTATATTAAGAGACTAAGATTAAGAATAAAAACAGTCCAAGAGAAACTTGCAGACATAAGAAAAAGTCCCCGAATTGCAGAAATACCTGAAGATAACTCCAAGAGAAGGAGTGAAAGAATAAAAAGACAAAACGAAAAATACAAGGATCCAGAGTGGACCTACTTAATCTTGGAAAACTTTGAGGATCTTGATATTACTGACGAAAGCGACGGAGAACGGATTACTGATTACTCTGCAGAGGAAGAGGAAGTACCTCCGTGAAATTGGTCAGCCATAAAATTACCTGGGAAAAGCTGCAAAGAGGGGTTAAAATTTCCTTCTGAGCCAAAATCTCTGATTCAAACGTGAGTGGTAGACCTAGCCGCAGTTGTTGCAAAACATGCTGCAAAGTGTGTATATGTAGTATAGTTATAGTAATATTAATTTGGATAGGATTAACAGTTTTCATTCCCTTTATGGTTAGCAAAAATACTAATATTGACCCTACTCAGATTACCGACACTGAAGAACTGACAAAACGAAGTGTAGAAAGACGTGAGAAAGCACTCAGACAGACAAAACGAGACTTAGAAGCATCAGATGAGGAAGGACTACATTACCACGGAGTTAGAAACAAGACACATTTAAATGTTTTCGCAAATTTGTTAGTGCATTACGTAGAAACTATGGAAATAGAAGATTGTTATGTCTGCATGAAGCTGCCTACTTCTGTGGCTGAAGGCGTGACATATCATCACCTACCTCTGACCTATGGAATCTCCTGTAGTATTTTAGCAAGCTTATTTTACAAAAGAGGACCGTTACAGTACTATTATTCTAATAATGACGTGATCTTTTCTGAACTTCCCATTCGTGGAAATCTGAATCCTGTACATACCAAAAGTGACGTAATACGATATATGGGAGACTATTTTCTGACTATAGGCAATATAGACATAGCTGAAGCACACAGAGATAACTTGACCTGTACATTACATGAACAAGAAAAGATATTTTTAAACATGGCAGAGAAAAGAAGGGAGAGTTTCCAAAGGAAGGCAAATGACAAAAGGCAGAAAACACCTAAATGGGTCGAGAACATGAAAAGCACCTCAAATGGCGGGGCAGGGCCTGCTATGTTGCTGGATTTCGAGAAGAAAGGGAAACTCTGTCTTCATCGCGAGAAGACTAGTTATTATAATAACATTTTCATTGGTTCCAGTCAATGTGAACATAATTACAAGGTAATTGGAGGTCGGGGATTCAAAAATGGGTCAGAGCCTGTGTTTCCTGGAATTTATTATATATGTGGAGACAAGGCTTATTTCAAATTGCCGGATCACTGGTATGGAAGCTGCTATTTTGGCATTGTCTTCCCGAAAATATACCATGTGAATGAAATTTCTGGAAGCAATGAAAATACTAATGGCTTAGTGCGTAGTAAAAGAGAAAGCGTAGGTGAAATAATGGGTAGTATTTTTAGTGCACTGATACCTGGAGTGGGAGTGGTTCTGAACACTCACAGAATTTGCAAATTGTCCACAATAGTGGATGTGCTGTCTACTGACACAGCTCATGGATTTCTGCTGGTCAATACTGAAATGGTTGCGATCAGATCAATGGTTTTGCAGAACAGACTTGCTCTTGACACCTTATTAGCAAAAGAGGGCGGAGTCTGCTGGATGTTGAAAGCGCAACATTGTTGCACTTACATTCCGGACAAGAGCGTACAGCTCAAAAGATATGTGAAAAACATTACTAATTTGGAAAAGGAACTCAAACCACTCGAGGTTGACAGTGCCTGGAAGAGACTGGTTGATGGTCTCTCCAATGTAGGTCATTGGTTTGCTAGTTTAGGTAAAAGCTTATTGTTTAAGGTACTGGTGCCAATTGGAGTGATAGGTCTTATCCTATTTCTCATATTCGTCTGTTGCAAATGTCGCAAACATCGAAAGAAATACCAAGTGAATGCGAGAGGAGTGAAACGAAGTGCGGATGAGCTTGAATTAGAAGAAATGAATAATAAGATTTATAAAAAGGTGAAAAATTCTCACCCTACTTTAAATGAGAAAGAAAAATTGAATCGCCTGTTGGAAGAGATAGAAATGTACAAGGTGTGAAAGAAAGTTGGCATCTGGTTCCATTTTTTTTGTGATGATAGTAAATATCATCAAAGAGGGGATTGATAGAGCAAGATTTCGCATCGCGACTTGCTCGATTCATGAACCTCGAAACCGTTGTAACCTCGTAACGAATTGTACGTTTTACTAATATCTTTTATTTCCGATATATATGTCTGATAGAGAAGCTTGCTTATGTGTTTTATTAATACGAATAACTTTTGTAATTCTAAAATGGCCGCTGCTTGACTTTCCTCTTCTGCGCATGCGTCAGTCACACTCACGTGACTTCGTATAGAGATAGTTTTGGAGGGAAAGGGTGCGCATGCGTAATAAGCAATAAGATTACTATGCTTTGATAACGTGGTGAAGCCTTGTGCTGCTGCTCTTGTGACATTGTTCGTTGCACTTACCATTAATGCATAGTATATTTTTATAATGATGAAACCTGTATTGTGAAATCATGACATGTAATACATTCATTTATTTTTATGTACTAATTTGTTTTCGCTTACTTTTCATGTATCACGGGAAATGGGGGTCCAAATGGGTCATGAGCCATTTTGAAGGTCCTTTCTGCGCATGCTCCAGATGCAAGGCCAGAGACAAACTTGGACCGTGGAACTCAGCCAGCTGGCAGCCACAGTCGAGATGCTCCTGGGAGAATTACCTCTGACCCAGGAGGATGGAGCAAATGTCCCTATGTTGTTACAAATGTATACGTTTTCATTGTATTCCATGCGACTTCTCGTGGGAACCCAAAATCTTGCTAGGCGGCACCTTAGGATGCAAATTAGGCCTTAGAATAGTCTGTTCTGATTGGTGTGTTAACCAAAACCTACCTTAGGACCAATCCAAATTGGGGATTCTGACACTTTGCAACATTTGGGGGGTGGTACCCTGTCCCAAAACAGTATAACTAGCCTAGGTTTAGCTAGAGAAATCGTCCGACTTGTCTGAATAGCTGACCTGTCACTGACCCAACGCACTCAATAGGTGACTTTGATACAGAGGTGCTGCGGAGCTCTCTGTCCGAAATTTGACCATAGACTCTGAAGGTTTTACTGAACCTTAAGTGCTGGCGGAGCACTTTGCTGGGGAATTCGCTGACTTAATCGGGGTCCTGATCGATAGCTGCAGAGAGGGTGGAGCGCAGGCGTTGCTTCCGAACTGCGGGTGCTGGTCGTATCCTGGTGGTCCTGTCCTGATCCGAATCTGGGTTTCCTGTCCTGTCCTGGGGTGTCCATTCTGCACCTGCTGTCCTACTGAGGGTTATCCTTCCTTGAGGGTTTTCCTGTCCTTAACTGACCCGTGGCCAGGGTTGGTTTTCACACCAGTCTAGGTAAATATTGCTCTGAGTTCTTAAACTGCACCTTTCTATTTTTCTGTCTTTGCTTTAATAAAGACATACCTTTGCACGTGA
The DNA here is from genome assembly GCF_964261635.1 of Lissotriton helveticus. Taxonomy (NCBI): domain Eukaryota; kingdom Metazoa; phylum Chordata; class Amphibia; order Caudata; family Salamandridae; genus Lissotriton; species Lissotriton helveticus. The sequence goes on from NC_136057.1 coordinate 1,780,652,090, forward strand.
ATAATTTTCCATGCTTTCTCTTGCAACCATTGCACTTCATAAAGTCATTTGCATCTGATTTCATAGCGTGTTCCTATGTTACCCTACCTTTTAGAAATCATTTTATGTATTGCAGTTTGCAATTTCCTGTTATGGTCTTGGGTTTTTCTCTCGTAAAACTGACTAAAGTAACTCAGATTTATAGCGTGTTCACTTTGCCCTTACCTTAGTTTTCCTCTCACTTAGCGGGTTCCCTGTCGCACTAGTATTCTATTGATAAAGCTGTATGACTGCCCTTTATTTGAATTTAAGATAAAGCTTTCAAAATTTCCAGTTGTCCGTGGTCATTTCATAAAAGTAAAGTCATATGTTGAATAGTATATTTTGCTGCCTTTCCTTTTACAGCTAGCTCCCTGACCCATCGTGGTCATAGGTACCCATAACGGTGGATGGTAAGTTGGGTACACTGGAAATAAATCGAAAAGGAACTCACAATTATTGATAGTAGATTGTGTGGTCATCTGATCAATGTATATGATAAAGTAAAGTATATGGGCCCGAAGCCAGAAGTGGCGAAATTATTGGTCGGGTGACCCGCGATCTCTAGCACACATACTCACCGAGTTCGCATCGGTCTTCGAGGGGATCGGAAAATATCGAGGAAAGGAAATACACCTCCATATTGACGACAGGGTTCAACCTGTAGCCTTGCGACACCGACGAGTGGCTTTCTATCTGCGCCCATTAGTGGAACAGGAACTCCTCAAGTTGGAGGAGGCTGTCCTAATCGAAAAGGTGTCTGGCACCACGCCATGGGTCTCCCCAATAGTTGTTGCCCAAAAACCGAAGCAACCTGGGGACGTTAGAATATGTGTCGACATGAGATTGCCGAATGCAGCCATCAAAAGAGAGCGACACATCATTCCGACCATTGATGATTTGATCGGAGAGATGTGGGGGCGTGCTGGTTTTCCAAGCTTGACCTGCGGTCAGGGTACCACCAGCTGGTCCTAGATCAGGCCTCGAGGAATATTACAACCTTCTCCACGCATGTAGGACTACGCAGATACACCCAATTAAGTTTTGGATTATCCAGTGCCGCAGAAGTGTTCCAGAATGTAATCCACGAACTGATCATGGACATTCCGGGAGTCATCAACGTGAGGGATGATATCATGGTACATGCCAAATCCATCCCTGAACACCACTCCTGCCTAGTGCAAGTTCTCCAGAGCATCAGAGATGCTGGGCTAAAATTGCATCGAGAAAAATGTGAATTTCTAAAATACAAGCTGCAGTTCTTTGGGTATACCTTCTCGGCTGAGGGGGTGAATCTGGACCCCGACAAGGTCAGAGACATTAAGAATGCACCTGCCCCAGTCAACGTCACCGAAGTCCACAGTTTTCTCAGCATGGTGAACTACTGTGGGCGTTTCATCAGAGATCTCACGACCCTCACTCAGCGCCTGAGGATTCTCACCACGGAATCAGTCCCATGGGTGTGGGGTGAGCATCAGGCCAAGGCATTTTAGGACATTAAAGATGCCCGTCCGCTGCCACCACCCTGGCGTTCTTTGATCCACAGAAGCTCACACTGGTTGCCGTAGATGCAGGCCCAAAGGGACTGGGCGCAGTGCTAATGCAGCGATGCACTGCCGAAGAGGATTGGGCCCTGTTGGCTAACGCTAGCTGCTCGCTCACTGACACCAAGCAGAGGTACTCCCAAATTGAAAAGGAAGCTATTGCCATTCACTGGGGATGTCGCCACTTCCACCTATACGTATACGGCAAGCCATTCGTGGTAGTCAGCGACCACAAGCCCCTTTTGCCTCTCTTTTCCGGCACCTCTTCAAAACCTCCGCCGAGGGTAGAAAAATGGATGCTGCAGCTGCAGAACTACAATTGTCGAATTGACTACTAGCCTGAGAGCCGTAATTCTGCTGATTATCTGTTGAAACATCCCAGAAAGGCTTCCGCCCAAGAGGAGATGCCGCAGACACAGAGGAATATGTCTGATGCGTCACGGAAAGATCATGTCCTATTCCACTCTCAATGGAGAATCTGAAGATTGAAACTGACAAGAATGACTATTTACAAAGAGCCAAGCAAGTGGAGAAACACAGCAACTGGCACAAAGCCAGGGAAGAATGGAATATTTTCCCCACAGAAGTCCGCCGAATATTGGAGAGTCTGTATCATGTCCGTGAAGAGCTGATGGAAGACAACACAGAATGTCTCATCTGAGTACAACGGCTGGTGGTTCCATCCTCATTGACCGCCAGAGTCATTCAACTGACCCATAGTGGGTATCAAGGGATGGTTAAAACCAAATCGCGGCTGCGAACTAAAGTATGGTTTCCCTTAATGGATGAGCTTGTGGAGGCAGCAGTCCGTGAGTGTCAGTGGTGCCAGGTCACCGGAGGAAGTCCCAAACCTGCTCCCGTAATCACCGAGTCGAGGCCCCCGCGTCCATGGGTGAGCGTCAGTCTAGATTTCGGAAGCCTGCCGGATGGGAGACATACCTTTGTGGCCATTGACGATTACTCTAAATATCCAGAGATTGAAATTGTCAACACACTGAGTGCCACCGAGATAATCACGAAGTTAGAAAATGGTGATAGCGACGCATGGTATCTTTCAAGAACTCAAAACCGACAATGGACCGCCTTTTCAAGGCCAAGAGTTAGCTATCTATCCAGCCTCACTGGGCATCAAACATCGGCGGATCGCCCCTCGCTGGCTGCAAGCCAACTGGGAGGTGGAGCGGTTCATGTGAACATTAAACAAGGTTATCCACATAGCACACGTACGCCACCAGTCCATAGAGCTAGCTCTGTTCACATTCCTGAGGAATTACCGGCAAACTCCTCACAACACGACGGGCCTGGCCCCCGGACACCTGTCAATGGGACGAGTGGTCACAGACTCCATTCCCCATCATCCCCGGTGGCTCCCGGCACACTCAGATGATTGCAGGATAGATGAGCAGAGACGGAGGGCGCATGAGCAAGTCAGCCAGCGCTGAGGCACTCAACAGGTGCATCTGGAACAAGGAGATAGGGTGCTGCTCAAGAACCACATGACTTGAAGCAAGTTTAATCTCCCATATGAAAGGCACCCCTGGACCATTATCAGAGTGCAAGGCACAAGGGTAATGGCCCGGAGAGGTGGAGAGATCGTAACGCGGACCATTTCCCACTACAAAAAGCGTCATCTTGTGGAGACCACCGCGTTGGACTTAGAAGTGGAGAGCCTGAACTGGTTCCCCGTCGACACTCAACCTGTCCCCAGGTCTGCGGCGTAATCTAAAGATTCGCAGTCACAACCACTCGGAATGGACCCTAGCTTATCAATGGACCCTGACACCTTGGTGGCAGGACATGACAAAGTGCCAGAAAGCTCCGGAGAATCCTTTCCCCGGACATCGAGTGAAGTGACCGAAGGAGAATTTAGTGGGCGGAGATGTTCCCAGTATCAGCTCCGATGCAACCCTGAGCCGAACAGGAAGCTGAGAGACTATTTCATGTAAGACTTTTCTTTTTGAATTAGGTATCTGGGGTGGGAGTATTGCTGCAAAGTTTCGTGGAATAGTGTTGGAGTAAACTTTTGTTTTTGGGAGGAATGTTATGTCGCCGTTGTGAGGTAACAGCTGCGACTGTAAGGGCCCCCAAGGTACACTTCCCAGTAGGGGAACTTCGTGCTACACCTCTGCTGTGACCGGGCCGTATGGTATGGTCCCGGTCACGTGATATTGTGATAATAAAACGACTACCACGGATGTAACATCAGAGGACGCGGGTACGCGGTAGCCATTGCAAGCACGAACCTGGCTGCATGTGTTTCTTATAAGTGGGCCCCTCGTATAAACCCCTGGGTACGTTCCTACGTGCACCGAGGTTTCTAGGGACAACATAACAATGACTACGCTATCAAAGGTAGTTGTTTTCCTGCTCACTTAAATCAGATTGACTAATTCCCTAGCTTTTGAAGCACTATTTAAATCAGCCTTGAGTAAGAGGGCTACTACACTGAAAACACGGTGAAGGTGGAGGTAAAGTAAAGAAAGTCCCGGAGGGCAAACTTCTTAAACAGTGCTAGAAGCTATACAAACATATACTTCCACTTTCATTCCACTCAACCAACTTACTCACCCTATACACCAGTAGATCGTGCCATATATATTAAAAAGGTTCTCATAAAAAGTAAAAATTGCACAAATTTTTATTTTTAACACATAATAAAAATGTCATACACATGCGTAGGCCTAACAGTCTTCTTAGTTGTCTAAAATAAAAAAGCAATAATACAAAACACAACAAATTAAATTGACAAATTTTAAAAACACGTTTTGAGAGAGTTCCACAAACAGACTGGTATAATCAGTCTTTAACAGATAACACATCTACTATTATACAATATTACTTGCACTGAAAGATAATTTCTATTCTTTTCAATATTCCAACAATGCTAAGGTAGTAGATTGTGAATATTCAATTAGCGTCGACGCGTTTCGATGGTTCATTGAAATTATTCAATTTTTATCAAGACCAGATCATATCTCTCTCTAGTTGAAATAAAATTATTTTCAGTCCAACACCTTAAAAGCGATATCTAATGTCTTATTCTTATTGGGATCGTCTGTAATTTTCTTTAAAATTATTAATTCCAGCAGACTACACCGTAGGGCCAATTCACATATCGGGCAGCTTATTCGATAAATCCGTGCTGATGTATATATTCGCACTCGAGGGTTCCTACTTCTTTAATTGTTGAAGTTTGTACCCCTTGGTTACTGGGGGAATTTATATCGTGTTTCCTTTTTATCCCCTTTTGTTTTCCGTGCCGTGTGGGCTGCTCGATGAAATGATGTTGATGAGTCAGACCCTTGATCCAATAGTGTGATGTAGAGCGAGGCAGCGTGCGTCCCCTGTATTTGGCATCTATCAGGTGGTGGTATACAAAGCATTGAGAATAGCTTGTATATATAAGCAAATAAAATGACTACTTTTTTTTCCTGAGTTTTTTTTTTTTAACTATGTTTTTATTGCAGAGTCATGGGGTATACAAGCAATCATTCTGACATGTTAGCTTCTGGCAGCTGCTGTCCACAGAACATAATTGAAACATCACACAGCCATTCAGCCCACAACCCGGAGGTCGGGCGGCGTCTGCCATAAAATGCCAGGGACAGAAGAAAGATAGGAAGAAAGAAAACACGCAAGAAAACAATCGTTTTCAGTCAGTATAGTGATCCATCATCTGCTTTTCTGTATCCCCGCAGTCACCCTTCTCAACAGTTGCACTCTTAAAAGAATCCCCAACTCCCCCTCCCACCTCCCTCCCCCTGTATTGCTGTTGGTGTGGGCCTCGTCCAAGCATATATATCTATATTCAGAAGAGATCCGGGGGTCAATATTCTCTTCCAATTGTGCCTCATGGAACTTCTAACAATGATCCCTCACCCCTCTCCTCATCTGCCAGCAGATAGTCTTTTAGCGCTTGCACTAGCCCCTCCCACGCCCTTGCCATCTCCATACTCTTCTCATTAGCCGCCCGAGTGGCCTGCTGAAGCCTAATCGTACTTTCACTACGAGCCCATTTCTGTAGTTCATTCGTCCACCTCCTGCTGGATGGTCCCTCCCTCGACTTCCAGTGCCAAGTGATTTCCCTCTGTGCTAAAATGAGGCCCAGGTCAATGAATTTACTAGTGATTTTTGTTTTCGCCGTGTGGGGAAACCAAAGCAGCAAACAGGTCGCCATGTCATATTCCACTTGTCGATCGGTAACTACCTTAAGGAGCTCCCCCACCTCCGACCAGTAGGTCCCCAGTATCGGACAGTTCCATAACATGTGGTCTAGTTCCACATCAGGTGCCAGGCATCTAGGGCATGCCGCCCCTTGAACCTGGAAGTGCCTCCTAATCTTCCCCGGGGTAAGGTAGGCTCTATGCACTACAAAAAAGTGTACCAGCTGAAACCGAGCATTTCTGCTCCCCTTCCAAGTTCTTCTCAGTATATGGCCCCATGTCGCATCCGGTATGGGTTTCCCAATGCTCTCCTCCCACTTCACCTTCAATACTGTAAGTGGTTCTAGGCCCTCATTCAACATTCGGGAATGAAGGCAGGTGACCGCCTTGAATGTGCCCGCTGCCATTACCACGTACTGGCAGGCCATGGTCATGCTGGGCTCCGTCTGTCCAGTTTTCCAGTGTTTGCGTATGGCCGTTGACACGGCCGCATGCAGGAGGAAACCACCATCCGGGAGGCCAAAATGTTCCTGCACCGTCCGGAATGGCAGTAATTCACCATCAGCATATAGGTCGCCCACCATATGGAGTCCCAAATCCTCCCAATCGATGAGCGGGGACCAGTCCCCACCATGCGGCAGCGCCGTAAACGTACCCAGTGGGATTTCGGGAGCATATGGGTGAGCTACCCCCGCCCGCTTCTGGCTTCTGTTCCAACACAAACGCAGGGTCTTTTCTTCTAACGTTAAACCTCGTAACTCAAGTTTCTGCTGCATGATAATATAGGACAGGATGTGTCTCTGTATTCCCCCCCCTCTGGCCTGGACACGGCCTCTAAACTCCTTCGCTACATTCTGTGTGAGGATCTGTAGCTGCGCCGCCAGATAATATAGTTCAAAATTAGGAACCGCTAGTCCCCCCTCTGCTTTTGCCCTCTGCAGCGTATCCAGTGCTATCCGGTGCCTCCCGTGGCCCCACAAAAATTCCGTCGTTAGGGTGCGTAACTCTTTGACGATCCTCTGCGGAATCCACAATGGCAGCGTGCGAAAATAGTAGAGCAGCCGAGGCAAAGCCACCATTTTAAGCAGCCCTGCCCTGTACCGAGAGGGGAAGGGTCGCCCAGAATGCCATACGTATGCAACGCCCTATGTTCCCTTCTAGCATATTATCAGCCCCGTGGTAGATGCGGACCCCTAGATAGGTGAAGCATGAGTGCTCCCAAATAATGTCCCCGGTCAGCCGCGGCCCGGGCATGGCCGCCCGCAACGAGAAAAGGCAGGTTTTACTCCAATTGACCCTAAGGCCTGACAGCCTCCCAAAGAGCAACAGCATCGCAGTCGCCCCATCCAGGGCTTCAGCCGTGTCCTCCAAGAACACCAGCAAGTCATCCGCATAGAGTGAGATGTATTGCGGGATCCCGCCGCACATAATACCAGCATAGGCCCTCCCTGTTCTGGCCTGGGCTGCTAGCGGTTCCATCGCCAGCGCAAACAGTAGCGGGGAGAGTGAGCATCCCTGCCTCGTCCCTCTCCGCACCGGATAATCGGAGGATATTACCGATCCTAGTTTCACCCTTGCTGTCGCCGAGGAGTAGAGGACTTTCGTCCAGCGTCCAAAGTGATCGCCCAAGCCGTACTTCTCCAGCACCTTATCAAGGTATCCCCATTCTAAGCTATCAAAAGCTTTTTCAATATCTATGGACAGCACTGCTGGCATCTGGTCTGGGTCCAAAGAACTCTCTAACACGCGCACAAGGCGACGGATATTGGTCGAGGTGTTCCTGGTTGGAATAAACCCAGCCTGATCTTCATGGACCAGTGCGGTCATGTGAGGTAATAGTAGCTAGAATATGACTCAGAATTTTATAGTCCACCGTTAGCATGGACAACGGCCTATATGAGGTCACATCGCTACTCTCCTTTCCCGGCTTCAATAGTGGAACGATCAGCGCCCCCCTCATTGACTGAGGCAGGTGTCCCAGCTCCATCGCCTCGGCATAGACCACAAGCAGACGAGGTGCCTAAAACATCAATATATTTAGCGTAAAATTCTACCGGTAGGCCATCTACACCCGGAGGCCGCAGCCTCCAGTTGACTTCGATAGAGGGTTGTGTAATAACCCAAGAAGCGTGAAAGGACAGCAGTCTGGGAATAGACCATCTCTCCCGTCGCTTCGCGCACGCTCAGGACCGGCCAGCCCCTGGGCACCGGATTCGCCAGTTTCGCCAACAGCGTTCCCACCTTGTCCCCTTCTGCATGCACTTTTGTTGTGTACAGTCGATAGTCATAACTTCTCAGTCTTTCCGTCTCCGCGGCTACTAGTTCCCTTGCTTCCAGTAACCGTGTGTGCAGAGTCGGTTGTTCCAGCCGCCGCCGCTCCAAGTCCCGCAGTGCTCCCTCCGCCTTGTCCACGTCAGCAATGAGTGCCGATCGCACACCCGAGCACTTTCCAATACATAGCCCTCTTACCACCACCTTGAACGCGCCCCATTCTACAGCTCTAGTGGTAGCCGTTCCGTCATTCTCAGTAAAATAACATTTAATGCCTTCACGGAGGTCAGCACTAAAACCCTGATCCTCTAGAATCTCCGGCCGTAACAGCCACGTGGGAACCGCCGTTTTCTCACGCTGCCACTTGATACACACCAACTGGGGGTTATGATCTGATATGGTCCTAGTCAAATACTCTGAGTGTGTCATCAGGGCTGCTATCGCGTCACTACATAGGATTGTGTCAATCCGAACATGCAGCTCGTGGAGTGCAGAAAAGAAGGAGTAGTCCCTATCAGTAGGGTGCTGCCCCCGCCATACATCGATAAGGCCCCATTTGTCCTGCCATGCTGTCCTCTGTATAGCTAGCCTACGAACCGGGGAATTATTCAATGGTGGGTGCGACCTATCTAGCAATGTGTCCGTGATTGAGTTAAAATCTCCCCCCAGCAAGACCTGTCCCGCCAGGAAATGTGCCTGAGATCCCGACAGTCTCTCAAAAAAACGGGCCTGATCCAAATTTGGGGCATAAATACTGCAAAGTACTACATCCCGGCCATACAACCTCCCCTCCACCGCCACATATCTACCCTCCGGATCTATAACCTGGTTCGTGACCTGGAAAGGGATCCCTGCCCGCACTCACACCAAGACCCCTCTGGCAAACGCAGAGTATGTCGTGCCAAACACCTGGCCACGCCATCTCTTCTGCAAGGCAGTACATTCCAGTTTGGTAAGATGGGTCTCCTGAAGCAGTGCTATCTGGATCCCACGTCTCACCAGGTATGCATGCACCTTATGGCGTCTTGACATAGTTTGCAAACCATGCACGTTCCATGTGAGACACTTCAAATCAGGTAACGTCCCCATTGTAACCGTCCCTCAGCTCCCCCATCTTCCCATTCCGTCCGCCCACACCAAAACAGCTCTGACCCCCAAGCATAGCACCCAGCACAACTCCCCTATCCCACCCCCCCGCAACAGGACCCAATAACAAATTATTAGTCCCCATCCAAACTCCCATAACAATGCACACAATTCTAATCTGTGGTAGCCACCACAGAGAGCCTTAAGGGCAATAGGAGGGTGGGTCCGGGCCAACGGGCGGCATGCTTCGCCATCACCCCTAGCCCTAGATCCCATGTGAAAGTGCATCACCAGAAGTCCAGTTCCATTGTGTACCTAGGACATCCGCTCCGCCAGGACCTGTTCTCAGGAGGCACGGCCCCGAAGGGGTTAGTCACCCATGATTTCGTCTGCCGTTTGGGGTGTGACCACAGGACCTCTGGCACTGTCCACATCGGAGAGCTCCGCGCCCGACTTCTCCACTGCCTCCTCGGATTCCGACCCCATCGCCGATCCACTTTTCTGCGAACCTGTGATCACCGCCGTCGCCGCCAGGGCTCCCCGCTTGTCGGCGACCATTTGGTCAGACTTTTTCTTCAGCTGAGCTCTGTTCCGCTTGCGGAGGCGCTGTGATTTGCGCACCTGCAACGGTTTCGGTTTGCCCCACTCTCCCCTACCTCTGCGGTCCGTGCCAGCTCTATATGATTCAAGCCACGTCTAAGCCTCCTCAGGCGTCAGGAAAAAGTGTGTAGATCCATCCATGATGACCCTCAATTTGGCTGGGAAGAGCAGAGAATATTGGATCCCCTCATCTCTAAGCTCCTTCACCGATAAATACGAGGCCCTGCGCCTCTGAACGTCCTGAGCGTAATCCGGAAATATCGTGACCGTACTGTTCTCCACTTGGAAAGGCCCCGCTGAACGAGCCCTCTGAATCAGCAGATCTCTATCTTTAAAGTGTAGAACCCTGGCCACCACCGGCCGAGGAGGACGACCCTGCAAAGGCGGCTTAGCCGGGACCCTATGAGCCCTCTCCAGGGTGAAGAAGGAGGAGAGGCCCTCCTGGGCAACCACCGTCCTGAACCATTTCTCCAGAAACGCAACCATATCGTCCCCCTCTGATTTTTCCGGCAGACCCACCACTCGGACGTTATTGCGCCGGTTGCGGCTTTCGGAGTCCTCAGCCCTCTTTTCCAGGACCGCCAGGCGGCTCAGCACATCATTCAACTTATGTTCCGCCGTGACCACCGCCGGTTTCAGATCTTGAAGTACCAGCTCGGTTTCTTTTACCCTGTCCACCAATTTGGCATGGTCCGCCCTCAGGAGCCCCAGCCCGGTCGCCACTTGCGCTATATCCTGGTGCAATGATTCTTTTGTCGCTGCTATTGCGTCCAGGATACCGTCGAGGCGCTTATTAAGTCGTTGTTCCTGTGCTGATTCTTCGGGGTTCACATGGGCATCCTGGCTGTCGTCTCTCCCCATCTCGCCCTCTGCTTTCGATTTCGGTTTCATCACACCGGCAAATGCGGCCTCCCGTACCTCCTAGATCACTTCCTCCGTGGGAGAAGCTCCGGGCGCGTACTCCGTGCACCCGGTGGACACTCTGCGTCGTGGCAACAAGGTCAGGCCAACACCCCGGTGCACCTCGAGACGATAAGCCCCGCTTCTGAGACCTGGCCTTTTTGTGAGGTGGAGCTGCACAACTGCAATCCGGCTCGAAGTCTCTCCACCACCTCTCCTCCGACGGGGGTCTCTGTCTGTCCGCCCCTCCCTGCTTGCCCGTAAGTGGCCTAGTAGGCCTCTAGTCTGCCAGCACTCCTCCCGGCCGCAGGAACCATACCATCGGCCATCCAGGGATGCAGCTATCCCGTTCGCTCACACCCAGGCAGCCAGGTGCAGGCCCAGGGGATCGGCCCCCCTATCACACTTGTTGAGCTCTATTCAATGGGGGGACTGCCTCAGTTCTCCGCTGTTCCCCCCTGCAGGGGCCAGCGGTATTTACAAGCCCCTCCGCAGCGAACTGCCACTCAAGTCCAGGTGGCACCTCTCAGGGGTCCAAGCATGGCACCATGGGCATCGCAATCCGTTTAGGGGCCCTCAGGGCGTTCCTCGCTGGCAGATCGAGTGACACCAACAGCATCCGCACCCAGGGAAAGACAGTCACTGGGCGCCTCCCTTAACCACGGGGCCCAGCAGGAGGCCCCCGTCACCACAGTATCACCCTCCTCCAGCGCCGCTGTCCAATTCTTCCTCACTGCTCCTGCAACCAAGTTGTTAACCCTTCGAGCTCACAGGATTGCTCCTGAACTCAGCTCCAGTCTGTCTCGACAACCAGAGGCAGCGTGTCCGGGCCAACGCTCGTACTTCCTAGGCGTGGGCTAGTGGCTCGTGCTCAGGGCCTATGAGGCCGAGACTCCCATCTCCCATAATCCATGCGCTCCTGCCCAGTCAGCTTCGCTTGGGAGGGTGTCATTCAGAGGGCCCTCCTGGGCCTATGATATGCAGGATCTGATGGACACAAATTGCCAAGCCGCTGAGGGGGACCAGCACAGTCAGGCCTCGGAGTGCAGCCCCCACGTGGCGCTCCCACCGACCGCCAGGTTCCTCATAGGCCTGCCATTGTTGTATCCACATCACTCCCAGGTGCCTTCAACCCAATGCTTGCGGCAACGCATCCGTGCTCCCCACCCATGCAGCGCCGCGGACCTGCTCCCGCCCCCACCTCCATAGCGCCAGGCTCAGGCCCGCACCACCACACTCACCAGGGTCGCAGAGCATGGGCGTCCGCAGGGGAGGGCAAGGGGGGGCACTTGCCCCCCCCTGGAACACCGGTCCGTCGCTATTGACAGCCCCCACAGTGGTGTTTGTCTGCAGGGCCGTCAATTTGAAAAGCGTGAGAAAGCGCTTGCAATGACGGTCCTGCTGATGGGCAAGAGAGAAGGTCCGGGCCTGGCTGCTCCCACAGCTTGAAGCAGAGGCGCACCTAGAGTCAAATATCGGGGGGGGGAGGAGGGGGCACATTTTTCAAGCTAAGGAAGAGTGGAGCTGCAGCCAGGGGCCCTAGGAAGGGGTGAAAACCATCAAAGCCTCATTAACGCCGGCACCGAATTACACAATTCGCCCAGAGATGCAATGGGTGTGTCTGCCTATTTTTTGCAAGATCAATTGGAAAGTCCTTCTGTGCACTCGTGATTTATTCATACTCAAGCTATATTCCTTTCTTTTGTTGGTGCTACTACATCCTGGCACCTACTCTTTAGGTGCCCTTTCGTATACCCTATCGTGTGTGGTGCAGACACTTCTGTTCCGATGGATGTGTGCACTTTTCAGCGAACATTAAAGTTTCATCAATTTCTTTTCCATGGTAATAATCAGTTTTAATTCATATTTTGGTTTCCATTGTTAACTGTTGTTATACGTTTTTTTAATATATCCATTATTTCTAAAATACAATAAAATAATGGATATATTAAAAACAGTTAACAATGGAAACCAAAATATGAATTAAAATATTTTGTTGGCAACTGAAAAAGAGTTAAAACGGAACAGAAGTGTCTGCACCACACACGATATGCCTGTTTTTTGCACCATAAGCACTAGTATTACAGAAGGGTCTGCATATGAGATGGATTAAAGAGTTTACGCCTTGAGCTCCAAAGGGGCAGTCCCTCATGTTCATTGCAGCATCGAGTGTAGCCCCAGGACCATTGTCTGTACTCACTGTCGCCTGCCATGATTCCCGAAGGGAAAGCTGTTCCACAGGGACAACTTTTCTTTTCTGAATCATGTACCAACTGCAGCTCAGTGTTGGTATCAGATCAACGGTTTGCGACTGCCATTGCGTTTGAAAACCACTGATACATGTCATTGTAAATTGCAATTTGAAGATAGCACCCTTTCCACTGCCCCTCCAAATTCCAATATGAAGTAAGATGCAGAACCCCTTTTGTCAATCATGAAGGTTATACACAACTCTAAAAAGGGGGTTTGCAGTAGCAACCACTGTGATGCTGCAAATTGTAAGCTTTATGACCACAACATCCTTTTGTATTTGAGGGCCCTAGTTATTTAGATAAAGCAGGATGTGCAGTGAAAGGAATGACGTTACAAATGAGTAGTGCCTTTAATGCTCTGGAAATGCTAGGATCTCCTATCTACCTCTCTACCTCTCTCTCTCTACCTCTCTCTCTCTACCTCTCTCCACCTCTCTCTCTACGTCTCTCTCTCTATGTCTCTCTTTACCTCTACCTCTCTCTCTACACCTCTCTACACCTCTCTACCTCTCGCTATCTCTCTCTCTCTCTCTCTCTACCTCTCTCTCTCTACCTCTACCTCTCTCTCTACCTCTCTCTCTCTACCTCTCTCTCTCTCTACCTCTCTCTCTCTCTACCTCTCTCTCTCTCTCTCTCTCTCTCTCTCTACCTCTCTCTCTCTACCTCTCTCTCTCCACCTCTCTCTCTCCACCTCTCTCTCTCTCTCTCTACCTCTCTACCACTACCTCTCTACCTCTACCTCTCTCTCTACCTCTCTCTCTCTACCTCTCTCTCTCTCCCTCTCTCTCTCTCTCTCTCACTCTCTCTCTCCCTCTCTCTACCTCTCTCTCTACCTCTCTCTCTCTACCTCTCTCTCTCCACCTCTCTCTCTCTCTCTACCTCTACCTCTCTACCACTACCTCTCAACCTCTACCTCTCTCTCTACCTCTCTCTCTCTACCTCTCTGCCTCTTTCTCTACCTCTCTCTCTAAGTCCCTCTCTCTGTCTCTCTTTACCTCTACCTCTACCTACCTCTCTACACCTCTCTACCTCTCGCTATCTCTACCTCTGTCTCTCTCTACCTCTCTCTCTCTACCTCTACCTCTCTCTCTACCTCTCTCTCTCTACCTCTCTCTCTACCTCTCTCTCTCTACCTCTCTCTCTACCTCTCTCTCTACCTCTCTCTATCTACCTCTCTACCACTACCTCTCTACCTCTACCTCTCTCTCTACCTCTCTCTCTCTACCTCTCCCTCTTCCTCTCCCTCTCTACCTCTTTCTACCTCTCTCTCTCTCCCTCTCCCTCTACCACTCTCTACCTCTACCTCTACCTATCTCCCTCTCCCCCTCTACCTCTCTCTCTCTCCCTACCTCTACCTCTCTCTCTCTCTACCTCTCTCTCTACCTCTAGTACTCTACCTCTCTCTCTCTCTACCTCTCTCTCTCTCTACCACTCTCTCTCTCTCTCGCTCTACCTGTACATATCTCTCTACCTCTCTCTCTCTACTGCTCTCTCTCTCTCTATCTCTCTCTCTCTCTACATCTCTCTCTTCCTCTCTCTCTCTCTACCCCTATTTCTCTCTCTACCTCTCTACCTCTACTTCTCTCTCTACCTCTCTCTCTCTCCCTATCTCTACCTCTCTCTCTACCTCTCTCTACCGCTCTCTACCTCTCACTCTACCCCTCTCTACCCATCTCTACCTCTCTCTCTACCTCTCGCTCTACCTCTCTCTCTCTCTACCCCTCTCTCTCTCTACCTCTCTCTCTACCTCTTTATCTCTTTACCTCTCTCACCCTCTCTACCTCTCCCACTCTCTCTCTACCTCTACCTCTCTACCTCTCTCCCTCTACCTCTCTATCTCTCCCTCTATCTCTATACCTCTCTCTCTACCTTTACACCTCTACCTCTCTCTCTACCTCTCTCTCTCTCTCCCTACCTCTACCTCTACCTCTTTCTACCTCTCTACCTCTCTCTCTCTACCTCTCTCTCTACTTCTCTCTACCTCTGTCTCTCTACCTCTCTACACCTCTCTCTCTCTACCTCTCTACACCTGTCTACCTCTCAACCAGTTGAATTCCGGGAAGCCCAAACCATCAGTATTTCAAATCTGCACATGAAATGTGGGTAGGATGAGCCGTGCAGCTCAGAAAGGGATGTTCTTTTTACATCATTTGTATTTAATAGAATTGGGAAGCAGGAGAGCAGTCTCACAGTTGAGATAGGGATTCACATACACTGGTGACAGCTTTTGAATTGGCTTTAAAACCATTCAAAGATGGCTGCAGCATCTACGTGGGATGTGGTGGACTGAGTGGCAGCCGGAGCCATATAGCACTGCTTGTCATTTTGAAAAAAAAACAGCATTGACATAGCCAATAGGTCTCCCCTTTCGGACCTTATAAGTGTTTAGTTGTCTAGTACAATATCCTTGGTGCAACAACTTCAAGTGTTGCATGGTTAAACACTTATAAGGTCCCAAAGGCGAGACCTATTGGCTATGCCAATGCTTGTTTGTTTTTTCCTCTGTTTCATTGTGGTTGCCAGGTAATCTGCTGTGAAGCCTCACATGATTTTTCACCCACCCATGGGTTTCTTTGTTTATTTAAGCTCTTTGTCTTATTAGATTTTTTTATTTGTTTATTTAATACTTGTGCTCAATCATGTCGGAGGATGGTGATGAAGTAAAAATGTTGCCCCCCCCTGGAAAAATTTCTGCGGACGCCCATGTCGCAGAGGGATGCGTTCGCCTGCTTCTCGCCTTCCGCGGCGCCTCAGCCTGCCGTCCTGTGCTCCACAACACACCGTAGGGCGCTGTCTTCCCCCAAAGTCCCAGCAGGCAGTGCTCCGTAGTCTCCGCTCCTCACTCGTATCCGCTGCCCCGCGGGACTCAGGTCTCAACAAACTGGTCACCGCTCCAGCGTCGCGCACCTCTGCTCAGTGCCAATGATCTCCGCAGTTCGCCGAGAGGTACTCCGGTGGCAGCCTCAAGCGCGCATCGCACTCCCCGAACTTTCTTCCAGCAGAAAAATACCCCTGCTCAACATGTCTGGCCTGCTGTCATCCTAGAATACACATTTTAGCGCCAAGCAGCCTCACCGCCTCCGCTAGTCTCTCGTTCTGGGCACCCTCACGTTCGGGTCGCTTATCTCCCGGCCTCGGTCCCTCTGATCAGCCGAGGAGCTATCGGCTCACGCCGCCTCTCTCATCGGCGCCCCTCTCATCGGCGCCCAAGCCACGCCCCCTTTCCTGAGTTTTATATAGCGCAAACTTGACCCAAAGGTATTGGGCATCGGAGTGCTTTACATGAGCACTAGTTCTGTTACATAAGGACACATTTTGAAGCAAAAATACTTCTTTGAGTCTCCTTGTTAACAACGTACAAAGCAAAGGCCTTAGATGTGAAGAAAAAACTTGAAAGTTTGAATATTTCAGTGTTTTGATCTCTTCCAGCAGTACTTTTATAATGAAAGATGCCAGTACAATGGCTCTGAGTGCCGTTCTGTTGCAGAAGGAGGTTGGTGTGGAGTTATTTAAGCCCCTTACTCACATATCTAGATCCTTGGGTGGAACGGAGGCTAATTACTCTACAATTAGAAGAGAAGGTTTTAGTGTTTTTTGGGTTGTGAAAAAGTTAAGAAATGTTGTGTGGGTAAAACTTTTTACCATATTGACGGACCACAAACCTTTAGTAGACGGGTTGAGTAAGAAGGGACTTGATATGGTCTATATGTGGATTAGCACATAGCTTATTGGACTGCAAGGCTTCAGTTTCCACATTTATTATGTTCCAGGGTCTTGTAGCAAAGTTGCAGATTGCTATCTAGTTCTTTAATAGAGGAGGAGAATTGTGATAAGGGAGAGCAAGTGAAGGTGTGTAGTGTTACAGAAGGTAGTGTTTCACAAGGTAGTGTTTCACAATAGGATTGGTAGGATGCTTTTGACAGGGATCCTGTTTTACAGAAAGTGGTTGGTGGCTATGCAAAATGGCTGGAATCCGAAGTTCAAAAGAGATTCTGAGTTAGAGGGGTACTGGAAAGTGAGAAATACATTGTCTTGTGAATGTGGTATTGTTTTGCATGGGATGAGGTTGGCTGTTCCAATGTCATTAAGAGAGAAAGTAGTGAAGCTGAGTCATGAAATACATCAGGGTATGAGTAAGACCAAAGTGATGGTATGGTTGAGTTACTGGTGGCCTGGAATGGACATTCTGATTGAAAGGATGGTTAGAGAGTCTCTGGATTGCGTGAGGAGTGACGAGGTTTATAAGGTCAGAAGTCACACAATGGCTTGTAGAGACATGCCCAGCAAGCCATGGGAGGTTGTTGCGGTGGATATTGTTGGGCCATTACATTGCAGAGGATTGTGCGCTTATCTTCTATTTTTGGTGGACCAGTTTTCCCGCTGGGCAGAAATAGGAGTTTTAAGTGAGATTGAAACCAAAGGAATCACAGATTTCCTTAGTGAGAATTTTAGTCAAGAAGGTTTGCCCGGTTCTATTCTTACTGATAATGGGCCAACATTTTGTCTCTAAAGAAATCTGAGTTTTTGCTTCAGAAGGAGATTAAGCAAAGGAAATGTTCATTGTGTCACCCTGAGGGATGGAAAAGGCACAGTGGAAAGGTTGAGTAGAGCTGTGAAGGAACGTGTCCAATTGGAGTTGAGTGCAGGAAGAAACTGGAAAGAGGGTTTGAGGAGAATTTTGTATGAGTACAGATTTTCTCCTCACTGTATGACAGGTAAAGTACCCCTTGAAATGTTCCAATGTGTACATTTTGAGTACTTCTGACCTTGCTGATATTGTTGCTGGTGTTGCTGGAACAGCCAGCGAGGGCACTGAACCCTACATGAGAACTATCTGGCATCCTTTGATTTTAACTGTTACCTTAAACAGCGTCCCCTCTCTTCTAGCCCTACTGCTTTGAAGGGATCTGCTTCATTCTTCACCCTCAACATCTCTTGTTCTATAAGTTGACCAGGAAGGGCTATACCAGAAAAGAAAAAGTCCATAATTTTTGTGTTGAAGAACTGCTTTGAGGGTGGTTAGTCTCAGCCAGGGTGATTTATACAGAGAGATACCACCTACAGCAGCACTTATGACTTGAACAAGGAGCCTTTATTAATCATTTCATGGAAATCCTGATGCTGGTCTTTAGGGGGATCATTCATAAAAGAGCTCATGCCATCTCCTATTTCCTGTGGTATCAGCCCCACAGCGCCGTGGCACTTCCACTTTTTTTTTTACGGGCAGTTGCTGCTGAGGCACACATTTTCCTACCATTGATATTTATCACTTCACTCTTGAAGCTGTAGCCTCTGGGGCCATAGAGTTTGTTTTTCTCAGAGATGTGACAATCACCGAATATGGCTTGGGGATCAGACCTGAGGAAGTGCGGATCCTATGGTGTTGGTGTAACTGCTTTCACAATGGCCAGTGTTAAAAGCTTATACTCTGCTATCACCAGGAGACCTAGGACTAGAGAAAGCAAAGATCGCAGAGAAGCTGTAGGTTGTAAAGTAGTAAGTATGACTAAAACCAGTGTTTGGGGAGCTTCTATTGGTATGTATAATTTATTTGCACTTCTTACCAGCACATCCTGGATATTTGATATATCTTTTCATTGGCTATATTCTCATTGGGGGGAGCAGCAGGAAAAGTGGGTGTGTGGTATGTAAAAGACCTGTCAATGGACGATGACCATGATCTGGATTTTATGGTGGGTCTTCTCCTGTGGTTCTATGGAATATGAGACCTTTTATATGACAAGATAGTATCTTGTGGTGGAAGAGATGAGAGTATTGCCAGAGACAAAGGTCCGCTTCCTCAAGGTGACATTGAAGCTTGTCACGAGACCGTTCTGGCTTTTGGGGGACCTACTGGTGACATTGGAGGTGGGATGAATGCGTGCTATAGAGGAAGCGGTAAAATGAGAGGTATTCTTGGGGTTTGCAATTAATCATTTGACAGTATGGTGAGTCTCAGAACCCCTAAAGGGTGTGGTGTTTGATCCTCTGCAAATCTCTATCTCTTTCTTTAGTGTATGAGAAGACATTAAAATGTTAGTGATGATCTAGGTGTCATTACCTCCTCGTCCTGTCTCCCCGTCCCATTCCTTATCAGTGAGCAGCTAGTCTGCTACACAGAAACCTATAGCCTAGCTGAGCTGTTTGCACTTCCCCCAACATGGCGTCACTAACACGTGACAATAAAGGGGGAAGTGCAACACCGGAACATCCTGTTCTTTTTTTTCTGCCTACACGGTATGCCCGCATTGCCTACTTCAATAGTACAACGACCATATCCTCAATATATAATTTTTGTTTTTTGTTATGTGTCTTTCTTTCCTTAATTGTATATCAATTGATGTGTATTTATGCGATGAAGTACAATGAAATAATTGTATGAATGCATTGTTGCTAATGAAAGAAAAATAAGTTATAAAACAAAAATAAAATATATATATATTTATAATCGCACAACAGTCTAGACTTCTTAGTCCTGTGCATATGGTTGCTACTGTTCTAAATGTTTTTTCACCTAAAACAAGATGGCATATAAAAATTGAATGCTTGCTATAGTTCCCTTTTCTCATTGATAGGGACGCGGCTGGACCTCCTCCCAAGATGCCTCGTGGTTCCTTGGATCCGATGGCTGCTCCTGTTGATGAGTTTGGTCCTGATGAGGATGAGGGTGTCCGTGGGCGCTTTGTTCAGTGTGCTGATCTCTCTGACCTGTTCACCCATGTGCGCGGCAATTTGGGATTTTCTCCTCCTGTTGCTGATGTTCTGGAGGATGACTTCTTAACACAGTATGTCCAGCCTGCTGTTGACTCCTTTCCTTTGCATGGGGCTGTGCGCAAGGTGCTGGCTCACGAGTGGATGGAGGTGGACAAGTCCGCTTTTCCTCGTTTCCTGTCCAAGCGTTACCCTCTGGAGGGTTATACTGCTGAGTTCCCTCAGGCTGTGAAAGTTGACAATTTGATGGCTGGCCTTAGCTCTCAAGGTTTGGTCATTTCGGATGACGCCCTTCCTGCGGACGCTGTGGATAAGCGTGTTGAAGGGGCGGTGAAGCGTTCTTATGCTGCTTCTAATTTTCTGTCCGTGCGACTGCCTATTCTAACTACATGGTCCAGTTGCTCCTCAAGGATTTTCAGTCCCTGTTCATTCTGTTGCAGGACGGTGAGGATGCCACGCCTCTTTTGTCTTTGATGGAGTTGCAGGTGCGGTACTTGTTGGATCTTTCTTTTGACGATTTGGGGGCGGCGGTGGCTGCTTCTGGTGCTTCCATCGCTGCCCGTCGTCATATATGGATGCGTCCATGGAAGGCTGAGTCTTCCCAGAAGTCGGTCCTCCTTAAGTTGCCCTTTGAAGATTCCAAGGTGTTCGGTCCCCAGCTGGAGGATATGGTCAAGCAATCAGCGGAGAACCGCAGGCTGGTGGCTCCGGTCCGCCCTCCTTCTAGGGGGCGTGGGTTTGGCTACCGTCGCGCTTTTGGGCCTCCTGCTTGGGGCGCTTCTCAACCCTTTCGTGGCAGGGGTCGTGGCCGGGGGGCCCCTGGAGGTGCCAAACCCCGAGCCACTGCCGGTGTTGCCGCCACCGCTTCCTCCTCTTCCCAATGACTATCTGCCTTTGCCAGTTGGTGCTCGCCTCCAGTCCTTCCGGTCCCAGTGGTTATCGGTTCCGGATGCCTGGGCAGTTCAGACTGAGTCTGAGGGTTGCAGGATAGAGTTTTCCTCTCCTCCTCCTCCGGTTTTTGTTCGGACTCCCCTGCCCCGTCTTCCTCTGCGACGGGAGGCATTACTGGCAGGTGTGCGGCTTCTGTTGGATAAAGAATGCTGTTGTGGAAGTTCTTCCTCTGGAAAGGGGCAAGGGTTGCTATTCGATCCTCTTTCTGGTCTCCAAGAAAGATACTTTGGATCTTCGTCCTGTTTTGGATCTGAAGCGGGTCAATCGCTTTGTTCTCCATCATCCATCCAAGATGGTGACTCTGCAGTCCATCCTGCCTCTGGTGCTTCCAGGGGGCTTCCTGGCGTCCCTGGGCCTGATGGATGCATATCTGCACGTCCCTGTCCATCCGGCAGACCAGCGGTTTCTCCAGTTTGCTGTGGGGGACCTTCACTACCAGTTTCGGGTGCTCCCGTTCGGCCTTTCCTCGGCGCCCAGGGTTTTCACCAAGCTCTTGGCCCCTCTGGTGGGTATTCTTCATTCCAGGGGGCTACAGGTGTTTCCCTATCTGGATGACTGGTTGATTGCCTCTCCTTCTTTTTCTCAGGCTCTGTCGGATGTGGACCAGGTGTGTCTTCTCCTGGGTTCTTTTGGATTCCTCATCAACCACCGGAAGTCCTCCCTGGTGCCCTCCCAGTCCCTGAAGTTCCTGGGGGCTCTCTTCCGCATGGACCTGGGCATGGTGTTCCTCTCTCAGGAGCACCAGTTGACTTTGTTTCGTCACCTTTCTTGGCTTCTGCCCCAGTCCCGGGTGTCTGCCCGTCTCTGGTTACGGAGTCAGGGGGAGATGGCGTCCGCTTTGCATATCCTTCCTTGGGCCAGGCTACATCTGTATCCCCTGTTACATCATGTCCTGTCACACTGGGATCCTGCCTCCCTGGACTACGAGACTCTAATACCTGTCACTCCGGGGATTCGGGCGGATCTCCAGTGGTGGTTGTCCCCTCAGTCTCTTTCCCGGGGGTTCGATCTCCTTCCTCCTCAGTCTGTGGTTGTATTGTCCACGGATGCCAGTTCTTTGGGTTGGGGTGCAGTTCTGGGTGCCTCCAAGGCTCAGGGTTGGTGGTCCCGTTTCGAGTCCCTCCAGTCCTCGAACTGGAAAGAGTTGAGGGCAGTTTGGTTGGCTCTTCTGTGGTTCGCTCCTCTCCTTCGGGGTCGAGCGGTCTCGGTGCAGACGGACAATCAGGTGGTTCGTGCTTAAGTGAATCGCCAAGGGGGCATGTGTCGTTCTCTGTTTCTCCTGTCCCGGAAGATCGGGCTTTGGGCCGAGTTGAGTCTCTTGTCTCTGATGGCGGTCTATCTTCCGGGGAAGGAGAATGGGCCTGCGGATTCTTCGAGCAGGGTGTTCCCCTCATCGGTGTCCCTGTGTCTGTCCCCGGATCTGTTCGATCTGATTGTCCTCAGGTTCCACCGTCCTTGGCTGGATCTTTTTGCATCGGAGGATTCCGCCCTTCTTCCTCTGTTTTGCAGCATCGTTCCCTCTCGGTTGGCGTGGGCCACCGATGCTTTCTCGATTCCTTGGTTGACGGGGCTGCTGTTTGCCTTCCCTCTGTTTGCCTTGATTCCGCGGGTCCTCCGGAAGATTCGGTTGGATCGGGCGGAGGTTCTCCTGGTGGTACCGGAGTGGTCTCAGCAGTCTTGGTTTCCCCTTCTGCTGACCTTTTCTGTTTGCCCACATTGGAGGTTTCCCCTGTGTCCCTCCCCTCTGCGGGCTACTCTTCTCAGGATTGCATCCCTGCGCCGCCTCCGGCTGGGGGTTTGCCACTTGAGAGGTTGAGTTTGCTGGGTCTGGGTTGCTCAGTGGAGGTTGCCCAATGTCTCCAGCTGTCTCAGCACCCTTCCACCTTGAAGTCCTATTCCTGTCACTGGAAGAATTTCTCCTCCTGGAGTCTTGGGAAGGGTCTCTCTTCTGCCTCCTGTGAGGCTGTGAGGGTGTTGGACTTCTTGAGAGATGGTTTCGTCTTAGGGCTTGCGGTTTCTTCCCTGCGGGCACAGTGGGCTGCCATTCTTGCTTTTAAGGCTTCCTCTGTGTCCTCTGTCTCTCCGTTGGTAGCTCGCCTTCTGAGGAGTTTTTTGCTTCAGGGTCCTGTTTTCCGTTCTCCTGTGCCTCCTTGGGATCTTCCCTTGGTACTCCAGCTTTGACGGGTCCTCCTTTCGAACCTTTGGACTCCGTGGCCCTGAAGTTCCTTTCTGCTAAGGTTCTTTTCCTGGTGGCCATTACTTCTCGGCGGAGGGTTGGTGAGATTGGGGCTTTGACGGCTTCTCCCCCCTTTTTGCGCTTTTGCGCTGACAAGGTCATTCTCCGCCCGAGTCAGTTCTTTCTGCCTAAAGTGTTGTCTTCTTTTCACTGTCGGGAGGATATTGTTCTCCCGCTGTTTTTTCCGGATCCTGCCTCTCCTGAGGAGGTGATCGTCCATTTGTTGGATGTGCTGAGGGCTCTCCGCATCTACTTGGAGCATACGGCTGGTTTCCGTAAGGTTGATTCCTTGTTTGTCACCTATGGCCTCTCGGGGCTGGGTCTTCGGCCTTCTTTGTCCACCTTGTCTCGTTGGGTCAGTGGTGCTGTGGTTTCTGCTTACGGTTCTGCCCACTGTCCTCTCCCTTCTTCTGTTCAGGGTAGGTCAACCAGGGGCGTTTCATCCTCCTGGGCCATGTTCAAGGGGCCTCCTTGAGGGACATTTGTAATGCTGCCACTTGGGCTGCTCCCCATACGTTTGTTTCCCATTATCAACTTCAGTTGGGGATGGCGGCCTCTGCTGCCTTTGGGTCTCATGTCCTGTCTGGGGTACATGGTTTGTGATTTGTACTATTTCTGTTGATTAAAATGGACCTGGTTTTCTCGCACCTTTTGGTCTGTTTTTTTCTTACAATCACCATGTGCTTGGGTATGGGCTCAAAAATAAGGAATGGGACGGGGAGACAGGACGAGGAGGTAAGGCCCGGTTACTCACCGGTAATATCCATTACTCCGAGTCCTGGTCTCCCTGTCCCATTCCTGAGCCCTTCCCTCCCTCCCTGTCTTGGGTTTTCTTTGGGTGATTGTCTGTTTTCGTTCTGGGTTTTCTTTGGTATTCTCAGGATGTTCCGGTGATGCACTTCCCCCTTTATTGTCACGTTATAGTGATGCAATGTTGGGGGAAGTGCAAACAGCTCAGCTAGGCTATAGGTTTCTGTGGAGCAGACTAGCTGCTCACTGATAAGGAATGGGATGGGGAGACCAGGACTCGGGGTAATGGATATTACCGGTAAGTAACCAGGCATTATAGGAGAGTTCAGACTGGGTGAGTGACTACAAGACAGCAGGTGGATTGGATGTAAAGAAGGCATTGGCAATGAGAGAAAAATTTAAAACAAAGTTGTGAAAACCTCCTGGTGTTCTTCAAGCCTTCTCTCACATGCCAGAAAAAAAGAACTGACTCAGGGAGTCAGTAGCCAGTACAGTGCATTATGGAAGGTGGAAGCTCCTGGCCACTTAAAGAGACAGCAGTATATTTTCACCCCTTTATAATAAAAGCCTATCTGGCTCTGTGTTTCCTCAATGATAGAATGTTTTTGCCTTCTTTTACTTTTCAAATGCTGCAATGTAGTTTTCAGGGATTATTTTAAACATTCGACAGTCTGAATGTCAGAGAAAGTCTTGCCTTTGATAGGCTTTTATGAAGGGTGCTGCATGTGGACAATGTTACCCTGTGTATGTTAGTATATGCCAAATATTGGATTGGAATTCTTACGTGGTACGTGCATGCAGCAGGGACTTATTCTAACGTTTATGACTATCAATGATGATCCTACGAACGCGTGAGGAGGGAGGCACCTTTTTTGCCTGTTGAAGAGGTGGGTTTCTGACCCTGGAAAGCTAAAATGTGTATTCTAGGATGACAGGCCAGACATGTTGAGCAAGGGTTGAGCAAGGGTATTTTACTGCTGGTAGATCCACACTGTGTGCATTACAGAGTGCCACCGATACATGAGAGTCGGGTTTTAGAGGTTTCTATATGGAAGGGTTATCTGGTTGGCAAGATTTGTGTATTCTCCCCAGGCAAGGTGGAAGGAAAGGTGGTGTTGTGCTGACAGTCACTGTCTGCACGTTTTTTTCATCTGTCTTTCCACCCCACCCCCATTTTACAGTGCAGATTAGAGCATGCAGTCCCAGAACACTCACACGGTTTGGATGACAGGAAAGGGTGCCAATGAACTTTACCTGGGGTACAGCTATGTTGTACCTACCCCATAAAAAATATACATTTCTGCAACCATGCAATAAATGGTTGACAAAACCTCAAAATCATGTATCCTGGGGGTTCCTTTAGTGTCCCTTTGGTTACAAAAGGAATCTAGCTTTGTTGAGGAGCACTAAATCAGTGTCTAAAATGTTCCCTAGTTTAAGGGCCTTCTTGTAATGTACACAATTCTGGTGAACTTTCAGTAAATATGAAACAAATGGCAGGTTCTCACATCTGGTTCATACCGCTGTGGACTTTCATCTACACAGTGCAATACACTGTTTCAGGAAAACCTTGCAGAACTGAAAGGCTCGTCATCATATGCAGAAACCTCAGCACTGCACCTTAGATCCCCAATCATACATCTACATTTACACAAGCCTTCATTAAAAAATGAATATTTATTCAGACTGTACATTGCAACTCACAGACAAAGGTAAGGCTTGCAATGCATTATTCATAAAAAATTGTCCAACAAGAACAAACAACACATCAACAACAGTAAACAAACCGCCATCACCATGGAACATGTCACGTCAGAGAACTAAGCTATCCTAATTTAGGTTTACACATATAGTAACTGATTTTTTTTTTAAACTCCAAAAGCCCCAATCAGTGTACACATATAAATACTGATATGCACTTGCACAACCACAAATTAAAATGCCTTTCAAAGAAAGGAAAGTGAGAGAGAATGAGTCATTTTAATTTTTTTCTGAAGCAGCCAACACATTGTAACTTTGTTATACAAGGTAGCAGCAAGAAAGACTGGTCTAAGACTATTCTGCTTGGGTTTTGTTATTTAAGAACATCACTCAAATATTGTTTCTTCTTCATTTTGTTTCTTCCAGTGTTGTGTGCTTTGATTAACCCCTTCCCTGCTGGTGACGGAACCACTCCGTCTTCAGCTGCGGTCGCGCTGTGCTGATGACGGAGCGGTTCCGTCACGGCCCGCTCGGCATGCCTGCGCTGTGCGGATTCCGCGCCTGCGCTAAGCGTTCCATTGAGCGGGCGGGGCCGTGACGGAACCGCTCCGTCATGAGCACAGCGCAACCGCGGCTGGTGACGGAACGGTTCCGTCACCAGCATGCGCCCGCCGCGTGGCCGCCCCGCCTCCTTAGCACTGCGGCGGAATAGCCGCCGCAGTGAAGGGGTTAAAGGTGCATGGTTTTGAAGCATGTTTTAGGTCTGATCTCGATTCGAAAGTCTTTATTCGATTACATAATCATAAAAGACATTTAGATTTAAAACAATAATAGTGTCCTAACAATCCATCCTCATTAGTAGCAAAATTACACTAGAAATAAGTCCATAGTTACTTCATCAATAAATACAAACATACAATAAATTAGTATAAAACACATTAAAAAATACAATAAGGTATCAAAAAACTCAAGCCATGATACAATAAACCAGAATTTAAATAAAAACGGATTAAACATAATCTCATTATGGTAGACCTATCGTATCCATTAACATTATTGATTACTCAGACTGTGGGCACGGGTCATCCACATACCATGTAAAAAATTGCGAGCGCGATTATAGTTAATTCATTTCCATCTGTTTTTAAAATCCTTAGTGCTTCGGAACCTGAAATGATCCCCATCATCTGGCAAATGGGCTTCAGCCATTTGTACCTCAATTTCTTATAAATGGGGCAAACAAATAAAATATGAGCTGTTGTTTCTGATTGTGTTGGGCAAAACGGACATTCCGTGCAGGAACCTGTACCCCATTTAACAGTGAATGATTTAATAGGAAGGGTACCTATCCTAAATTGGTGGTACCATTTCCTATCACTGGGTACCGTAATAAGGTCCCAGTACACTACATGTTTGGTCTCCAGATAATCTCTTGACAATGAGGGGCTTGTCAGAGACGTGAAACGGTTCATAGTAACCATGTTTCAGTAAAGCCCCCTCAGTTCCTTTCGAGATAGAAATGTACTATTTGTTGGATTTTGCCACAACCAGTTAAGGTGCATATCAGTGTAAGTGGCCTTTACCTGCCTCAGCCATGAAATTTTCCCCGCACTATCAGCGTCCCTGATCTCAAGTAGGGCTTGTGCATACTGGGAAAGCTCGGGGTGACCCAGAGCCTCCTCCAGTAGGCCACTGGTCTGAAGGGAGCCACGTCCTCTAGGAACTGGCTTCCCAAGTCATAATAGAGCGGCATTAATGGAGTAGATTGAGGCAAGCCTGTAATACCACCCATGAATTTGTTTTGCGAGGTCGTAAGTGCCGCTAGGTTGCTAAAACCCCATAATTCAGCCCCGTACAAAACCGAAGCTGCAATTTTTGCATTATAGATTTTTAGCACGGGGCAATCGGCTTCGTAAAGGATAAACGGTGTTCTTTCAACAGAGCACCAGATAGTTGTACATGTTTAAGTAACAACTGATCCAAGTGTGGGTTCCAATTTAGCCTGGAGCCTAGTGTGATACCAAGATACGTAAAAACATGGGTCTGCTCAAGTATAACATCGTTCATGGTAACTCTCCCTCTTACAGTTATTTGTTCATGTAGTACCATGAACTTGGTCTTGTCTACGTTAATTTTGAGACCAAAATCTTGGCAAAACAACTCAAATATCCTTATGGCCTTCTGCAGGCCTTGTTGGGTTTTTGAAATTAGCAGGGTGGCGCCAGCGAACATTAACAGGGGTATCTTCCTACCATCTAAAGTTGGAGCATCAGTAGGGTGGTCCTCATAGTGCTTGATCACCCTGTTAATGTAAAGAGAAAATAAGGTTGGTGCCAGTACACACCCCCGTCGAACCCCTCTAGCGATCTGAAATCTATCTGTCACTTGGCCTTGCTGGCACCAGCAAACTTGGTCTGATCTAATTATTTGATACACCGTTGGATATCTGGGAAGATTAAAATCATATTTGATCCTTTGGCAATGTTTAATTCCTTCACTAATTGATGAAATGGCTTGCTCATATGAATCTTGGCCAATATGTGCCATTACATTTACCCATAGACGCAGGATGAGTAAAAGCCTTTCATACATCAGCTCCCTTTTCTGACAAGTGCGTATTGATAGTAGGTCACCTGCCAAACACCCCAGGCTTTAAACACTCAATGCAAGGTGTGGTGACAGGTACTCGTGAAAAGAGTGCTGCCACTATGCAGATGGGCTAGTGGTGAAAATATGACACAAGACTTCCCATGTACCAATGAACTTTTTAGCTGCAAAGTATCCCATTGTTATGTGTGATACCTCAACTGATCTTCGCTTTTTATGCAACTGCACTTCATGGCTGGGGCTTTTGAGCCCTTAGTTACAATGCTAACTACAAAATTTCAAGCCCCAGAATACTATATGATGTCTGTTAAAAGGTCCTGAATGACCTAACGTGAGGCATTTGCCAGGGGGACACTGTCAGCTATGAATGAACGCACAACCGCAGCACCACCTTAATGTAGTCAGGCAAATAGTGAAGAAAAGCAGTACTGAGCAAGCTTAAACCATCAAGTTTCAGGGAGCTTAGAAAGCTGGTCTATAAATTAATCCGGTGTAATTCAACATTGTAAAGGTTTCACAAGTTACTATGCTGCTGGGTGGGTTAACCACCCATATGATATCATAATATTCAGTAAGGAGTAGGTAAATGACCCCCTGCCCCCAATCTCTGACCTGGCCAAGAATATAATCTGGAGACTCACAACCCCATAGAGTGCTGCACTAGTAGGAGCCTGTTGTGGGCAGGAAGAGTCCCCAATTTGGTGTCCATTCTGCTTACAGTTGAGACACCAAGGAGTTTTGGAAAACCAGTTTTTACCCCTGTACCCACCCTTTGATTGGGAAGAGTCTTGAGGCCCAACCTCCTGAACAGGTTTTTGGTGGCCTTTGGAAAACTCTTTGGGTTTTTCCCCTTTGTGTCCCACATCATTCCCCTGGGGAGTATTGGTAGCCTCTTTCTTCTGGTCACCCCCACACTGTCTTTCTGAACACCCTTGGTTTGACCAATAGTAAGCCTTCTTTCTCAACTCCTGAGGAGAGACTAACCCTAAGCCCACTAATTATTGATGCAGTGTTTCTCAAGTACAATTACTTAACAAGTGCTCCTTCATAACCAAATTTTAGAGCCCTTATAGTCTTGCCCCTTACTGCCTTTTTACGAGCCACCTAGTGTTTTGACTGAGTAGTCAACAAAATCAACCCAGGACTGACTCGAGGTTTTGTGAGTTTCCCTGAATTATTATTATTTTATTTTTTTTGCAGAGTTTTATATAGCGCGAACTAGAACCGAACCGAATCAGTTATCAGAGCGCTTTACATAGCACCAGTTACGTTACATGAGGACACACACACACTTTCATTTTTTAGGTACGGGGAGATTAAGTGATTTGCCCAGAATCACAGGGGGTTTTTGGCGTCGTTACCGAGACTCGAACCCAGATCCCCAGGTCCGAGGTCGAGCGCCTTAGCCGTTAGGCCAACCCCTCTCCCTAATTGAATTGAATTCTGTACTCTTCAGTGGTGAGTACAAAGCCTTCAATCATGGTATCATTCATGAATTCATAAGACTCTGCAACTACCTCATCAAGGGTCAGGAGTCTATCCCTGCACTTTCCTGAGAATAGCTCCCAGAGTGGAGAGCCCCAGTATCTCTGGTGTAACTTCCTCATTGTACAAGCACTCTCAAAGGCTGTAAACCACTTTGTGATGTCATCACCCTCAACATATTTGGGGACAATGCCTTTGGGGATTTTTGGATCAAATGTTTCCTCTCCCTATTTAGCTTGTTGCAGTCCCCACTCATGGGTGTTAGACCCATCATAGCCAGGATTTTGACTTCAAGGGCTGCTCTTCTTGCTAGTCTCTTACTTCTTCGTCATCTATCTTTTCTCTGAGCCTTAAGTTGCCTGACCCACCATCACTAGTGGAAGGCACTCTAGGTACAGTTCTAGGGTAGATGTGAGAGGGTATCTCATCACCTTCTTTAGTGAGTTTAGGGGGAAAGTCTCCTTGAGTACTGTCCCCATTGTCAGGGCCACTGTCCACCTACTCCTCTAGAAGGGTGTCCGGATGTTCTGTTACATTAGCTGCTCCACACTCAGCAAGAAGCTCCTAGAGCTTTGTCTTGGTAGGGGTTTAGCCCGTTTTAATTTTATAATCCTTAGAGAGGAGCCTTAACTGCCTCACCTTAAGATGCAGATAAAAGGTCAGGTCGAATTCCTGAACTCTGTCCTCTGAGGAAGACTTTATTTTAGTACAGTTGGGACCTTTTTCGAAAATCTAAAAAGACTTTTAAGGTCTAACTGACTAGTACACTTTTTACATTTCTAATACAGAAGGACTGTGGGATTTAACACAATGCCCTAACAGTTCAGATTAAACATTTTGAAAAAAATTGAAAATCAACATTTTGCAAAAATGTGTGACTAAAGTCAATTGTGAATTTCTTAGTGGAATTACCTAAATGCATAGTCTTGTATCCTACCGCCTAATCCCCAAAGTAGGAAGCTGGCTATTTATGTAGTGTACCAAATGTAAGTACACCATGCAAATAGTCCAGACGGACCTTATTGTGGAGAAGCGTGGCTCAGTGATTAGAGGCGGCAGACCCGGAAGCTGAGATCAGCCGTGGACCAGGGTTCGATTCCCTGCCTCGGCGGGTCTCGGGCTCAAAAATTCCACTGACTCGACAATTCTCGCTCCGGTGCCTACTCGACTAACGGGGTCACACTCTGCGACTTTGGGCAATAGCTTGCTTAATCTCCACTACGGCCCCTCGCGGCAGGATGCCTGGCTTTCACCTTGTGAATACCCTGCCGGGGTATCTCACAGGGGAATACCAGGACGGGTTCCCTAAGCAAGCGCCTTGAGACCCCTGGGTGATTAGTGCGCTATATAAATGGAAATACATTTACATTTATTGGTTTACATGGGTTTAGTTTAATAATCCCATGTACTATTCAAGTGATAGTGTGGGCGAGCAGTTTAGGCTTATCTGAGAGGAGTGTTGAGCATATGTTGTACACACAAAGTCAATAAATGAGGCAACCACTCAAGAAGAAATCCAAGACCAATTTAGAAAGAAAACACAGATTTGTATATAATTTTAGACACCAAGATCATCAGGATCAGGTAAGTATTTTCAGAGATCGAATTTTTGTAGGAATATAAAATATGGTTGAATAACGGTTTTTGAGGTATGAGCCTCGAACACGATAATGTTATCCTATGGGAGAAACATTCACTGCATAGAAATACTTGCAATCGGTTTTTAGGGTTCTTCTCCTGGATTTAAGGGGTTTAAGGGCTAGGTCCAAGAAACCACCAGCAGTTTGGTTTTACCTTACCTGGTGTGTCCGGGTGCTGGAGTGCTGGTTGCGTTGGTAGCCTCGAGCGCTACACTTAAAAGTCAAAGAAAAAGTAAGGATGCAATTGGTGACAGGCGGATTAGTCCATCAGAACCCAAATAGGATTCGGCTCTTGAGGGTCTCTAGAGCAAGAAGTCACAGTTGGTTTACATGGACCCGGGCTGGGGGGCTCGGTGCAAAGATGATTTGTCTAGTAGATTGCTTGAGTTAGAGTCTCTAACTTGGTTTTGGTAACCTGGAGAAGGAATGAAAACAAGACTTCCCTCATCGGCAGATCGGTGTTGGCATCAGTGGTGTCTGGGCTGGACACACAACAAGCCTTGGTGCTTGCAAGGGCTTCGGAACTCCGGGTATTGGTGCAGAGAGGCTCTGGGAAGGTTCATCATCTCAAGACTTGGTGAAGCAACGGGGCTAACCTCCTGGATGCTCAATTACCTATTCCTGGTGAGTTGCTCTCTCATTGGACCCGATGATCAGCAAAGCGGTGAAGCGGCTGGTGCTGGCAGATGCAGGGAGATAGCTTTTCCACCTCAAGGGAGATGCTAATTGGTTGGCGATGAACTGGACAGTCCTTCAAGGGTTTGGGAGGCTGTTTAGTGGCAGGACGAGTTGTTTCTTGCCATTGTCGGGAGAGCAACAGCCAGGCAGGGTTTGGCGCCAATTTCGGTGCTGATCCACAGTTCTTGCGTTGTTGGCTCTTCTTTGTCCTTTTTCTGTTTCCAGGTTGATGAATCTTTGTTCTTGGTGTCAGGCGACCACCTAAATACAGAATTCTGGGTGTTAAGGGGAGTGTAAGGTAGTAGCCAATGGGTTACCTACCACTGGGATGACTACACCCCTTATGTGAACACTTCCTGGGGAGAGTGGGGATAAACAATTTTTATTATTATTTTTCATTGAGTTTTAACTACATATACCATAACATAAGTATAAAATCCTGCCAGTACAGGTCATACAGTCATTAAATTGTGTACATGTATGCCGCACATTACCACCGAAGCCGGTGCAGACTGTTTAAAACGTAGTATATCATATCATATGTCACAACATGCATTTCTATTTTATGTGTCTTCAGGTCTGGGCAGTAAATAAACTGTAAGCGGGCCCTATAAATCTTTAGGCCTTGATGATTGCAGCAGTTCCTCTGTGAAAAGTTCAAGTTATTCTTGACAATATGCCATGTGTTTAAGCCAAGTGACAGTCTTAGGAACAGACTTCTTTCCCCAATGCTTCACCACTCTTCTTTTGGCCAGAAGAAGGGCAACTGCCACCAATTTGCGGTTTGACGGTTGTAGTGACTTGACCAGGCCAAGCAAGCACACCAGAGGGGTGCACTCTACATTCTGAAGTATCATTTCAGTTAGGGCATGTGCAACCTGTACCCAAAAGCTATTAACCTGCACACATTGCCAGGCAAGATGCATAAAATTTGCTTCCTCAGTACCACATTGCATACACTTGGTATCCTCACTTAAACCATATTTATGTAACCTTGCAGAGTTGAAGTACATTTGTTGCAAGTATTTGAAATTAATTTTTCCCAAAGTGAAATTAGGGGTAAGAGTGTCTGTTAATGTGCAACAAAATTCCCATTCTTCCAAAATTAACGATGTGTCCAGATCAGCATTCCATTTCTTCAAGATTGCTGGTATTGTCCCTCACTTTTCTAATTGGCAAGCACTATATAGCCTTGTGACAAGCTTCCTACGCATGGTGCTAGTCAGTAGAAGACAAAGAAACCCTGGCGAAAAGGGCCCATGGCTGGACAGTCTTAAACGACTATAAAACTCTCAAACCACAAGCATACCTAGACCACGGCTTCAAGCAGAAGACCAAGGAGAAATTCTTAAAATTTCGACTAGGCGTACTACCAATCCTCCCTCATCTGGCGCCATGGGAAAGGAACCACAAAGATCAAACCTGCCGTCTCTGCGGGGCAGGACCTGAAGACTTAACCCATATAATATGTATTTGTCCCAGCCTAATGGACAGAAGGAGAACACTACTATGTGTAAAATGGAACCAGGAGGGGGTCAGGTCCTGCCGACAGGCAGTTAAACTGTGCTTCAATCCAAGCGAGACCCAACTAAACTGCAGAATCACAAAATTCCTTGACGCAGTGGCAAAGAGAATCAAGGAGGCACAAAAAGAAGTAACTGCCCAATAGCCGGAAACATGTCCTAGGGCATCTTTCGAACTCTTGGCCCGAATGCAGAAGAAGCTGAACCACTGAATAATTTTCACTTTTGATAATCATTCTTTTATCTCTGTTATTAACCACTTTTTCTTTCAAATGATGTATTTTAAATTGTGAGTTTTAATTAACTGTGCAATAAATTTACTTCCTTACTGGTGCTAGTCAGTAGTGTCTTTAGCCCATTCAGAGCTGGAGGTTCAACTGGGAATTGAGAATACAGTTCTGTCATGGCGTTGCGGAAACAGTGAAATGTTAATGTCAATAGTGGCGTCGAAGGCTGAGTCCCAGGCATATCTGCTAGTTCTAGGAATATCCCCTCAGGATACACATCTCCCACAGTCCCTAACTCTTATTTTCCTAATGAAGCCAGAGCTCCTTCCCGTGGGTGACCGAGATGTGGGGGTGATAAAAAAAATGGGAGCCCTGGGACGTATAATGGGAGTTTACGGGCTCTGGCACCCAAGGCACGCCAGGCTCTCGTGGTGCATGTAATGGTGTTAATTTCTTCACAAGATTGCACCTGCAGTTTATATGACAACAAGGCTTCTAGCAGGATAGGATAGGTGTCATCGCTTTCGATAGGTGTTGTAAGTATTTCGGGGGTGGAACCAATAATGAGAAAATTGCGCCTGTGCGCATAGATGGTAAGGATGCAGAGCCAAGGTGGTAAAGCCACCCTGATTATCTGGCAAGATGAGCATATTCCAGCTGGTTCTAGGCTGTTTTCCTGCCTAGGCCAGAGTCATCATATGCGACCTGAGTGTTTTGAGAAATTGTAGGGATAGTGTGATGGGTATGTTAATAAAAAGGTAGAGAAATCTGGGCAGTATTATCATTTTCATTATTGCTATTCTGTTGGCTAATGACAGAGCGAGGCGTGACCACCTAGTGTTCTGTTTCTCAAGTTTAGAGATTGCCCTGCTATAGTTATATCGAACAAATAACTCTGGGTCTCTATGTACCCAGACTCCTAAATATTTGACTGGTTACATGCTCCACACCAGAGGGAAGTCCAATTAATATGGCAGAGTGGACTGTGTCAGTGGAAAAATAGTGGCTTTTGACTAGTTAATACTTAGGCCTGAGTAATGCTGGTACCAGATATATGTGTGTATCACCGGTGCAAAGCGTGTGTGAGGGTCGTGGATATAAAGCACAAAACCATCAGCATACAACGATATAACGTAACATTGTGAGTTCACTTTACTTGTGACAAATAATTTTTTAGATGACATAATATTCTCTTTTTTTGGATTATGGCTACTTTTGACGACGATAGAGACACATTTCTCTCAGAGCTTTTCACAGGCACAACAGAGAGAAACATGCTGGCCCAACCTAATACAGAACAGGAAGGCTTAGGGGAAAAATTTATTGAACTAGAACATCTAAGAAAGCAAGAGGTTTCTAGATGGTGCGACTGGACTATACTAAAAAGGTATATTGACATAAAACAGGTACCACGGGGTCTACGTGTCATAATCTTTCCTTCTTTTGAAGACTTAAACCCAGATTTACTAAAGGAATGGGAGGATTTGATCCTTTCTTCCTCATTCAAAATGATGGACATTCTTATTAGACATGTAGAACGTAATAGTTTACTCATTGAAATAGGAAAACTAGAGACTGAAATTAGATGCCTTAACTTACAAGAGGTACAAAAGGGGGTGGTGATGGACGGAACATCTGAACCAATCAAACACTCACACCCAGTCAACAGATCTGGGTTTAATCCATCACCGTTCTTTAGCCCACTCTGCCACCCCAGTTCAGACATGGCCATATGCAGATCAGTCTGACCCTGTGCCTCATGGGAACAGTCCAGCCCGAACTGCCAAGCCATTCCTTCCCTGGACCGGAAACAAGCTTCCTTGGACCGGTTTCTGGCATTCCAGTCGTCTTCAGCCAGGCTTGCTTGAATCAAGTGGCAAAGTGAGCAAGGGACTCACGTCTGAGCATACCCTGCCAACTTATGGCGAACAAAGCGGTACAAAAGGGGGTGGTGATGGACGGAGCATCTGAACCAATCAAACACTCACACCCAGTCAACAGATCTGGGTTTAATCCATCACCATTCTTTAGCCCACTCTGCCACCCCAGTTCAGACATGGCCATATGCAAATCAGTCTGACCCTGTGCCTCATGGGAACAGTCCAGCCCGAAATGCCAAGCCATGCCTTCCCTGGACCGGAAACAAGCTTCCTAGGACCGGTTTCTGGCATTCCAGCCATCTTCAGCCAGGGTTGCTTGAATCCAGTGGCAAAGTGAGCAAGGGACTCACGTCTGAGCATACCCTGCCAACTTATGGCGAACAAAGCGG
This sequence comes from Lissotriton helveticus, assembly GCF_964261635.1. Taxonomy (NCBI): domain Eukaryota; kingdom Metazoa; phylum Chordata; class Amphibia; order Caudata; family Salamandridae; genus Lissotriton; species Lissotriton helveticus. The sequence goes on from NC_136057.1 coordinate 1,780,687,702, forward strand.
TACAAAAGGGGGTGGTGATGGACGGAGCATCTGAACCAATCAAACACTCACACCCAGTCAACAGATCTGGGTTTAATCCATCACCGTTCTTTAGCCCACTCTGCCACCCCAGTTCAGACATGGCCATATGCAAATCAGTCTGACCCTGTGCCTCATGGGAACAGTCCAGCCCGAACTGCCAAGCCATGCCTTCCCTGGACCGGAAACAAGCTTCCTAGGACGGGTTTCTGGCATTCCAGCCATCTTCAGCCAGGGTTGCTTGAATCCAGTGGCAAAGTGAGCAAGGGACTCACGTCTGAGCATACCCTGCCAACTTATTGCGAACAAAGCGGTACAAAAGGGGGTGGTTATGGACGGAGCATCTGAACCAATCAAATCCTCACACCCAGTCAACAGATCTGGGTTTAATCCATCACCGTGCAACTTACAAGAGGCCACAGACAAAAATTGCAAGATTTTGAAAGATGTACTGAACTCATATCAGCTGTACATTAAGGATAAGAAAATGAGAAAACTCAGGAGGGACGACCATGATTACAAAAATGGCAGAATCTTTACTTTCACTCACAAATTTTACGAAATCAAACCACAAAGCAATACACCAAGTGTAGCTAATACAACCCCCATGGTTGCAGCATCAACCAGCGAGCCTGATGTGTCTAGCATACACAGTGAGTAAAGCTAGATTCCCTTTAGGTAAATAGTTCTATTCTTAACCAACAGTCAATCTGGCTGCCACACGCAAGTCAAGTATTACCCCCACCAAACTCACTTGTCCACCATACAAACGATTGAACCATATAAAACAAGGAATAACACAGATCAAATAAAAATAAATGCATTAATGTATTCATCATTTAAAAAAGATTATGGGTTTCAATGGAAAACACCATCCATATACAACACATCATATTGATGCTAAAATAAGACAAGTTAAAAATCAATCAATAACACATCATACAAAGAAGAGAGTAAGAACAAATTAGACAAATACACTATGTCTTCAAATCTTACACATCCGTCATGTAACAATATTTGGGGCACGGTATCAGTGATTCAATGATTAGTACTCTAAACCATGCCTTTTGTTCATGGATTGCGTATTTATATTGAGGCGTTGACGCGTTTCAATGGTCGAAATTAAATTTCCATCTTTATCAAGACAGTATTGTATACTCTCTATTATAAGTTAAAAGGATTTGTAGGGTCACCTATAATAAAAACAAAATACAATATAACAATAATTCATTGTTCATAATCATTAAACCTTAAAAGAGAAATTCAATCGTACCCTAATCGTTCCAACAGTAACTGACAATTACTTTCAAGGCAAGAATTTAATAGCATGTATTGAACCTCAAAGTGTCTGACTGGATTTTATTAAATAGACAAAACTTTAACTAAAAAAGACAAATACATATACACTTTATATATATATATATATCACACACAATTTTAAACTCAATATAAAGAATAATAGTACCCTACAGAGGTAAGTAATTTATTGAGAATTATTGGTTAGGTTCCCTGTTGAAGACAACTATTAAATCACTGCTTAAACAACAATATGGTACCCCGCGGGACAAACCCACTTAAGAGAAAACACTTTCCAGTTTATTTGCTCCCACTGGGGCCCCAACCAAAACAATATTCCCTGTTTGTTATGGTACAATCTTATCACACCTTAACATCATACTCTCCTCGAGCTCACAGCACTTTTTCCTCTTGCGTTCTCAAACTTCCATACGCACACTTTCAACCATAGAAAGGAATGCCATGTATAACCTCACTTTTAAATCAGAGGAGAGACGCCTTCCATTTTGTAGTTTATAAATGGTGCCAAATGTCTGGTTGAAATTGTTTTAAAGCCCAGAACATTCGCAGTAGGATTACTTTTGCAAGTTTCCGTCTCAGAAAGATACTTATTAAAATTTCTCCTGCATAGACAGAATCAAAAACACATCTATCGCATATAGTGGTACAGATTTCAATGGCTCATTACATTAGAACGTGCCATAAATTCCAAATAGAGTTACCTTTAGAGGGAGCACTGCTCGTTAAATGCTACTAGGCACGCGTATTTCCTACCAGTATCACACGTCCTTTCTGTTAAATCGGAGGTCGTGTACTTTTATCCTTCCACATGCTTTTTTGGGGTAGAACTGTCTATTCGAGAAACAACAAAATAGAGCTATTAGGCTACTGTCTACCCGTAATGACAAAATTGTTCAAATGTAAATCCGGGTTTCTTCCCTGTGTAGAGGTAGATTAAAACTTCGGCAAAACACTAAGAGGGCACATTTCTCCCTGGTAGACCCATCATTTTGGGAATAGGCTCTCCAGCGGAGCACATATCAAATTTTCTGCAACAGTTGGTTTACAATCTTCCATCTTATCTGAGAGATACAGGTGACCTCCTAAATAAATTGGAAGATATAGAATAGGTAGAAGACTTTATATTTATCACTATGGATGTATGCTCTCTCTATACGTGGAAAAAGGAATTGAATCATTGACAGTCACCCTGTCCTCTGGAGATGCAACACTATTTGAACACACACAATTGTTACTTGACCTAACACGCCTGACGTTTGAAAACAATGTATTTCTACACCAAGGGAGCTGGTATAGACAAGCCATGGGTGTTGCTATGGACTCATAATTTTCACCTTCATATGCAAATCTATACATGGGCAATTTTGAACTTAAACATTTATGGATGGCAGGCCCCCCAGAACTCACCGAACACATCATCTATTGGGGGTCGTTATATCAACGATATCTTTATCATTTGGGCAGGCAATGACTCACAGTTAGAAAAACTACTAAGCCATTTGAACACTAACACTTATTTACAGTTTACTCACAAAACACACAAAAGAGAGATAGACTTTATAGATGTGATGATTTATGTAAAAGGAAACAAAATCATGTCAAATCTTTTTAGAAAGATAACTGCATGTAATTCCATATTGCACGCAACTAGTGCTCACCCACCCTCTCAAATAAACTTGATTCCATTGGGTGAGATGACACGAATTAGGAGAAATTGCAGTGAGGATCCTGTTTTTCTCACAGAACTCACAAAATTGGAACAACGCTTTAACTGTAGAGGCTATTCACAAAGGGGTCTAAATCAAGCTAAAAAGAAAATAGTTTCCTTAACGCAACAGTCATTAGTTAGGAACAGTGCTGCTAAACACAAAAAACATAAGGACAGAAAGCTGACCCTCATCACCAGTTACAAAAAACAAAGCCAGGCCATCTATAAGATCTTGTACAAACACTGGCATCTATTGAGACTTGACCAATCAGTGGCAAAATTCATCACAAACAAACCAAAAATCACGTACAGTATGGGCACAACCTTGAGAAACATGCTTTGTCCCAGCTATTACAAGCCGAGAAAACAGGAAGCATCCTGATTACCTAACAGACCGCATGGTTTTTACAAATGCACTCAATGTAATGTCTGTCCATTTGCTGACAATAAGTTAACACAGTTTCAATACAATACGTTAACTACAAATCACATATGACAATTTATTAACTGTAACTCTAGATTTGTCGTCTATTGTATCAAGTGTCACTGTGGGCTTATATACATAGGCAGTACTCTCAGACCCCTAAAATAGTGCATCCAGGAACACATCAGGGCCATTCGAAAACAAAAATACAGCCTATCCATTGGCTGTACACTTTAATACACATCATCCACCCATGACTATGACTAATATCCAGTTTCATGGGCTAGCACAGGCATTGAATAACCACAGAGGGGGAGACAGAGTACTAGCCCTGAGAAAATTAGAAACCCAATTGATTCTAAAATTACGAGCAGTAGAAAGGGCCCTGAACATCGATAGAGATATACATGTATTCCTAACAGAGTACCTCATATTGGGGACCCTGTTCATACATCTGGTTAATCAACTGAGTATTATAATTGGACGTGTTTGACCTGGAAACAAAGGAGATTGTAATTGTATGTTTTTACTATGCTGGGCACACAGTGCACTGACATTCATGTTGGTTTTAGCACATCTCTTTACAGTTGAAATGCTTGCAAATAATGTATACTCTCTTTTGCCAGTAAACATGAGTTTTTTTTTATTCAACATATGTACTTGCTGTGTAAATAGACAGTGACTTCTTCAACATTGTACCTTTTAGGATATGTCGAATGAAATCATCTTTAGCAATGAATGTGTATTTGTAATGTGCTCCATAACAACAGTTATAAGTAATGATACACATTCTATAGAATGATATAGTTTGGCTCTCTAGCCCCTAAACATTTGGGGATTATTGTGACTTTATTTGTGTCTAAATGAAATGCTTTCCAGATACACGCATACTATCTTGTTAAAACTTTTGCACAACAAAAGGTGTCTTTATCTCCTCTTTCTTATTCTCACTCGCATTGCATTTACTAACCCAAGATGGCTGCTGGTCTTTTCCAAATGAATCAATGGTTTGTTTGGTTCACTACGTAGTTATATGCATAGTCAGTTTTTAGGTCTCGCCTAGCGTTGCTGAGCACATGCGCAGCTTGCTGGGCGAGATTTATTGCTAATGAGGACTTTCAGTAGAGGGCTACTCTCTGCGCTTAGCCAGCTGTGAAAAAATTAGAACAACGGGGTTTTGTTCCTGTGAAACCATTTACACACTCAATCACACTTACTGCTAATACATCAACTACACATGTTACTACTACAAACACAATTGTATTAACGTCACATTCCCGAAGGTGTAAATACGTACAATATATATACAAACCCATCACACACATATACACACGCCAGACGTGCATATATATGAAGTGCTATGCTTAGCACTCCTTTAGGAAAGGCGCACATCAAGGCACTGTATGCAGAGCCAGGCGTGGCGGGTATTTGTAGGAATCTAGTTCTGTAGTTTCAGGTGGGTTCAGTCGCACTTACTGCAAGGATGGCCGTTAGTGCAAGCAGTCTCTGTCTGGGCAGAGGCTGGAGGAAGGGGACGGGAAGGGGTTGGGGTTGGAGCACCTGGTCAGGAGGGGGCTGGAAAGATTGGGTGGAGGGCATGTGAGCATGTTTGAAATAGTACACAGTAAGTCACGGGGAGGTGAGGAAGAGCAGGGTGTGTAGGGGCATAAAGATGCATGGGGGAGTACAGAAAAAGTTTAATATATGGCAGGTGACAGCCGGGGATGTTTTCTCGTGCAGGACTTCTAAGACCCCAGGGGGTTTAACGAGGGCAGGAGAGGGACTGCAGGTCTTAGCCAGACTGCTTGGGTTCAGCCAGATCCCAGTTTCCCCAGGACCACACAAACAGAGAGCGTCCACCCGCAATGGTCTGTGCACCCCCCCCCACCGCTACCAACACACACACGGCCCGCAGGCAATTAGGATGAATCCCCCTGGGGCCGTGCAGCGCCGCCCATGCAGTGTGCAGACTGAGTGCCCTGTACCCCAGAGTCAAGTGGGCTGTTCAGCATACGCCCCACCTCCTGTGGGGTGTAAAGATACCTTACGCCCTCCCCAGTGTTATTGTACAGACTTGCTGTGCGCCCCCTCCCCCCAGGCAAGTGACAATGCAACCCCGTTGGGACCATAGTGTCTGATTCTCTCCCTCTCTTGGGGCTTGGAGGCGAAGCCCACCTTTCCAGGTTATAAAGCGTGAGTGCCCCCTCCCAACCATGGTGCTCTCTAGACTCCCTCCTCCCCCACTGATAAGAATGAGGCAGTGCCCCCTCCTACACCCCAAAACCACACGCACCCCCTGTGTCACCGAAGAATGAGAGCCCCGGCAAACTTTGAAGGCTGACCCTCCCCACCCCGCGTCTGCAGACTGCACCTGTCTGCGCCCCAGTGATTCACAGTGACGTCTGTTACATTACTGGGCACTGCAGGCCACCGCCGTGTACTTGAAATGCTGATTTATGTCTCGAGACTGCACATTGTTGCTAATTGACATTGATGCCATGCCGAGATCAAGTTCACTTATCTGTCTGACAACCCCCCCCCCATCTTCATGGTCGCCCACTTACACCCCATGGTCTAGCCCTGGCGTACAGGTGAGCCTAAGTGTACAGAAGTTGGTATGGGGTTTTTATCTGCCAGGATAAACTTTGCTCTTACAGTGAATTACAAGCTGTGGGTTAAAACACGCTCCAAGTGGGATGAACATTCATGCAACATGCGGACGAGCACAGCTCATGCACCCCAGAGTGTCTGGGTTAGAAAACTGGCCAACTGTCGAATCCGGTAACAGGGTGTCACAGGGCTTCGTGCCGCTATAGACTGCACCTCAGAACAAACCAGACTATTCCACTGACATGCACCCCCTCAACTTAATCCTCAATCACTCTCTAAGAATTCACGATACTTGAAAGGTTAATGCACATGCAGTGAAAATCTAGGCGCAACTTGAATAGTGGTCGTCACTGACTCTCCCTTCAGTGGTCGATAAAATAAGTACTTTGAGTAGGATAACGTACGTTTCAGCCAGTTACTGACATGTTGCCCGCTAAATTGTGTGCCAGAAGCATTAATGCACTCTGCTGTCTAATTAGCAGGACACACATTGCTTCGCCAGAGTTGGAAGGCATTGCGACAAGCCAGCACAGGGTTACAGTGCTGACAATCCCAGCATATTGTAAGGAGGTATATAAAGAAGCGTTCTACTCTGGCTGTAGAATGTTTCGAAGCGCTATACTACATTGCAGGTTAATGGGAAACCCACAACTGGAATTGTGTGTCTCTTTGATCGAGGAGTGACGGGGAGCGGGGCCAAGCTTGAAACGTTATGTTACCAATACATTAACGGATCACGTCATTATCTCTAAAGTAACCTATTTGGAAGGTGACATTGCACTTTTTGTGTTGTATAGGCCCCGTGATTGCTGCCTGGCGGTGTCAATGAAGGCATGTAGATATAATTATTATTATCTTATCTGCTGTACTGGTTCTACAAGGATTCCAAAGTGCGGAGTACGTGTAAATCGACTAATATACTCTCGGCGACCGGGTTGCAGCAATTTTTATGTCTCGGTCTGGCGAAAGCAGCGCATGTGCTGCTCTCACCATGCGAGGGCTTCTTTGAATCAATACGGATTCCGAAGCCGTGTCTCAGCTCCACCAGCAAATTTGATTGGCATGCGTCATTTGTCACCACTTATTATTCCGATCGGACTTTGCTGCTTGTCCCAGACTGTTTGTAGACCCTCCTGGTTGCCACCCTGTCCTTTTTAGGCCACGCCCTGCGGGATTGCATCTTTTACTGGCGGCGTGGCACTCTTGCCTTCATTAGTCAGTGTAGGCACTTTTTTTTTCATCAAAAAGAAAGGCTTGGGGGAGGAGCCAAGCTCGCGATCGTAATGGTCGCTCTGTAGCTCGGCTCCGTCAGCCTTCCGGCCTGACTCGCAAATCCTGCCATATATCCTGCCCCGGGACGATGCACTCGAGCAGAGATTGAAACGCAACGTGTTGCTCTTACTCACCGTCTGACCTGGAGGCTCCTACGTGCCGCGACTCCGAAGTTGTGCCCCCTGAGGAACCAGGGCCTCCGCGGTGATGAAGCCGGGGCCTCGCCTATTGGACCCAGCCTGGCATTGTTGTACGCGTCGGCCCCGGCCGAGAGCGTGAGCCGCTGGCGGGAGACCGTTGTGCGAACATTCCGGTGGTCCTGATCCGAACTTGCCTTGGCGGCCGTGGAGCTGGTGTGGGGCACGGTGCACCGAGGGCTGCTCGTGTGAAGGGGGCCCCCCTGCCGCAGCTCCGTCCGTCCATCCTGGAGCCTCGCGCCCGGGATCTGCTCTTCGACCACGCCAAAGGTATTGCAGGCTGCAACCCGACTTTGGCGGCTCTCCTTTCTGCACCAAGGCTGCCATAGCGGGACCCCCTTGGTTTCTGTGGAGGTCCGCATCTGAGGCCCTGATCCGGGAGTCGTGGGAGGTGGTGACGAGCCTGAATCCACAAAATGGCGGCCATCGAGATAGACCGTGGATATCCTCCGGACGGCGGACCTGGACTACTGGACTGCACGGGGGCCTGGACATGTGTGCGCGAGCCTACAATCGGCGACGTTCTGGAAGCACTGCGGTCCTTGCATGCGGCCTTGACCCCCATTGCCTCTGGAGTATCGGTGCGGTCCGCCGCCATCTTAGAGGGCCGGTCTCTCACGGTCCCCTCTCGTCTCGGTGATGCTTCTGCCTCACCCCCCTCGGCCGCGCTGAGAACTACTGCCACTGGCCGTCGACAGGTATGCGAACGATTGGCTTCTGAACCTCCTGCGCTTCACTGTTTGGAGTTTGGGGGCCCGGATGTCGTTCTGGGGTCGGATCCTGCTCGAGTGTCGGAGAAACATGATGGCTTGCTACATCTATTTGCCTTGATGAGGTCGTGTTTCTGCTCTGCAGGGGAGCCCCCGCTTTCCCGAGCGGCGAGACCGAACTCCTGTCTTTTCCTGCCCCTGTTAACATTGTTGGGACACTTGCACTGTATACCCGGACTTTTGATCTTTTGCTTATGGATTGCCCTCCCTGGCCTACGTCTTCATCGGACTCTTTTTTGTTCGTGTGATTGCCTTGCACCGAATTGTTCGCTTCTCGCTGTCGTATGGTGGGAGTTGCATGTAGCTAAGGAAGGCCTGGGGTGAGATACATTGCTTCTGGTGGATTGCTGGTATACATATCCATGGCGAGCTTTCCCGTGTGCATAGTGCGGTGGGTGACCCCCTTGTACGTTTTATGATGCTCGAGTTGTATCGCTTTCGTCTACACGTATTACGATTGACTGGTTGGGCGGAGGGCTGAGGCCGACCATTTTGTTTTTACTTCTTCACTCCTCCCTCACATCTTTTTTGTCTTCTTATTCTTCTTTTTGTCTCCTTATTCTTTTTCTCTTTCGTGTTTCCTACATTTCGGGTTCGGGATTAGGGCGACAGGCACGCTGCTGGGGGGGTAGGCCGTAGCCTTCTGCAGGGGTGCTGGGTGGGATGGGTGGGATGGGTTTTCTTTCCCGGTTTATTTTCCTTTGTTCTATGGCCCTTTTGTATCCCTTTATAGGAGCGCCGCGGCTGTCCCTGCCTCCCGTGGTATTATAGGGATGGGGTCTGGATTGCTGCTTCCCTCCTTTTGTGGCTATGCTGCGTTTCAGTGCCGCATCTGCTATCGTACTGATGTAGACTGTAGTGATAATTTTCCGCTTTGCTGCCCCTTTAGTTTTCTTATGGCCAATAGTTTGCTCTGGGAACCTGGATTCATTTATACTGTATCCGAGCCTGTTATACTCCTTATTGTAATATTATAAAAAATTAACCTTCCTTCTTCCTGTTTGTGGGCCGTCCAGATTCTCCCCCCCCTTCCTTTTTCGAACTGTATTGACTGCATATTATCCTGATTGTATCTGTATATTTTTCTTCTGTATTTTTTGGATTGCTCTATTGTATCGTGGCCGGTCGGTCTGGTTGTAGGCCCAGATTTGTATTTCCTTTTTGTACAAATAAAGGTTTACAAAAAAAAAAAAAAAAAAAAGGCTTTCCTCAATGGCGACAGCTTGTTTTCACAATGGCGACAGCTTGTTTGGTTAGAGTTGATGAGTATCAATTGTGAACTTCTCTAAATCTAAAAGTTTAGCGAACGATGGCTTTGGCTTTATTTAACAATTGTGGGCATACATTATTTATGGACTATTATGATTTATCAGCCTGGCGCCCGTTTCACGAGCGCCGCATTGGTTTAGCTTTCACTGTTGGGTTACTATTATGATTTATCAGCGCGGCGCCCTTTTCACGAGTGCCGCATTGGTTTCGCTTTCACTGTTGGGTTACTATTATGATTTATCAGCGCGGCGCTCTTTTCACGAGTGCCGCATTGGTTTCGCTTTCACTGTTGGGTTACTATTATGATTTATCAGCGCGACGCCCGGTTCACGTTGCCCATTTAGATAAGGTGACCACCATGTATAATATTCTCCATTTATGGCCATGCTCCGTACGAAATTCAGTTGAAAGTGAGTGTGAAAAGCTCAGTTGTCAGAATATCTTTGAACCAGTTGTTGTTTTGGTTCCGCTCTCATGTTTGAAGTGGGTTTGGGTTTGGATTGTGTACTTACCTCTACGCATAGATCTGCGTGATAATCAGTATTTGTGCGAGTGAGTGCCGGCTGCTAGTGCGTGTACAGTTTGCTGCTTCCCTACCATGGCTATACAGAGACCGTACAGAGTGTCAGGAAGTGTTGTCACAGGAATGCGCATGCCTTACATATCACTCTTGCTATTAATAAAATAGTAGGTACACAGACAGAATTGCACCAAACAGAGCTCTTTAGTGGAACACTAGAGGCAGAAAACAACCACTCCTGGGACTGAAGTATCTGCAGCCTGAGCTGAAAACCTGGCCTCCAATCCCAGTCTTCCTAACTTAGCTAACGAGCATTTATAAATGCTTAAAGCCATTTGCTTTGCTATAGAATATCATTAGCAAAGCAAATGGCTTTACCTTAATCAAAGGCGAGACCTTTCGCATTTTCAATGCTTGTTAATGTTTACGCTTCCCCCCGGAAGCTTCAACCGGAATTAAATAGAGCGGTCACAAGCCGACCGTCTCGCTTTATCACACATCGACGACGGCGACCACTATAGTTAGTTCCCTGTCTCTATTTCAGTGTTTTTGTCTACTTAAACTGCACGGTCCTTCCCACTTTGGCAGTTTGGATCGGGGTCGAGTTAACTTGAGGCTGCAGCCTGTTATAAGTATTAACTAACATAGAATGGCTTTTGGATATCTCTTTAACTGCGTTTTCCCCTTATTTTGTGTTTCCTCTCCCACAGGGGCTTAGCATGGTTCGTTTTTCGATAATATTATAAAACGTCCAATTCAATTCACGTGGATACTACCCAATGAGGTTAGTTCTCAGTTTAAACACCTTACGCCGTCATTTAATTATGAGCAACACTACGCTCTTACCGTATTAGATTGATTTTATTACTCGACTCTTAGACTTCTTAGTTCTTTAGGTAACCTAACTGCTCCCTTTTCTCCCTCCAAAACGCCTTACAATTATTCTTACAAATGAAATGATTTGTTTTTTTCTTTTTCTTTTTTTTTTTTTTTTTGAAATGTGTTTTTATTGTTGCCACCACAGAAGAATTATGCATACACAATCATAGTATACCGCAGCGTCAACATTCAGCTGCATGCAATCAAAAAAAGCAACTTTTCACATTTTCATCTTTTCCCCCCAACAGAAAACATACTACTAAAAAGGTCAGGGACAACCTACCATTTTGCGAATCAATGATATCATTAGCGTCAATAGAGGCACAACAAGCAGTATTCACATTGTCGTTCAGAATTAAGTACATCCACATGTTCAGTGTCATACGCCCGGGCAATCCCACCCCTCTTAACTGAACCTTCTAGTCCCAACATTACTCCTCGTCTTCACCCTCCTCTGAGCTATCCAGATCCTCTTCCTCAGGCAAAGGTTCACAAATGTCTCCCCTGTACGAGTTCCACGGCAACCACGTCTTGTTCCACTTGCGTGGATTAAGCCTCTGTTTGTAAATCGCTCTCTCCGTCACCATAAGCATGTCCATGTTCCGGCACCACTGCGACAGTGTCGGAGTAGTCGGTGCCCCCCAGTTCTGTGCTATATCCCTCTTTGCCAGCATCACACCAATGATCGCCCAGCGTTTCCCCTGCGGTGACAGATCAGTTGGACCCCACACATTCAGTAAGCATATCCGAGGGTCATGCGAGAATGATGACCCTAGTGTTTGACTGATCGTCCGTGCTACCCGCCTCCAATAGGTGTGTATAACAGGACAATCCCACAGAGTATGGAACAACGTACCCTCCTCCCCACAGTTCCTCAGACAGTACGGATGATCTGCCCTACGTATCTTGTGTAATGTTGTGCGTGTATAGTACACTCTATGTAGTACCTTAAATTGGACCAGTCTAAAACGTGTAGATATACCTGCCTCCCTAGGGGACGCCAGCGCTGCATTCCACTCCGAGTCATTCAGATCCCCAATCTCCTCCACCCATTTCTCCTTCAAACGTACCAGCGGATCCGGTAGATTGTTTAGCAGTTTACGATAGGTGAGGGATGTTGCACCACTCTCCATGTAGTCGGTAAGGAGCCGATCCTCCAACGGAGCTGATTCCGGGATCTGCGCTCCCAATTCCAACACTGACATGAGTGCGTGTCTAACTTGTATGTATCGGTATGTTTCTGTGACCCCAAGGTCATATTGTACTCTCAATGTCTCGAAGGTTATCACCGCACCCCTGGACCACAAATCTCCAACCGTGGATATCCCGATGGTGTCCCATCGATCAAATCCCTTGCTAGTGCGCAAATTACCAAGGGCCTTGGAGTCCCACAGCGGCGTGAGATTAGTAATCACTCCCTCCCAGCCCAGCCGTCTCTGAGCCTTATGCCAGATAGCGATCGTGTGTTTGGTAGGGCCCTCCAGCCTTCCCACCAGGCCTTTGTTGTAAAGCGGGGCCAGAAGAGTGTTCGTACCCAGTTGCCTCCTGTCCGCCATAAATGCCGGGTCATCCTGTGCACCGTGTATCCACTGGTTAATTACCTTGAGGTGCGCAGCCCAGTAGTATAATTCAAGGTGCGGGAGCGCTATCCCTCCACTGTACCAGTCCCTAACCATTTTTAAGTGCGCCACTCTAGCTGGTTTGCCACTCCACAGTAAGGCCGACAGCTGCGCCGACACTCTGCGGAAGAACAATGGTGGAACCATCTCTGGTGCGTTCTCCAGTGCATAGAGGAAGCGGGGTAACGCCAGCATTTTAAATAGCGCTGCTCTACCCAGTAACGTCAGCGGAAGGGCCTTCCAATGGCGTACATCCGCCTTCAACCTAGTCTCTAGGGGCACAAGATTCAGCTCCAAAAAGGTCGCCGAGTCTCTCGCGATTTGGATCCCCAGGTATCTGAAGGCACGGTGCTCCACTACTAACTGGCAATCCGGAGGCAGAACCGGTGGGTCTCCTCGTACCATATACAGTATGGACTTGGACCAGTTAAGCTTATAGCCTGACGCCGCGCCATGCTTCTCGCACAGGGCTAGCAGTACCGGAATACCGCTCTCAAGGTCCATCAGGTAGATGAGCATATCATCCGCATACAGGGATACCCTATCCTCCCAACCATCTCCCCAATGTATGCCCTTCAACAGCTGAGTGGATCTAAGTATCACAGCCAGAGGTTCCAGCACTAAAGCAAAGAGCAGCGGCGAGAGAGGGCATCCCTGTCTCGTGCCCCTTGCCAGTGGAAATTCCCTCGAGACACAACCATTGGCCGTCACCCTCGCAACCGGTTCGGCATATAGAAATCTGACCCATGAGATGAATCCGGGTCCCATACCCATGTGTTCCAAGACCGCAAAGAGATACCGCCACTCCACCATGTCGAACGCCATTTTGGCATCCAAGGAGAGTACCGCTGCCGGTTCCGTCAATGACGGGGCGCGAGCCAGTACTCCGTGGAGCCGTCGCAGATTCAGCGCCGTGCTCCGGTGTGGCATAAAGCCCGACTGGTCAGGATGGATCAGAAGCGGTAGGTGGGGTAGGAGTCTGGTGGCCAGTACTTTCGCCAAAATTTTATTCTCCGCATTAAGAAGTGAAATAGGGCGGTAAGACCCGCAGTCCTCAGGGGGTTTGCCGGGCTTCGGTATCGCCACTATGGTAGCCAAACGCTGGTCAGGGGGAAGCAACCCACGCTCCCGGCTTTCCACATACATTGCAAGCATGGGCGTGGAAAGCGCTTCACCCATGATCTTGTACCATTCTATCGGTACCCCATTAGGGCCCATCGCCTTCCCAGGGTGGAGCGCCGTTATGGCCAGCTGTATCTCTTCAGACGTCAAGTCCGATTCAAGTTCGTCCCGAGCGTCCTGGGGGAGAGTACGGGTCGGCACCCCTAGGAGTGATCCCTCCACCACCTCTCGTGTGACCTCAATTTCAGGGGAATAGACAGAATGAAAGTGGTCTGCCAGGAGCTCTACTATCCTAACCGGGTTGGTCTGTAACGCCCCTTCCGAATCTCTCAGCTGCAGTATTGCTCTCTGCCCTCCACGCTTCCTCTCCAACCAGGCCAACAATCTACCTGCCTTATCGCCCATTTCATAGATTCTATTCGTAGTCGCCGCCATATTGCCCCTCACTTTGCAGCGCATATGGTCCGTGTATCTTTGCTGACACAACCGGAGCGTGTGTTGGGTAGCTTCACTCGGGTTATGTTCATGGTCTTGTGTCGCCCTGCCAAGCTGCTCTTCCAGATCTAGTAGATCCTGGCTCTGTGTGCGCTTGTGTTGTGTGATAGCCGAGATTGCCTGCCCTCGTAGGACCGTTTTATAAGCCTCCCATAATGTTACCTGGGAAGTCACCGAACCCTCATTGTCAGCGAAGTAAGATCTCGTGCCCGCCTTTAAGGCCTTAGCTACGACCGGCTCTTTGAGGAAACCCGGGTATATGGGATAGAGGCGCTTATAGGTGCCAATTTGGCAGGACAGAGTGAGTAGCAGCGGGGAGTGGTCTGAGATTCCTCGTGGTTTGATGTGGGTGTCAGTAATCTTAAGACGGCCCCCCCCTAGTGTGAGGAAGTAGTCAATCCTCGACAGGCTGTCGTGTACTGCCGAGTGGTATGTGTACTGGCGGTCCTCTGGGTGTAATTGCCTCCATATGTCCACCAACCCCTGTGCTTCCAGAAAATCATGTAATTTGGAGGGCCCTGACGAACGCGCGTGCACGGGGTAGCGGTCCATTGAGCTATGTACCACCGCATTGAAATCACCCCCCACTATAAGATCCCCTTCCGGGAGGCCTAACAAAAAGGTACCCAGCTCTGGGAGGGCTATGGCGTGTAAGGCCGGCGGGATGTATACTGAGACCACATTAAGCGGCCTCCCTTCCCATTGGCCGTGAGCCGCCGCAAAGCGACCCTGTGTGTCGGCGCTAACTGATTGTATAATAAACCTAGACGAACGATGCATTAGTATCCCAGTACCCCTGGATCCTCTAGTAAATTCTGAGTGAATAAGCATTCTATATCCTCTCCTATCAAGGGCCCTGGTGGCCGTGCCCGTCAAGTGAGTTTCCTGTAACAATACCAGGGCCGGGGTCGCCCTCTTTATACTTTGTAAGACCAAACCCCGTTTCACCTTATCCCCCAGGCCCCTCACATTCCAAGACATCAGGGTCAGCGGAGACACTCGCCCCATATTAGCATCCTCCCCCCCCATGGCAAGAGGAGTGGTCGGGCGGCCGACCGGTGCCTAGCAATAAACAGTCAAAAAAGTGAACATGTAGTCCCCCTTGCGGTACCCCTACTCTGCACGCTCTACTCTCATGGAACAGACCCTGACCCTGCGTAGCATTTGAAAACCCAGAACCCATCCTACCCCCAACTCCCCCCCTCCCTGCCCCCCTGCTCAACGGACTCAGAACTGCCCGCCCCCCCAACTCAGCAGAGTGCCCGATCCCAACCCAAAACAAAGTACTTGCTTGCTGGGGTGAAGGACCCTCCGGTATCAGCGGCCTCCACCTACGGCCGCGGAGGCCCTCCGCCCAGTGTCCAAGGCGGCACCGTCATTCAACATATTACTTAGTTCAGCCGTCCAATAATCATGAATCACTGTTCCTCCTCCGCATCATCCTCCTGAAGGTCGGTCAAGGGGGAAAGTGCCACTGCACCCTCCTCAGCGGATTGTGAACTCTGTTGGGAGCCTGCATTACGGTTCTTGTTGTGCCTGTTAGAGCGACGCGGGGGGTCCACCTGTCTCCAACCCTCTAGCCACTCCTGCGCCATTTCCGGGGAGTCAAAAAACCATGTCTTATTGTCTGCCACAATTCGAAGCTTGGCCGGAAACAGCATGGAGTATGAAATTTCTCTCGCCCTTAGTTCCTTCTTCACTTCGAAAAAGGTTCTCCTCCTCCGTGCGACGTCGGCCGTGTAATCAGGAAAAAAGGCTACAGTAGAGTTCTGTATCTTAAGAGGTGGAGAGTTCCTTGCCGCCTGCAGGATGGCATCATGATCCCTGAAGTTAAAAAGTCTTGCAATGATCGGTCTAGGGTTGGCCCCCGTCTGCCTGCGTCCTCCAGGGACTCTGTGCGCCCTTTCCACCGTGAAGAATGCGGAGAGTCCTTTAGGTTGAAGTTTCTGCTTGATTAAGTCCTCCACATATAGATCCATTGCCCTTGTGTCTTCCGATTCCGGCACACCTACGATACGAACGTTGTTCCGCCTCGAGCGTCCCTCCTGGTCATCGAGTTTCTCACGTAGGACCTTATTCTCTTTCAACACTTTTTCCATACCAATCTGCAGCTCAGACACATCTTCCACTAAGGACTTGGTCACCACTTCCATATTGTTCACTTTCTCCGACATCTTATGGAAATCCGCCCTTATGAGCGTGATTTCGGCCGAGATCGAACCTACCGTGGCTTGTACTTGCGTGAGGGCTCTCATAACGTCGTCCAGAGTCGCCTTCTTGGTCCCCGCCGTCTCCGCTGACTTGCCCTGCTGCGATTTGGCATCGGGGGGTGACGATGCGGAAGTGGGCTTGTCGTACGCAAATCTGTCAAGGCGGGATTGCGACCCCCCCGCCTTCGGACCTTTGCCAGCCATCTTATCCGTGGCGGACGGCCAACCCGTGTGAAGTCGGCGTCCCACGCCACCGAGTCAGTACGTCGGTCCAAGCCGCTCCCAGGGCACGCACAATGTGCTAGGTCGGATTGCCAGGCAGCACCGGGCCCCCCCACAGTGCTCCGTCGCAGCGTAGAAAGAATTCCGCCTCACTCGTTTGTGGGGCGGGTGTGGGAGCCGCCAGTCCAAGAAGTGTGGAGTCGCCCCAACCGCTGCGCCCTATTCGTCACCACTGCCTCGGCGTCCTCGGGGCACTCAGTCCGCTGTCCCGGTCAAGCTGTCAGGGCAGTGGACACCGTTGCACAGGACGGATCAAAGCTTAGGAATCAGTGCCAAGCGCTAGGCCCCCCGCTATTGCAGATAGTGCTGGTGAGGGCCCTACGTGTCGGAAGATCCCCGGCGGGTCAGGGTGTACCGCCCGTCAGCCAAGCCCCAAGATCCAGCACTGTCGGTTCAGCTCAAAGTGGGATCTACTGCGTGTGAGCCCGGGTCCGCAGTGCGTGTCCCAAAATGGCGGCTCCTCACCACCGGAGCTCACTCTCCACACTGGTCCTCCCGACTCCGCAGGCCGACAAGATTTGAGCGGCCCCCCCCTCACCTCTCCTACTCGGCGGGGCGTCCGGGTGTGTACTCCGCACCGGCAGACGCCGGCAGTGCGTTTGGATGGTGCGGGTCCCTCTTTCCCGTCGCCAGGCTCAGGCGGGTGCTTCCGGTGTTCCTCCGCCCGGAACAGCACACTTCCTGTCCGCTGGGCAGGGCAGGACACTCCCCGGTCCGGGTGCCGCGTACAGGCCCCCACTGGCGTCGGCTGGAACTGCTGATTCTGATCACCGATCGTGATCCCGATAACATAGGACGCCGCCGCCCGGTCCTGGGCGTCGTAGCCTTCCCGCCTGGGAAGTATTACAAGCGGATAATTGCACGGATAAGCTAGGAGGCCGCTTCAATCACGGAGCTCTCCTCTCAAGCTGCCGCCATCTCCGGCCGCTGGCCACGCCCCCCTTCTTTTTCTTTTTAACTTTATATAGTGGGGCTGACACGCTTCCACCATTATTGAGTGCCATACTTACCATACTTCATAGACACTTAGAAGAATTCATCAATTTGAGATACCATTACCACATTAACATATGTAAGTTTACTATTTTGAAGGCCATTTAACTTATTTGACGTTCAGTATGAGGATGATTATCTTTGACCCAATATTTGAAATTTCAGTTTTTGACAGCTAAAACTTTTTATCAAGATGTTTTCGGGACAACTTCCATCTTCCGCTACTATATACGACTCGTTTGCTACTTTTTGCTACTCCGAAACGACAGTTTCGAGGGTAGATCAATTTTCCACAGCTAATGTAATATCTTTTCTCACATCTCTTTTACTATTCTTAACCCACATGCACTTATATAAGGCCAATTCAACATCACTTCTTTGCATGTTACTAAACACTATCCTTAACATGCACTCATCCCAAATATTGCTGACACATTACTTCTTCAAACACCTCTTCTTTCTTTTTTTGGGTCTCCATCTGGTGTAGAACTTTCTACGTTAACACTTACTTTAGGTTGGGCACTACATTAACAATTTTCTGATCTAAGAACTAGTGATGCTTATAGTATGGTTGACATCTACATTATTGTATTACTACACAGCCTTCAAAAAGTCACATCTGTGATGAAACGCATGTCGGCTGATCTCCATCATCACCGAACATACCTGCTTTGAACGGAATTGGAAAACAATAATTTGTAACAATTGTTAAAGAAAAGCTTACAAAGAAACAACTCTTTCTTCTTGTACATCAACTCTTTCTTTCTGTTGGTCTACATCTTTGAAAAGAATTAAACTTATCTTTATGAAGACAAATTATTGTCGATTACAGATTTTATATGTAAATGTGGAGTGCTGGGGTATATCTCCCATAAACTTGTAAATACAAAGGTTTCCTTTGTACAAAAATACCTTAGGTGGTAGGGTGTGACATTACCCAGAGTGGCACCAATACTTGACCTATCCACATACACTGTGTTCCTTTCTAAAATATGCCCACTAAATAGCTCACTATAAGAGGTGTGACTTGTTGATCTATTACCATCTTGTTGTTTGTTGCATACAATGATATCACTAGCAGCCGCTGGTGAAATCACACCACTGCCTTTGTCAGATGACCCACGCCAGGGGTTCTTCAGCGAGAGCAAATAAAAACAGATATAGCGGCATCCCTGTTGCATGCCCGTATAGATAGGTCGTGGTTCTGAAGTGTGACCACTGAACCGCACTCACGCCAGAGGGCCAGTATATGACAGGCGTATCCACCTAAGGAATGCCTGAGGGATCCCCATGTGATGTAGGCCTGTAAAAATGTATGGCCATTCTATGGAGTCGAAGGTTTTGGGGGCATCCAATAACATCGCCGCCTGTAGTGAGTGCTCAAATTGGCGTAAAAGTGCAAATAGGGTATGAAGGTTGTGTGTTGTAGACTACTGGGATGAAGCCGGATTGGTCCAGTAGCACCAAATTTGTGAGCAGTAGTTGGAGTCCAGTGGCCAATAATTTGGCAAAAATTATTTGCATTAATATTGATTAATGAGAGTGGGCCTATATGACTCGCATTTGTCAGAGGGCTTGTCTGGTTTAAGTAAAGCTACAATTAGGCTTCTCTAATGGATGGGGGGCAGTATTTGCTTGGTGTATGCCTCTTCGTATAATACATGCAGTTGTGGCTCTGGAAATTCTTTTAAAAATGTGCCTGTCAGTCCATCAATGCCCAGGGCTTTGCCATTAGGAAGGGTATAAATATCATCCTTCACCTCATCTACTGTGTTAGGCTGTACCGAGTACTGTTGCTGCCCTAAGGAGAGCCATGCCAGGGGCACACCTTCTAAGTAGGCTGCAAAGTCTGTCTTCTGGCTGCAGTGCATGAGTCATAAGGTTGGGTGGAGAAATCTTAAAAGCATGACCGGATATTTGAAGTGCCATGGCATGGTACTCCATCAGGGGAGGTCATGTTTGTGATGTGCGTGTGCCCCTAATGCTCCTTCAGCTTGGCTGCCAAGCTCCTGCCTGGTCACCCTCAATCGCCATATGTTGTCGAGGCATGTGTCGTACCTCTTGGTCCGCTATTTCTTTATACAGTGTGGTCTTACCCCTAATGACAGCTAATGTGTGGGGACTAGATCCAGACTCATATTCTGTTTCAAGGCATCTGAGCTCTTATTCAATAGCCCTTAACTGCTTGTGCAGATCCCTTAGGATTCCCAATGGCATGCCTATACATACCCCCCTCACTGTGACCTTAAAGGCCTCCCAGAGAGTGTCTGATCTTGCAACAGAGCCCTAATTTCTCTTAAAGTATTCAAGGATAGGATGTAGCCTTACGGTTAGAGCGGTCAACCTCGAAGATGGGAAACCGGGTTCGAGTCTCTGCAACAACGCTCAACATCCTGTATTCTGGGCAAATCACTTAATCTCCCCGTGCCAAGCATTTTTTTTTAAATTATTTTTTTTTTCTTCCAACCATCAGTTCCATAGCATATAAGACATTACATTTTTCAAACATGTAGCTGTATATGACACTTGTTGGTACAATCTGTACTATACACACAGCATTTATCACTTTTACAATTTCGGCTTCGGCAGACGGTAATCTAATTCACATGTGGTTCCTCACCCCCACCTGGACCGCTACTTCGCGCTTCACATTTCGTCTATTTCCTGTGTGAATCACCCAATAAATTGGTGTAAGAGCTTCTATGGTATTATTAGTCAGTTCGTGTTTTCTGGTTCCGGGATCGCTTGCAAGTATTGAACAAGCGGTTCCCAGATGTCTCTGGGTCATGAAGCTTGTGGAATGTCCTCTGCATGGGTCTCTAACGTTTCTTTGCAGTAGGGCATGTCCGCGATCCAGTCTTTAAGCCTGGGTGGTCTCTTGCTTCCCCACCTCATCGCTATGCGCCCTTTTTGCAAGCAGTAGTGCTACCGCTAGGAATTTCCTGCGCCTAGCATATTTAAGTTTCCTGAAACCCAAAATGCACACCATGTTCCGATAACATAGCAGTTAGTGTGGTGGTGACTTCACCCCAATATGTCTGCCGTTGTGGGCATGACCAAGATACATACAAGAAGTCCGCGCACGGCGCATTACACCTCTGGCAGGCATCCGTCTCTCTTAGGCCCAGTCTGTGTAGTTTGGCCGGCGTGTAGTATAGTTGATGAAGGAATTTGAAGTGTATAATGCGTAAGTTGCAGTTTGACGTGAGGATCGTGAGTTGTGTGCAGCTGTATTGCCAGTCTTGCTCGTCTATTGGCACGCCCAGTGCTACTTCCCATCTGCCTAGCGCTGCGGTAGGTTTCTCAGCCTGTTCGTTTTGTGCTGCGTTGTATAGTCGTGTTACCAGGCAGGCCATTAGCAGTATTTGTAGTGTGTTCAATTGCATGGGTTCATCTGGGAAAGTGGTGTATAGTGACCTGATTGCTGTGCGTAATCTTAAATATGCGAATTTCTTCAGGGGGAGTTGATGTGCACATAGTGAGGGGTCCGTCCATTTGATGAATGTATTATGGGGGAAAAAATTTCCCATAGAGGTTAGCCCCATCTCCGTCAGTAATGTGTGCATTTTCTTTTCTTGTGTCACAGTGAGCTTAGGGTGTCTCGCCGTGGGCAACGCCCGTGCGTATACCGGTAATTTGTGTGCCCTATGTGCCAGCGCATGCCATGCCCTTGAGGTGCACTGAGCTGTGTGTATCCTGTCCCTTGGCGTGTATCTTATTGGGTCGGCTATGAGTGCCGTTAGTGGCATAGGGGAAACACTATCTTTTTCCACCTCAATATGAGGTATGCATGCGTGGGGTTTCGTCCAGTAATTTGCCCCAAAACCACCTATGTGGTACAGTTGAGTGAGGACCTTCCAGCTGGATCTGGCCTGTCTACCTGCCCATGTCAGCCTCTGCAGGAGAGAGCGTAGTTTGTCGAAGAAGGCCTTGTTTAGCCATATTGGTATATTGCAGAACAGATATAAGAACCTAGGCAATACTATCATTTTCTGTAGGGCTATCCTATCGGCCATTGAGAGAGGCATTTTTATCCATTTGTCTACCTGTTCTTCTAGTCTCTCCATTGCCTTGCCATATTTCTTCCTGATGACCAGTTCTGGGTCTCGTGGATCCAGACCCCTAGGTATTTACCTGGGTCTGTCTGCCATTTTAAAGGGTATTCCAGATCAGGATGCCTGGAACTTCATGCAGGCAGCGCACTAACTTGCCTCCCCTTTCATAGGCGATTGGGCCGTTTAGAGTACGCAAAAGCGACCCCCCCCCCCCTATCCGACCTGGAATTCATCATAATTGTAAGTTTCCTTTCTTTCACTTGGCCCTTTAAACCAATGTAGATACGTGTTATTACTTAGTTTCCTCTTTTAGGAGCCGCCATTACAGCAGCCCCCGTCTCCCCACCCAAGCTCCCCTTACCTGGATTTGCGGTAAGACATGTTTTAACTAACCACCCGGGTGCATGTTTTTCCTCACGATAGCGCCCCTCACCTTCCCCTTCACTCACGACAATGCCAATCTTTAGACTTATGGTCTGTACTTTATATGCAACTGTTCATTCTCCATAATCATATTGATGTTGGTTTAATTTAGTAGCGACCGCCAAATGTCCTTGTTAATTGGTTATATGCATTGATGTTGGTTTAATTTAGTAGCGACCGCCAAATGTCCCTGTTCATCGGTTTTATGCAAAATGAGATCATCTCACCCCGTCACTCCTCATAACCACTATTATATGCCGTACTGAGTCGCTCCAATAAGTACGTATTCGGAACAATGTATGCAACTGTTAGAATTGTACTATTTTCATTTTACTAGCAACCGTCCTACCGTCTTGGTTCGTTGGTTAGATGCAACCTGCAGATTAGTTCACACTGCCACGCACCTTGGCTATGATTCTCAACACCACTAGTATATGCCGCATTGAGATGCTTGATTAATTATGCGATTAGGACAAACAATGTGTGCCCTGCCGCTTCTTGTGATCATTTTAGTAACTTTCACATATTACGCATACCTTTTAATCCACCCCCCCTTACGCGCTGTGATTATGGTTAATTCCGCAGCATGTGCACTCGCTATGTCTGAAATTCATTAGTACGCCTACCAGTGTACTTGAATACCAAGCTTGGCACAGCGACGTGTTTGACTCTTCGTTCCCCTACCCCACTGTGGCCATGCCCTACATGGTTTGACCGCTACACCTTGTCTGCACACCGTATTATGAACGTGGTTCATACACAACCTGAGCACACCAGCCATCTTCACGTCCCACACCGCTCTTGCTCCTAATGCCTCACACTGGCTCACGTTCTTCTCGCATCTTAATACATGCTAATCATAACCTCCACAGTCTGAAATGCATGCTACTGTTACTGCGTTTTTGGTTATCGGAACTTCTCCTAATTGTTTTCGCTTATGTATCATCCCTCCCCACCTTGCTCCCCCAGGCTAATGAGGCTCTATCTAACAGGCATGATATTAATGTCCTGATGATGATCCGATCATTTCAGAAACTGATCGAAACGCCGTTGACACCTTAATACACCTTATACGCAAATAAACTTTCGTTCATTCCGCTGTAAAGGTGTTTGTAGTGATTTGTTCTCGTGACACTTTATATTTCCGTTGTGTAACAAACTGAAAAGCTTTGCCTGAACCCCCTGTTGTTTGTTTTCTCCCTTGTTTTGTACTCTACTGGCTAAGTAGGACACAGGATTGTGTCCCATTTTATGTATTGTTGTGTATTACTGTTTCTAAAGCCTACAAGTAAATATCAGACCTCTGTCCAGCTGGACAAGTCCACTAAATATAGCTACGATTGAGTCTATATTAATTTTTGGGTTTCCATTTCACTTTCTGGGGGCTACTGTTGTTGAAAATAATTGACTCCCAAGGTCCCTGGTCAATTTATTTTGGGTTCCCTTGTTGTTGCAGAATATGTCTAAGTACGCCAGCACTTTACGTATTTTCTGCGGGTTGTGTAGCCCTCTAATATTCCAGGTTAGGAGCGCCAGCGATCCACGCTGTTTCAAAGTGTCAGTCATCTGTCGATTCTCCGTCATCTATCCAATGCATGTGTCTATGGTGTTTGAAAGTGTCTCCTTTGAGTCTGTTTGCCGTTTCACCACTGGTTAGAGTTTTCTGCTTACCCTCCCTGGCCTCCCCCTCCCACTCCACTTTCCCCATTCTAGTGGCGGCATACCCAACATTAACATATAACATTTCCCCACGAAATGAAAAGATAAAAAAGAAATACAAACGTTTGTGCGGTTCACACGTAGGGGTCAGAGCTGCCCTCCCGTTGCTTGTGGCATAGGCCACATGGGACAACGCCCTGGTCATGCATAGTACAAACTTCAACACTTTATAACAGTACTGCTCAAGCCTATAAGAGAACCCCCAGCCCAGCAGCGGGCAATGACCCAACCTGTACAAGGCCACTTATTAGGTTTATCTATACAGTGAGATTATAAGCTATAAATGTCGACTGTCAATTTATCTGGTCCAGCATATCATAGGCCTTCCTGTATTCAAGCCGCGACTGTCAGGCGCCTCCTGACAGGGAGTGCCCTCTACAGCATGCGGGCAGTCCGCTGCAGTGTCTAACATATGTCCATAAAACATTGTTCACTCAATGTCGGACATGGTGGGTTGTTCCCCGTGCTCTCCTCTCGGTGATCTTCTCCGCGTACCCAACTGGCCTTTCTGCTGTATAAACTTCATTACGTCCGATGGTTCAGCAAAGATCCTTGTCTTGCCATCAACGGTGATTTTGAGTCTGGGCGGGTACAATATGGCGTATGGAACATTCAGATTCCTCAGTTTCTGTTTCGCTGTAACAAATTTCTTCCGCGCTTCCTGTACTAATGACATGAAGTCTGGGTATATGGATATGTCCATACCTTCATGAGATAGCTTTCCCAGTTCTCTGGCCTTTCGGAGTGCTGCGTCTCTGTCCCTGTAATTCAGGATTTTGGCAATAATCGGTCTTGGTCTGGACACAGCAGGGGGTTTCGCGCTAGCGATCTGTGGGCCCTCTCAACAATAAAAATATCTGCGAAGGTGTCTCGTCCCAACATGGAAATGAGCAGTTGCTCCACATAGTGTTCCATTAGACCCGTATTTGTCGTTCCCGAAATTCCCATTAGGCTGATGTTACTTCTACGGGACCGAGCTTCCAAGTCCTCCGTCTTAGCCGTCATTGCCGCCAAGTGCTTCTCCATCTTCGTCTGTTTTGCGTCCATCTGCACATGGCTATCATCGGCTTCGGATATTCTTCGCTCCACCATGTCTATACAGTCTGTGTGCTTATCAATTCGTTCGGACATCCTGTCAACTCTGTATATCAAGGAGTCGATTTTCCCATCAATGTTGGACAGTAGACACTTGTACCAAAGGAGGTATCTTCCAGAAACGGATAGTGGCATGGGAGACAACATTTATGTATGTGAGATTCTATCTTCTCCACCTTTGGTCCTGAAGAAGGTGGCGTTGCCGCTGAAATGCGCGTAGACCAAACTTGCCCCTGAGAAGTGGTCCTAGAGAGACAATTTTAACATCTTAGATTGTTAGATGACATCCACGAACACAGATCTCTCTAACACAACTTGGGACCCTCGTAGAGGGCTGAATCTCCAGTGATGTGTATTTATAGTATGATTGCAGTTAGAATGAGTGTGAATGTGTTGGGATTGAATGAATCATAGGTTGCTGCTGGTATATGTATTCTTGTGAATTTTAATAAACCTAATTGTTTTTGTTATCTTTCTCCATTATATGGGTGTATTAAATGATATAACAATGAAATGTGAATTGGAAATATTTATCTACTTGCAGAAAGAAAAGATGTAATAAATGAAATAAAATTCAAAAAATATCTATGTTGTTTGTCTTAAAACTTTGATGTGTTATTTTATAATGGTGGATTTCTGACACAGTGAACCTCCTCTTGTACCTCAAAGTACTACAGGGGGTACCTTATTTCTCTTACAGACTATTTGTTGGATGACCAGCAGTGTATTTTTCAGCGCTGCTGCACCCTGAGGCTAAGGGGGGGGGGCGCGGGGGAGGGTGTCATGCTCTAAGTCCAAGAAGGAGTCTGGCTGGGATCTGGTGGCACGTTGTGCTTCGAATGTGAGGCGGGTCTGGTGTTAGTCCACTTCCCCCATAGTGTGATCCAAGTTTTGACCTTAATACATTCGATAAACTTATGATGCACTTCGCCCCAGCTCCTCCTCCCCAGTGGGGATCCCGTTCAGTTCACCCGAGCAACCCCTCTAGCATGCACGCAGTTTCCTGCCGCAGACTCAGGGCACCACAGTTCACATCAGCTCCCTTCTGCAAAAACGGCCTGTGTCTATAAAGCGGTACCGTTAGTGGGATACCAAGTACACTGCAGCTTTCCCCAGTTGGGCAGGTATGTGCCAGCATGTCCCAGCTCAAAGGTCCCCAGGTACCAGCTCAGAGTAATGTGCTTGCTCCAGAGGCACAAGCAGTGTCAGGCTATCTCTGTCTCTTAAGGTGGGGATTCCAGACGTATTTCCACTCCTCCAGGTCAATTATAGCCCCCTCCTAGCATTCCTAGTGACATCTTTATGTGGGCACCCCCTCTTGCATGCCCGATGACAGAACAGCGCGGCCCGCTCCGGCAGTCTGCCCCGCAGCCACTTAGCGTCTGCATGTCTGCCCCGTCACAGGGAGTCTCGGGTGGCCTACCTGGTGTGTAATACTGGTTGGGTTCATATGCCCTCAATCACACTGTCTCCGCATCGTGGCTGATCCCGTATCAGCAATCGGGCATTAGCAGATCCACAGCCGTGCCGAGTACTACAATCGTCTGGGCTGTGGTTAAGGCAGGACCGCCGTCTCCCCCAGCGTGTATTGCAGTGCAGGTCGTTAGTGGTGGTGAGCCACCTTGGCTACTTTCATCGTCCCACTCTGCTACTCAATTGCCATTCTCAGGGCAATGCCGTCTCGTGCTGCGCTGCTGAGTGACTCAGGAGGGCCCGCTCCTCTGCTTCAGATTTTTAGGTCTCGCCTGTCGATGCGCATGCGCATCGAGCAAGGCGAGAGTATTGGCACTTATCCGCTCTTTATCCACACTGCAAGGAATCGTGGCGATTCCTTGCAGTGCACGAGAAATTTAAGCTCAATGCGCATGCGCATTGAGCTTAAATGCGCGTGCACATGCCCCCAGCCGCCTGCCTTGCCTACTCTCTTCCACAGCCTCCCCCAGCTCCGCCCCCTCACTACTTGATTGCACGGCCGCTAGGCCGTGCCTCCCCTACTCTCCTCCCCCCTCCTCCTCTCCTCCCTTGCCTGCCTGCCGCTAGCCTTGCCTACTCTCTCTCACAGCCTCCCCCAGTTCAACACTTTGGCTCTCTCTACACAGCGAATGCATTGATTCTACACCTCAACCCTGGTTTTCTGTACCTCCTCTACAATCTGCTTATATGCCTCTCTGTGCCTTCTCATCACACCCGGCCTCTGTACATACAAAGCAGTGACACTCTGTAAAGACCCATCACTCGGACTATCGAACTCTTCTTTACTTTCGGTTACGTAGTTCCGTACATTTTTTTACATCATCTGCATAGATGCCAGGCATCTAATTCACCGTCACCCAGTACCCGACCTGCTCTGCAGACATCCATCAGGACCAAAACACTGGACAGACCCTGCACTATGAACAACGTGTGTGCAGCGGGGCCACCTCAGCACTCAAGATCTACAGCGTTATCAGCACTCAGACACTGTACCTTCCTGGCAGCGAGTGGCTGCTCGGCTTTCCTCTTCATTTTGCCGTTGGACGTTTCTCTGCTACTCGTCTGTGAGCTGTTCCTGCACAGCACACTTACACATGTGAGAGCCACACTACCATGCTGCTAGTATAACCCCGCCTTCCCTGCCAAAATTCCCCCATCACAGGGGCTGGGGAAAATATACTGTAGTTTGATTGGTTAATGCGAGTGGAAACTTAGCTCTCCATTGGCTAACAGGTCCTTCCGTGGCCAGGCAAACTAGTGTGTTTGCCCCGTAGTAGTTTTTGCCTTCCGTCCCTCTTTCTCTATAACAAGCCATCGAGAAAGAAAACGGCATTTAAAAACAACGTGGTTCATATATAGAGTAATGTGGTTAAGGATGCGGCCATCTTGTAAGGTCAAATTTGTTAATTACAGTGTACCGCCTCTGGTTCCAGAAGGATTATCAGCGATATTTAAACCATAAATCCTGAAAACGTATTGGTACATATTGTATTAAAACATCATTAAACGCCTTATTTACCAATTATGAAACTGAAGGTTGAAAAAGGATATGGAAATTCTTATAATGTTATGGAGAACATCACTGGTTGATTTTTAAACAATTTACTTCTGACATATAGCTACTTGATCTAATATACTCTTACAGACATCTATAATTCTGTGGTACAGGAAGATGCTTGTAGTGACGGTTAAATAACGTAGAGAAATCTGCTTACTTGAATTCAAGTATTTATTGTGACAAACGAGCTTGGGGAAGATAAGGGGGAGTGGCAACGCAGAGTAGAAGGGAAGTCGGAATGCCAACATATGGAGTTGACGTCAGTTAAATACAACATGAGAATTCCACTATTAAGTGCTTGAAATAACCAATTAAATGTGAGCACGTGCAGTAAATAAACAGAACAACGAGACCTACAACATCTCCCTTTATAAAGAAGCGATTAATTCACTATATAATCCTCCAATGCTTTGGGTAACTTTGACATTCTACCAAAACTGGTGCAAGTAGCCTCCCAACCTTCATGACAAGTTAGTAACATCTTCATTTGCTGTGGTAAGCATGGGGACTTCTTTCCTGGACACAACATCACTCAGTTTCCTCAACCTCAACCCCTCACTCACCCTCACTCACCCTCACTCACCCTCACCCTCACTCACCCTCACCCTCACTCACCCTCACCCTCACCCTCACTCACCCTCACTCACCCTCACTCACCCTCACCCTCACTCACCCTCACCCTCACTCACCCTCACTCTCACTCATCCTCACTCACCCTCACCCACCCTCAACCCCTCACCCTAACTCACCCTCACTCACCCTCAACCCCTCACCCTCACTCACCCTCAACACCTCACTCACACTCACCCACCCTCACCCTCACTCACCTTCAACACCTCACCCTCACTCACCCTCACTCTCACTCATCCTCACTCACCCTCACCCACCCTCAACCCCTCACCCTCACTCACCCTCACTCTCACTCATCCTCACTCACCCTCACCCACCCTCAACCCCTCATCCTCACTCACCCTCACCCACCCTCAACCCCTCACCCTAACTCACCCTCACTCACCCTCAACCCCTCACCCTCACTCACCCTCACTCACCCTCAACCCCTCACTCACCCTCAACCCCTCACCCTCACCCACACTCACCCACACTCACCCTCACTCACCCTCACCCTCAACACCTCAGCCTCACCCTCACTCACCCTCAACCCCTCACCCTCACTCACCCTCACTCACCCTCAACCTCATGCTAAAGATTTACAAAAAAACCCATAAACAATTCTAAAAGCACTAACTCTAATGCTGCGAGACCTATTGCATTTCTAATGCTTGTTCAATAGGGTCAGCATGGCACAACAGCAGTCTCCTAGTCTCGCTACCGGCACGCCTGCAGCAGCTTCACCTCTCACAAGGTGCACCCAGCAGGTCGCCTCACGCTTGCTGTCTTAGTCGCTTACCACTGCTGCCAACTCTCCCCTCAGTGAAGCACAGCAGGCCCGTGACACGGATGAATCACTGTGTTATATATATATATATATATATATATATATATATATATATATATATATATAT
Source organism: Lissotriton helveticus (assembly GCF_964261635.1). Taxonomy (NCBI): domain Eukaryota; kingdom Metazoa; phylum Chordata; class Amphibia; order Caudata; family Salamandridae; genus Lissotriton; species Lissotriton helveticus. Next base: position 1,780,717,253 of record NC_136057.1, read on the forward strand.
GTGTGGGTGTGTATATATGTTTTTTTCGCTAGAAAACAAAAGGTTATTGGGACGATATAGTTAGGTTCAGATTTTACACACACAAAACCATAAAAATTCAGCAGTTATAGTTATCTCAAGAAACTATAACTCGTGCGTTTGCAGATAAGGGCAATTTTAAAGGCAGGATAACAGTGTAAAAACTCCCTCTTGGAGATAAACGTTTTCAAAGTAAGCCAATGAGGGAAGACAGGGTTAAAGTACCTCTACCTCATGGAAGCTGCAAAATCTGACACCTAAAAAGTAGCAGCAAAACACAGCCAGCTTTACATGTTGGCACTTGCCCCTTTCTGCTTACATTTTTATACTACTACTAATAACCTTGAAATAAATAAATGAGAAAGGTAGCCATGCAGGCCAACTTCTTACAGTGGTAACTCGTTTCCCATTTACAACAAAAACAAAAAGTGCTCTGGCTAAGGTCATACAGGATATTCACTCATTTTTTCATTCAAACAGCTAGAAAGGACAGATGGCAGTAGTCCTTAATGTTCTGTTGGATGTCTCCACAAGGGCACATTCCAATATTTAGCAAATCATTCACATGACAGCATTAAGATAACGTCATGATGATGCAGTACTTGCAAATGGTGCATTACCAGAGGCTTGAAACTTCATAGTACTATAAATTATACTCGTATAATCGGCCTCTGAAGGATGAAATGCTATCTGTAGTGGCTTCGATGTTCAAGTTACAGGCAGATGTCAGACGAAGACACTGAACCCACTGGGCTTTCTTACTAGCCTGATCATTCTAAGCATCCAAAGATTGTAAAAAGGAGAAGTGAGGGGAGAGAGCAATACAGAACGGAGGAATGTCAGAGGGGAGGTCAATATGGCATGGCGTCAGTCAGAATAAAGCTGCGGCACGTGCAGTTTGCTCCCAGGTAAGCTTTGCGTGCCTTTGGGGTTTACAAAACCTCTTTCCTCTGGACCTCGCAACCCACAAATCTCACAGCAATAACGAGTGGTTCACTTTTACTCTAGAAGGATGTGGAAATGTAGAGAACGCTAAAAGATTAGCGCTGCCTGTGTGGGTTGGCAGCAGACATGAAGCAGACAATTTATCTTAAGTGAATCGATTGCAGTGCTGCTTTTTTATGCATTACACAGAAGTGATAAGGGATTGTTTCTCCAAAGCTAAAGAACAAAGCTCCATACATCCACGGCCCACAGTGAACAAAGGCTGCCTCAGCCAAAAGAGCTCCACATGTACTTGAAGATCTCCTCTCCAGAGGACATGAACACTTTAAATGATGCACTCTTACAAACTCAACAATGGCTAGCCCAGAACCATCTTTTGATAAATACTCTCAAAACAGAATTCCTTCTGATTGCCCTCCGCAACCACTCTGTGCCTACCCTGGACTGGCTTTAACAACACACTGCTCTTAACTGCACCCCTCATGTGGTTGACTCTGCTAAATCATAAGGTATTACCTTGGACAAGTACCTAAATATGCAAGCTTACATCAGTGCAACTATTACAGGAGCCAATCTTCAGCTTAACACCCTTAAGAATATCAAACCTTTCCTTCCGCCCAAGGACATCCGGCCTGCAGTACAATCCCTGGTTATCTCTTGACTGGAATATGATTTGGTGACCCTTGCTAGGCTACCTAAAGCTAGTTTGGCCCTGGTTAGAGCCACTCTAAAGGCATCGGACAGAACCAGAAGGCATGACCACATCACCCCAGACCAAATTCAACAAAATGGGCTGTCTATAGAAGCTAGGATACATTTCAAGAAAGCTTGCTTGACGCATAAAGCCATCCATTACAACACTTCGGTTTACTTGGCTAAAAAGCTTGAACAATCTGGCTCGTATCGGAACTTAAGAAGTTCATCCAACCTACTTTTGAAACCTCCCAAATTCAATTGTGCTTTCACTGGTCTTGCTTCAAGAATTTGGAACGCTCTTCCTCCCGCGATCAGATCCAACCCATCCACTGCATCTTTCAAGAAACATATCAAATGGCTAATCTTGAGTGAACATCAACAGCATTAACCTGGTTTCCTTCTCAAGCCTCCTCTCTCTCAGGTTTGATACTTCTTTTATACAGTTTGTTCAAATTATTTTATGCTTTTCTGTTCACTAGTTATCTCGTTCTATATACCTTCTGAAACTGTCCTAGTCCCCCCAGACTGGCTGACTCCCCTGCCCCTTGATTGTTGCCGCCTTTTTTTGACTGTGTGGTTATTTAACTACCTCATTTGTTCCATTGTGTTTTTCTATTCTTGCTTTCGCCACTTTGTATAGCGCTCTGATACCCGTAAGGGTCATGTGCGTAGTTTATAAAACCTTTCAAATAAAATAAATAAATAAACATGTTGCATCAATTGTCTCTCCGGGTTAGTGAAGCATCTCGCATGGTGAGCCCAGTATGCAAGAGTATCAAGCACAGCTCAAAGGGCTAATGCACGTGCTGCGAGGATCTTTATGCAAGCTTTCATCACAGCTCTGACACGATCCTACTAAGGTAGGTCAGTAGATCATTAGACTTGTAGCAGACTACGTGTGTGTGGGTGGCGGTGAGAGAGAAACCTGCTAATTACATGCTGTGATCTCAATCACTAGGTCAATAGCGGGTTCAGCGTTTGCTGCAGTGATCTATGTCCCCACTCACAGGTTGCAGGTATCATTCTCTGAATAATACCTGGCTGAAAATGCAAACCAAAGTCAAACCAAGTCAAACAGCTCAGTGAGATGTGAACCTACAATAGAGACCTAAGTGTAGGTCACATCCTTCAACTACAGCTGAGTTGAATCAGCATATCACCCACCTGATGTTGATAAAATAAGTGCCACTTAGTCAGATAACCATAAGGCATTTAATGTAATAAATAATAAAGAATTCATTTAATAGCGTGCACCAAATGTACATTTGAATACTGTGCACTCAATGTAAAAGTCAGGTACACGAAAGAGGACTGTGCACTTACCACCGAAGGAGTCTCCGTTGTGGAAGTTCTTAACTTTCTGGGTCATCTCCATGTTCTGAATGGTGGTAACATGCTTGGCAGAGGTGCAGCCCATCTCTCCAGGCAGTCTTCTGCATTGCCCTGCATCTCCTAGCAGCCGATCCACATGCTGCTTGGCATCACTGAGCTCTAGCAGCAGCCCTTTGCCTTGGATTAAGCTGAGTAATTGTAATTATAACCCCTCCCCCCGGACCAGGCCCACCCAGGGTGCATTATAAAAAACAAGCGCAGAAGCCTGTGCTGTTTTTTTTTCTTCCAATTTTACTGTGGATTCGCAGTAAAAATAAAAAAATAAAAAGGTATCTGAAAGAAACAGTTAGTTATAGATTCCTTACCTTAGAATTACCCCCAGGCGTAAGACTGGATCCGGAAAGTTTTTCGTCAGCAAGTTGTGCTCCGACTGCCAACCATGGTCCCGAACTTTTTGGGGGACCGGTCCCGAAAGCTACTTGGGGCCCGGCAGTCGCCTCCACGTCGCTCGAGGTCCCAGTCGCGGGGGAGGACAAGAGACCGATAGCGGAGCCATCATTACTTCTCTTCTAAGTCTTCCACCTCGGGGTCAGGTAAGTCGAAGCATAAGAAAAAGTAAAAGAAGCATCGTCGCTCTTCGACTTCCCCTCGTCCATCGGCCGACATGGCAAAGGGTGTGGGTGGTGTCCCTCCCACGGCTCCGCGTGAGAGCCTACAGGGTTTGACTCTGGCCTTCCCTCCCTTCCCGGGAGCGACCCCAGCCCAGTTTCATCTGTTCGACAAAGCGATGCATGCCATCTTTGGGCTTCGGCACCGCAGGGCGCCCTTGGATCCAGGTCTGGATCCAGATCGTCGCCAGCCGACCTCGTAACACCTCCACCGGCGCCGCTTCCACCGGCACCACGTCCGCAGCTGGCCCCGGCTGGACCCCCAGCCGGAGTCGACCCTGACTTCCACCCCAATGTGGACATAGAGCCGGGCCAGCGTCGACCGACACCAGATCCGGCGGCGATGGTAATTTATTTATTTATTTGTACATGATTGATTAAAATCTTTACAAAACAATAAAACGTTGCTAAAAATTTGCTAAAAATTAATTATGTGCAATTTCTTCAGTTTTACAAAATTACTTAATATCAGTTAATAATTGTAATAAAAATTGTTTAACAGTCAACAAACGTCTGGCTTTTGTTGGCCCGTCCCCAGCGTGCTCTTGTGTCTTTTTTCGGCTAGTTCAAAAAACGTAACAACCCGACAGTTTAATTTTGTTTTAGTGGGGTTGAAGCACAGTTTGACAGCCTGCCTGCATGTCCGAACGCCGTATAGTTTGAAGAAGGGACATAATAAATTGTACCTCAAATCCTTTAATTTAGGACAGATGCACTTAACATGGATGATGTCTTCCTTGTCAGCTTTGCACAGGCGGCACTGCTGCGGGCAGTTTTTCCTCACCCAGGGTGGTAAGTGTGGGGTAGCCGGGATTACACCAAAGCGTAATTTAAGAAACTTTTCTTTAATCTTTAAGTTCATTCTGATGTTGAGATATTCTTGAGGTTGCATTCTCCCATAGTCGCTGAGCGTGATCCAACCATGTGCTCTTTTTGCTAATGCCTCCTTGTCCTCAATGGAGGAGATAATTCGTGCTGATTTTTACGTGACTTTTTAGAAAGACAAAAGATCTGTTGGAGTGCCCAAAGGTCTGACAGTCCCAGGACTTGAAGTGAGTCAAATAAATAATCTCTGGCTGAGGATTTGTGGTGTCGGAGCAGCTCTTCCCATAGGTTAGAGTTTAAAGAGCCTACCTCTGCGCTGCAAATCTTGTGCCAGCTGGTAACATACGCACTCCGCCTTTCTAGTGTTTGTTTCAAAAGACCAAATTCTAACCTGATTTGTGCAGGGGAGATGTATCTTGGCAGGTTAAAGATAGCCCTGTAAGAGTTAGCTATCACTATGTCCAGTAATGCAGCGTCCTTCCCTTAAAGTGGTTCGCTCCCATATGTGAGAGTCGGCTGTAACTTTGCTTGCAAAACCTGAAGCAAAGGGTTAAGCGTTAGGTCGGGCAGTTTGGCTTTTAAGGATTTTATCGCCAGGTGGGTCACGGTTCCCTTTCCTTGCAAGGAATCCAATTGGGGTTTGAACGAGTTCTTGTAGTCCAGGATTACTCCCAAGTATTTATAGGTGCTTACCACGTCCAGCCCTTGTCTGTTTACGTGCCAGCGGATTTTCCTTTTTTTCCTGTCGTTCACTGCCATGACCTTGGATTTGTTGAAGTTTATTTGTAAGGCATTACTTTCTGAAAAGCAGTGGGCTACATTTAGAAGGTGTTGGACACCAATCTGTGTCCAGCTTATCAGCACCAAGTCCTCCCATATAGCAGATTGGTCAGTGGAATTTTCCCTAATTTCGGTGCATGACTGAGGCACTTGTCGAGTTCCCCTGGCAAGTCTGCAAGAAAAAAGTTAAATAAAAGCGGTGCTAACACGCAACCCTGTTTTAATGCTTTTGTTGTCGGAATAGGGTTGGAGAGGTGTGTTCCCGCTCCTAATTTTAAATTGATCCAGGTGTTTGAGTTGAGTAGTATCAACACGTTTAGAAGATGTTTGGGTATTCCCCAGTTTTCCAATTTCTGCCAGAGTTTATTGCGATCCACGTGGTCGAATGCGGCAGTGTAATCAATAAAGGAGAGGAACAGGGGAGATTTAGTCCCTTTGGCTGCATCCATCAGCAGGGTCAGTGCCATGATGTTAGTAGTGGTCCCTTGACCCCGGCAAAAGCCAGTTTGATTGATCGGGATTATAGAGTTTTTGGATGCCCATGATGTTAGCTCCTCCAGTATGGTTCCTGCAAAATACTTAGCCTCCACATCTATGAAGGCAATAAGCTGATAACTATTTGGAAGTTTCCTATTGCCATGTTTGGAGATTGGGCTTATTACTGATCCATGCCAGGATTCCCGAGTCAAGGTGTTCTTTATATTTCTGAATATCGGTGTTAAGGCTACGCCTCAGAATTCCGGATCTGATTTATATAACATTGGTGGAATGCCATTTGGTCCAGGGGCTTCGCTCGATCTGCCCCAGGCTATTTGCCTTGTGACGTCGACTGGTGTGGTGGCCAAATGTCCAGACTCGATGAAGAAGGAAAAACTTGAGTCCGGCGTTGGTTTATCCATGCAAGGTAGTGGCACGGCTCTACTGGCTCCTGTTTCCTGGGTCGTGGCCAATATGTGGCGGTTGGCTATTTTTTCCCACTGAGCTTCATTGCTGGAAATCTTTGTCCACACTTCTTCAAGGCTGTCCTCTTTGTCAGCGTTTGTGTTATTAGAGCGCTTGAAGAGGTACTTTGTCCCTGTTTCCTCCGATATGTAAGAGTTTAGGGCAAGATTGTCTGGGTTCTTTATTCTTTTTTTATCATTTGCCAGAACCTTGAGCTGTTTTGCCGTTTTACTTCGTAGAGATGTTTTGCCCATAGCTCGTTGATTTTTTTGTTTCTTTTTTTCCCATTTCTTCTTTTTTAGCAATTTTTTTCGCTTTCTGTAGGATTATTTGTAAATCATGGTTTGTTGGATCTTTTCGCATCTGTCTCAATGTTCGATTTATTATCTGTTTTTGCGTTTTCATATCTGGAGTAAGTTGTGGTCTGGTTAATGCTCTTGTTTTGTGGCTAACCCTGTTTGATGGCCCTTTTAGTAACTTCTCGCAAATGGCTAAGTTGAAGTTTTGCCATACTTCTGACAATTTTGTCGTGGAGCTTGCCACTTAAGTGTAAAGAGTTTTCGCTGTAAGGCTCATGGAGCTAATGTTACTGGGATTGCAATGAGGCCGCCTTAAGTTTGAAGTTACTTCAATGCCAATACCTGTGTATGGTTCAGTCTCAGGAAGTGAGTTGACTTTTATTGTAGATTCTCGAGGCAGGTGGTCGCTGAGGTCACTCGTCCCTATCTTGAACGCTGTTACTCTACCAGGCATGTTTAAAGATGTAAATATATAGTCCAGGTGGTAAGATTGCTTTTCTGAATGAAAAGTTGCGACCGGTGGATTGTCTTCGGGGTAGCGCCCGTTCAAGGCCCTTAAATTAAGATGTTCCTATTGCCGTAGTAGGTTTTTTGAACAGTTTGTAGGTTTTTTAATTTTTGCGGGCCCTGTCTTGGCACTCCCCATGCGGCATTAAGTTCTTGATCAAGGCCATCATCCGGACCCGAGCTGATAAGAAACATGTTAAAGTCGCCTGCAAGGATAATTAAATCAGTATCCTCTTCGTCCATTACTTTTTCCAGGGCTTTTGTCAGCTCATTGGCAGCTTGTCATTTCCATTTGGGGTGGATGTAGATGTTGATTATTATGACTTCTTGAGGTTGATTATTTAACCGAAGTGAGCTCTTTGCCACCTGCATTGCGCTTGGAGGGGCTATTTGTGATTCTATTGTTGTAATCTAACCTATTGTTGCTATAGAGGCAAAAATCATCAAGCCCCCTGATCTACGACCAAAATTGGAGCTTTTGTTTGCTGGAAGACAACAGGATGTGAACCCTTGCAGTTCAAATGCCTTTTCCTCCCAGGTTTCTTGAAGCAGTAGCAAGTCAAATGAGTTTAAATATTGCAGAAACTCTGGGTCGTTGCTTTTACTGGCTAAACCGTTAATGTTCCAAGTACATATGCTAATTAGCCTGGTCTTATCAAAGGGATGATCAGAGTTCCTTCCCCTTCGTCAATTTGTAAGATCAACTGTGTTGATGGTACGTTTAATTGACCTCCAGTTTTGTGTAGCGACCGGCAGGGCATGATCTAGGTGCCTTGGTTCGTGTCCTTAGAAGAAGGTTTTTGCATCTTGGGGGTGCACTCTTGGAGAAGTGCTCCTTGCTCCTTTTACTACTGAGTTGGTATTTTTTCGCGAGGGTGACCTGACGGAGGTAAAGGTGTCGCATAGGGAGATTTTTTTCTAGTCCCAATTTAATCCCCCATTGTTTAAACATAGCTTCTTCCTCCAAGAATTTTTTTTGCTATCTCAACAGAGTTTCAGGTTGCTTTGGTTGTTTCCAAGCATCGTGGATCATTGTTTGACAGAAACTATATTTGAAGAAGATCAGAGGAGCTGATGTTTCCTAGGCTTGTAATTGAATGTAAATGTTTTAATATATTCCCCCTGTGTTTAGTATGTCGTCTCTACTTCAGGACGTGTATTCTGGAGTGAAGTGAATAATGGTCGTGCTGTCCTGGTGATGCACTGCTGTTTTCATTGTTAGCGGTCCCTCACAGCCGGATCGACCGGATTGGGTAGAATGGCTTGGACTGCCAGTGGCTGGGCAGGCTTGTTGCATGCTTTGTTGCCTGTCACTCCCGGGTTCCCTTATAATGCCAGTAGCTCCTCGTGTAGATTGCTGAGGTAATTCTACGTTACTGGTCTTGACGTTCTCACTGATTTCTGTTGTTTTAGTACGTTCAGACATTGTTGATTCGAAGTTGTGGGCAGATTGAATGATTTTTGCTTGAGAAGGCCTCCACTTGCTGTAACTGGATCGAGGTTTCCGGGTGAAGTCTCCAGACGGTGTTGCCAGAGCTGCTGGGGAGACGGCAGTGGGCGATGGTGAAGGACTCTCTGGGTTCGCATCTGCGGCTTTTCGACAACAAGTGATTGATGTTGGGGATGGATGTTGTTGCAGTTCTGTGCATGATCTCACGCCGATTGGAAGACTATTTCTTCCCTTCCTTTTTTTCTTCCTGTGAGTTTTGCAAGAGGTCTGGGCACTGATTAATGCCAGGTCATCTGTGGTTGCTGGGGCTGCTAGTGAGTGATTTGTACGCTCATCTTCCGTTTCCTCTGACGGTGATGGTAGGATTTCTCTACCCACCAGGGGTGGGTTGCTGCTTGCTGCCCGTTCTGCGGCTGGATGAGCTACTAGCGTTGCTGACGTTGCAGGCCGCCTGCAAGTGCTGGATTCTGAAGTCTGTAAAGTTGTTGATTTTAGGTCGGATATAAGGTCCCCTAACATGGATGGTAAGGTTGATAACTGATCTATAATCAATACACAGGGGCATGGTGATGGTGTTCTTTGGACCATATAGGCCGCCTCTTGACCCCTCTTTAGGAGACCATTTAGTTCTGATATCTTCCAATCAATTCCTGAAATAGAGGTGGCCATTGTCTGTAGGACAGTAAGCTGTAAGTCCATTTTGTGTGATTGAAATTGTAGGGCTGCGGCTAAATCTTGCAGGGCTTGCAGGGTATTTAGGATTGTTGTCCATACAGATTCCGGAAATGGATTTCAGGTGTTGTTACTTTTCTCCAGTCTTGGGTGATTGTTTACTTCAATGGGTGAATTGAAGTCAGCTGGTTTCAAATTATAAAAAGCAACTAGTTCTTCCCATTCCTTTGTGGCTATAAAGGTCATTTCGGTGTTCGTCGAGTGGGAATCATTGTAAGGTAGTAACGAGCGACGCACCGGGGGCGTGTTTGCTGTTGGCCTACTGTGTATTGCTACTTCCGCCCAGTTGTCTGCTTGAGTTGTTGGAAATGTCTTGGTTTGAATACGAGAGCTGTTGGTTGGTTGGGAGAATATCTACAGCAAGGAGCCCAGAGGGTATATCGGAGAAAACACGGGTTGCCCTCCACTCATAAATCACAATCATCAAACAAAAAAACGTTCCCCAAGGCAAAGGATATCGTATGTAGATCACATTAGTTATCTACTCTACGGAGTGTATATATCACCAAACTTTCAATTTTTCTGCACAATAACCTATTTCTTACTTTGGATTAATTGCCACACTTCAATGCCTTAAAAAAGTTCTATTTCTAAAAAACTCTATTCCAATGACAGTCTTTCCAAAAGAAAACAAATGGTGATTGATTATTTCAATCTTCCAAGTCTGCTTACAAATGAACAGTGTTCACCAAATCTTAGTGAAAAATTTGTGAAAAAAATGTGAAAAAGACAAAGTGACCCCTCACGGTCGAACCACCAATGGGGTAACTGGCAGGTACTCACCAGTTAAGCCCACTGTTCTCATCATTGGTAGTCACTTTATCTGAAAACAAATAAGTGTCCAAACAAACAAAAAACTGTGTGGGTGCAAGCGAGTGACAAATAAGTACACTCTATACTAGTGACGCAAATGATTAAAATTGACAGGCCCGCCTATCACACGATACTTTATTATTCACTAGGAGTGAACTGTCAAATAAATGTGTACAGGTTGCTATTCATGCATACCCATTTCACATGCCAACATGTTTCATTGCCTGTAGTTTTTCAGCAAATTCTTCAGGGCTAGATTGCTCGTCACAGCACCAAAGTTTGACACATCATTCTGGAAAGACTATCAAGTGGAAGAAGAAGAACCACAACATCATGTCACCAAGAAATGTTGCCTTTCTGCTCCCAATATACTCATGGATAGATATAGAGTAGTAATGGACCATAATTATAATTACCCTCATTCAGCTATTTCCTCTTATACCAGCCTATGAGGTACTGCTTATGTCGTCAAAGCTCCTTATGTGAGCCCTTCTTTCCAACTGACCTTTGATCGATGTATCAATCTGTACATTAAAAAAGAAGAAGGAGATAACAAGCAAACACGACATATGTGCTGTGCTGCAAACTCTACATTAAAAATCAAGAGAGAGAGGGAAAACCAGAATGCTTAGGTCAGGAGTCCCTATCAGTGTCTATACAACGTAAAACATTTTTTAAAAGGGGGGTTTGCGTAGCCCTTTGCTTTGCACCTCACCAATGTGTGTCCAACTTGAAAGAAACCATATACAATATTCCGAGGTATTGCCAGAGCCTTTAGTTTCATAATGGGTCCTGATTTCCACATAAAATGCTAAACACAACAGGGGTTATTTATCCCAAAGAGTGAGCTCTATATGTGCAGATAACCTCAAGTATAACAAAGCTCAATACGCACTGTTACCCCAATCCGACTGCAACTCCCGGAGAGCAATACCCCCCGTTTTCTGAAACCACTCGCATTCGCAAGTTAGAACACACACAGCGCCTTGGCCTCTCACATGGTCCCTGCCCCCCTACTCCTCACCAGTACGGGTCATGGCGAGCACGGCGCCTCGTCCATTCCGTGCCACTGCAAACTGTCAGTTTAAAATGCTGAAGGTGTCATCAGACGCGGTCACGTGTGTAGCGTGCACCGCGTCTAGCGCGGCCGCCATTTTGGAACGGGACCGTAAAGTGATCGTCTCAACAAATTATAATTAAAAACAGATCAAACTGCCCCCCTACTATTCCTCACCAGTATTGACTAAGGCACACGCGGCATCTTGTCATTATATTCCGCAATTCACTCCCAAAACGCGGTCACATATATAACGTGAAACGCGTTTAATATGGCCGCCATATTGAAACGGGACAGTTTGACATCCCGATCTTACTAAATGAATCAATTCTTTGTACATGGGGGGACATTCTGTATGTTATGGAATCCCGTTTATGCTAGATACATCAGAATGAAAACCTGACTCATTATTCTGTTTGTCACGAAGTGTTTAGTTGTGATACAATTACACTCTTCAATATTCCTATTATATTGTTAAAAGGAGCATGGTAAATTAGCACTCAACAACATCATTTTTTCGTACCAAAGTAGACATATCATTTATATTTTGTCTGCGCCCTATAAGAAGCACAAGTGCACTCCATCATAAAGTTTGAATGCAGAGGGTGCAACTTTATTCGCAAATTCTAAAATCTTTGGATTTTTGATCTTTTTAATTAAAAAAAAAAAAAAAAAAACAGACAACTGTGTCATAACAATCCCCCTTATCTCACAGAGGAAAGAGACCTGAATCTTCCTTAAAGAAATGAATGCAGGTTCATTGGACTTCGTTGTCTAGCCCCATGGTTTATTTTCCAGTTGTCATCGCTCTCATGGTACGTATACTGATGTTGTTATAACTGATACCAAGGGACACCCACAGCAAATCCAGGGTAATGGATCCCACTGTATATCCAGACCAGGACCTCAACCTATCTTGTTCCATTCAATAATCTCGTTCAGACCCTGCTGGTCACTCTTTTCTTGATATATCCATCTCGCTTCTTTTGACAGCAGAATCTTTTCTGCATTTTGTGGATTACCTATTAGTTTCTCTAAGACTATCCAAGTGAAACAGTATTTTGTGGTGTGAAAATGTTGAACCAATTTTGTTGTCAGTTTCCTAGATCTAATCGTACTGAGGTGTTCTTGTATTCTTGTTTTTATTTTTCTTGACGTGAGGCCTATATATTGCAGACCACATTCACAGTGCAGTCTGTAAACCACATTTGTGGTATTGCAATTACTGAAGTGGTTCAAAAACCACTCCCTCCCGGATTGCAAGGTTACACACGTGGCCTTGGTGGTCAGGGAACACACAGAACTCACGCCACATGGGAAGTGTCCCTTAGGAATGGTTGTCTAGTTGGATTTCTTTGTAGGTGGTTCTTGCATATGTACTAATTTGTCTTTTAAATTGCTCGATCTCTTAAAAGCAAAAGTAGGAGGTGGCATAACAAAATCTTCACAGGAGACCAAAGACCAATGTTTTCGAATGGACTGTCTAATTCTTGTAGACAGGGGATCATAGGTCATGACAACCGGGACACAATCATCTCTCTCTTTTACATTACTCTCAAGGAGGACGCTGCGTGGAGTATTCAGGGCACGTTTCTTGGCTTGTTTAATTACTCTCAAGGGATAATTTCTTTGTTCTAACTTTTTGGCTAGCCCTTGAGATTGATCCATATAAACCTCACTCGAAGAACAATTCCTCCTATACCACAGAAATTGACCTATGGGAAGATTATCCCGTAAAGCTCTTGGGTGATACGAATCGTAGAGGAGTGAGTTTCTATCTGTGGGCTTCTGATGCACAGATGTAATAATCACTCCATCCTTTACTTCCATCACTAGATCCAAGTAGATCGATGTATTCCTACCATAGGACCACGTGAACTTTAGGCCGACATCCTGCCAGCTCAGCCAATCAAAAACTTGCAGCAAACTCTCCTCAGTACCCGTCCAGATGCAGAGCACGTCGTCTATATACCTCTTCCAGAGGCGCAAACTCCTCTGGAAGGGATTGGTGGTTTGGTAGACGACGTGCTCTTCGAACTGTCCAACATAGATACATGCCAGACTGGGTGCCATAGTGGCACCCATAGATGTCCCTGTTGTTTGGAGATACAGTTGGTCTTTATATCTGAAATAATTCCTGGTGAGGGCTAGCTCGATACAATGCATCACAAAAGATTGCGGCACATCATAAAACCACTCTTGTTTCCCCAGGGCACGTGCTGCTGCCACCAGCGTAGCGTCCTGGGGGATCCAAGTGTAGAGTGATTCTATGTCTATCGTGACGAGAAATTCTTGTTCACGATCAAAAATCATACCCTCCAGGATATTGAGAACTTCAGTGGTATCTTTCACAAAAGATTGGTGATTAATCACAGATTCCCTTAGAAAATAATCTGCATATTGGGACAGAGGTTCAAGGTCCGATTGTATCCCCGATACAATTGGTCGTCCCGCATTTGGTCTCTTGATGTATGACTGTTACTTTTCGGATATGCCAATAAATACAATAATAAAAATAATAAAAACAATTGGTCGTCCCGGGGGAGGGCATGTGGGCTTATGAATCTATGAATGTAAAAGAGAAAGATGATTGTGTCCTGGTTGTCATGACCTATGATCCCCTGTCTACAAGAATTAGACGGTCCATTCGAAAACAATGGTCTTTGCTCTCCTTTAAAGATTTTGTTATGCCACCTCCTAGGTTTGCTTTTAAGAGATCGAGCAATTTAAAAGACAAATTAGTACATACCTGAGAACCTTCTACAAAGAAATCCAACGAGACGACCATTCCTAAGGGACACTTCCCATGTGGCGTGTGTTCTGTGTGTTCCCTGACCATGAAGGCCACGAGTGTAACCTTGCATTCCGGGAGGGAGTGGTTTTTGAACCACTTCAGTAATTGCAATACCACAAATGTGGTTTACAGACTACACTGTGAATGTGGCCTGCAATATATAGGCCTCACGTCAAGAAAAACTAAAAACAAGAATACAAGAACACCTCAGTACGATTAGATCTGGGAAACTGACAACAAAATTGGTTCAACATTTTTACACAACAAAACACTGTTTCACTTGGATAGTCTTAGAGAAACTAATAGGTAATCCACAAAATGCAGAAAAGATTCTGCTGTCAAAATAGTCTTAGATAAACTAATAGGTAATCCACAAAATGCAGAAAAGATTCTGCTGTCAAAAGAAGCAAGATGGATATATCAATAAAAGAGTGACCAGCAGGGTCTGAACGAGATTATTGAATGGAACAAGATAGGTTGAGGTCCTGGTCTGGATATACAGTGGGATCCATTACCCTGGATTTGCTGTGGGTGTCCCTTGGTATCAGTTATAACAACATCAGTATAAGTACCATGAGAGCGATGACAACTGGAAAATAAACCATGGGGCTAGACAACGAAGTCCAATGAACCTGCATTAATTTTTTAAGGAAGATTCGGGTCTCTTTCCCCTGTGAGATAAGGGGGGATTGTTGTGACACAGTTGTTGTTTTTATTTATTTATTTATTTTTTAATAAAAAAGATCAAAAACCCAAAGATTTTAGAATTTGCGAATAAAGTTGCACCCTCTGCATTCAAACTTTATGATGGAGTGCACTTGTGCTTCTTATAGGGCGCAGACAAAATATAAATGATATGTCTACTTTGGTACGAAAAAATGATGTTGTTGAGTGCTAATTTACCAAGCTCCTTTTAACAATATAATAGGAATATTGAAGAATGTAATTGTATCACAACTAAAGACTTCGTCACAAACAGAATAATGAGTCAGGTTTTCATTCTGATGTATCTAGCATAAACGGGATTCCATAACATACAGAATATCCCCCCATGTACAAAGAATTGATTCATTTAGGGAGATCGGGATGTCAAACTGTCCCGTTTCAATATGGCGGCCATATTAAACGCGTTTCTCGTTATATATTTGACCGCGTTTTGGGAGTCAATTGCGGAATATAATGACAAGATGCCGCGTGTGCCTTAGTCAATACTGGTGAGGAATAGTAGGGGGGCAGTTTGATCTGGTTTCAAGTATAATTTGTTGAGACGATCACTTTACGGTCCCGTTCCAAAATGGCGGCCGCGCTAGACACGGTGCGCGCTACACACGTGACCGCGTCTGATGACACCTTCAGCATTTTAAACTGACGGTTTGCAGTGGCACGGAATGGACGAGACGCCGTGCTCGCCGTGACCTGTACTGGTGAGGAGTAGGGGGGCAGGGACCATGTGAGAGGCCCGGGTGCCGTGTGTGTTCTAACTTGCGAGTGATTTCAGAAAACGGGGGGTATTGCTCTCCGGGAGTTGCAGTCGGATTGGGGTAACAGTGCGTAGTGAGCTTTGTTATACTTGAGGTTATCTGCACATATAGAGCTCACTGGCTGGTATGAGAGGAAATAGCTGAATGAGAGTAATTATAATTATGGTCCATTACTACTCTATATCTATCCATGAGTATACTGGGAGCAGAAAGGCAACATTTCTTGGTGACATGATGTTGTGGTTATTCTTCTTCCACTTGACAGTCTTTCCAGAATGATGTGTCCAACTTTGGTGCTGTGACGAGCAGTCTAGCCCTGAAGAATTTGCCGAAAAACTGCAGGCAATGAAACATGTTGGCATGTGAAATGGGTATGCATGAATAGCAACCTGCACACATTTTTAATTTGACAGTTCACTCCTAGTGAATAATAAAGTATCGTGTGATAGGCGTGCCTGTCAATTTTAATCATTTGCGTCACTAGTATAAAGTGTACTTATTTGTCACTCGCTTGCACCCACACAGTTTTTTGTTTGTTTGGACACTTATTTGTTTTCAGATAAAGTGACTACCAATGATGAGAACAGTGGGCTTATCTGTTGAGTACCTGCCAGTTACCCCGTTGGTGGTTCGCCCGTGAGGGGTCACTTTGTCTTTTTCACATTTTTTTCACAAATTTTTCACTAAGATTTGGTGAACACTGTTTATTTGTAAGCAGACTTGGGAGATTGAAATAATTGATGTTCCTGGCCCGCTTGCGGGTGACGTTGGATGGCAAAACATTCTTTCATAATGACCCGGAAGAGGCATGGAGTTGGTTGGAGACCTACAGGGCAGGAACGGATGGAACAGGAGGCGCTGGGGGGCAGATGACGGAGGCGCCCCGACCACGCCGTACGAGGCGCAACAGAGGACGACACCATGGGACTCAGAAACCTTCCACGTCGCAGACAGTGAAAGAGAGGTCAGCAGCCCTGCAGGCCGTGACAGAAATCTCGCAGGCGAGCGGAGAATCGCGGATGGGAGCAACGGACTCGGAAAAGGGGTCAGCGGGATCAGACTCTGATGGGACGAATGCGGGTAGTGTTACCATGCCACATGTCACACCAGGGACGGCAGATGAGATTGTAGATGCCTGAACTTTTGTAATGTTTTCAATAATTAGTGTGTGGGGTCGAATGCTCCTGGTATTGTGGCCCTGGGTTGAGGGTGCCTAGGGGAGGCTTGGCGATTGGAAGGGCTTGGGTGAGGGATTGTTGATGCCGGGCGGATGATGGTGGGACTGGATGGGAGGATGCGGTGGAGAGAAGGACCAGGTCTTCTAAGCGTCAGAGCTCCCCCCCCCCTAGTTTCACTCTTACAGTGAACTCCTGGTAACTACCAAGGAGACTGTTAGTGGGTGGTTAAGATGGGTACTAGCTGTTTAGAGGCTATTCTGGGAAGGTGTGGGGGTGTTGTTGGGGGTTGTTGTTCTTTTTGGGGTTGCTAGAACCACCGGTGTGCCAATGCAGGGAGTGCGATTGTGGAACAAATTTAGCCAGGGACACCAGAGTTAAAATGTATTACGTGGAATGTACGGGGGATGAATACGATGTTGAGGCGCCATAGGGTCCATGCTTATTTGGTGTGTAGAGGGGTGCAGATAGCTCTTCTCCAAAAAACTCATTTAGACCGTGGTGAAGGCCAGGCTTTGCAGCGCCGCTGGAGGGGGCAGCTCTTTTATACAACATATTCTGCTTTTGCTAGGGGTGCGCTTGTCTAGGTGAGGGCGGGGTGCCCTTCCAGCCGTCTCAGCAGATAGTGGAACCTGAAGGGCGGTTTGTGGCTGTTCTGGGGAGGTTAGGTGGGAGAGATGTGACACTGTGCAGTGTGTATGCCCCCAATGTGGATCAGAAGGCCTATTTCGCCCGGTTATTGGGGAAGCTGGCACCAATTCTGACGGGTTCGGTGATTTTGGGTGGGGATTTCAATACGGTCACGGATACTGAGATGGATAGGTCGCACCCACCACTACCCCAGGCACCTATACATAAGCTCTCCAAGCTCCGGAGAGACTGGCAGGCTGAGTGGGGGCTAATTGATACTTGGCGAGCGCAGCTTATGGGCGAACAGGACTATTCTTATTATTCCACATTACATGACTTGCACGTCCGGTTTGATGCGGTGTTGTGTTCCCCAGATGTCCATGCGCTGGTCCGCCATAGCGAATACCTGGCGAAAACAATATCGGCAAAGTCAAACAGAACCTGCTTGATCTCTAGGGTGCACTGTTCACATGCCCTTCTGGCACTTGGTTATATATGTCACATATTAAACAAACATTATGCCAAATGCAATAGTATCAACAAAATCATTTGAACCAAAGTGAATAAGCGTAATGCAATGTAAAACACATATGTTCTTCAGTTATGTTTAAACAGTAATCAGATATTTGAATGTGAACATTAAACTGAGGAATTCAAGAACATTTCAATCGTGAAAGAAACCGCAGGACGAGATGGTCACAGTTCAACACACTGTGTTCAGCTTTATTTGCAATTTCCAATTTTCAATTCTCCAAAGCAGCATCCAACACTAACCATTTCCCAATGCATTTCGGTGTTGACACCTTCATCAGGGGAATGCTGCAAAAACATATGTATACAATCCTTGTATTCAACATAAGCTTAATGTTACGAAATAATAAATTTTAATAAAGTTTTAGATAAAGTTTTGAATGAGGTCTCAAGTGAGAACACCACTAGCCAAAGCCAAACATCAAGAAAGCAGTGTCTGATCTGATACAGCATATCTCAATGCTGAGAAGCCCAAAAGTGCATATGACCAAGAGAAAGTTTTAAGTCGAACCCCAGAACATGCAGAAATAAACATATCAATACCACTAGTGCCCTAGATGCATGTGAAGATGTAGGTGTCAAAGTCAGAAAAAGCAAACCAAACCAGTGTCACATGCCCTACGTGCTTTTTTGACTTACAAGGCACACTCACCTAAAGAATTGCCAACGAAACGAAGGTATGCAATGGCCTCAAAATGCCGGCAAAAAAAACGTGCTCACTGTAGAAATGATATAAACCATACAAACAATGTCAAAAATTAGCTGCAATTCCATCTTACAATTACATATCTGTAAATGGTTGGACGTGCCTATGTATCACGCACCTGTACGTGAGTTCCTCATGTATCGATGTTCGTTTCCTCCACTCTTACTGCGGTGTAAATGGCATATGTCGAACTGTAAGAAGAAGGTTAAAGTAAACACTTCTGCCTTACAATTTAACAACCACCCGTATGTGAATTATTCTACCCCACTCTTACCTCTGACACGGTATCTGTGTTAATAAACAACGTCCTCACTCCGCGTTCTCGCTAAGCCCCGAGGCGTTCTCTACACCGCCTTTTATCTTCCGGGTTTGTGCTACGTTCAAAATACATGAACATCGAAAACAGACTTTCCGATGTTTGAACTGTGCGAGAGTGTGTGGATGGACTATGCGTACTTCTAAACCCGAACTCAATACTAATGTAAACTTTGCCATATGCTGCCCACCAAAATTATAAATATAGAGCTTACCAAAATTTAAATTGCTAGTATGAGTGACAGATGTATATATATTTTTTATATATTTTTGCACCGGGCGCTAACCGCTACGCTGCACAAAACAGTGTGTGTGTCCATGAAGCTTCCCAAAAGCCTGTACTATGTTGCAACACCAATGTTGGCAACAACAACCAACAGCCAAATAATTTAAATTAAAAAATGTGTCCATAGTAAAAAATCACCAACCCCAGCTTTGAACCTATACCTTGCTGTCCTCCCACTGTGACTAAAAACGAAAAACACAAGTGTATATCTGTGATTTCTGCATGCCTTTTTCAAGAAGACTAAATCCACCCGCCTGATATTAGTCATATGTACATTTGAACCATGTAATCATTTACTTTGTAATACATATGAAACATATAAAACAATAATATGTGTCCAAAAATAATATATATAGAGAAAGTAATCCACAGGCATATCCAATTGCATGAATACTTATTTTTTTTTAAAACATGTAAATTCGATTTTGTCATTCAACCCACAAGGACTCATGGTCTTCAAGAACCTGATCCAAAATGTCTCTCTTTGCGCCAGGAGCCTGGTTGTGTCAACATGCGGTAGGACTGACACCTGCTCTAGTATGGTGAACCTTAATTGGGGTATAGTATGTTTCTGCTCCCCCCCAGTGCAGTGCTAAACATGACTTTACATTGGTGGTCCGAATCATACTTTTGTGCTCTGTCATTCTAATCTTGACTTTTCTGGTTGGCCTACCAACGTATACAAGTCCGCACTGACATTTTATGGCATATATCACCATGCTGGAGTTGCAATCAGATGTATGCTTGAGTTTTATTTGTTTACCTGTGTGTGGGTGAGCAAACTTGTCACCCACAATCACATTACCAAATTGCTGGCGGTTTATCGAGAAGCCCGGGAGGTAGGGAGGTTACCGGACTCTGATCGTGAGGCTATTATTATCCTGTTGTTGAAACCGGGTGTGGAAGGGGAGCGCCACTCACCTCGGCCGGGCGGCGCCCGAGCAGGGGATCCACGAACACTAACCCTCCTGCGTCCCTGACGACCAGGACTCCTCCTTTCTTTTTTTCCCTGCAGGTACCTGACAGACCGGCAAGACAGAGCGTGAACCCGGAAGCGGCTTCCAGTGACCCCAGAGATCCCGGAAGTCCCGACCCGGAAACGACCTCCCGTGAACCCGGAAGTCCCGCCCCCGTCATCAGCCAGAGGAGCAGAAAAGCCGGCGACGAAGAGAGGAGAGCGTTCCAGGTAGCGGACTCGTGGCAGGAGACAGCGCGTAGTGGAACAGAGACGGAGAGCGGAAGGAGTGTGAGGAGCGACGACGAGGAAGCGGAGGACGTCTGGACCGAGGAGTGGTGGAGTCCTCAGGGGGTGGCTGGAGAGCGGCCGCGACTCGCTGGAGAGTTGCGGCGGGGCACGTGAGTACACTGTCACCTTTCTCCGTGCCCCTCTGTAGTTATATGTAAATACCTGTATAGAAGCCCTGAGCACCGATAGTTCACCCATTCACTGTATATATATATTTAGTAGTGTCCCTTCACCCATAGCTTGTACCATAGTCCCCCCCTTCACTCACTGTGGCACGCTCTCCCCCGTTCCCTTCTCTTCTCCCTTCCCTCTTAGCCTACCTTTTTCCGTCCCCGTCCTCACCGTCATCTTCGTCCCATCACAACCCGGGTGTTGGTGAGATTGCTCTGACAGTCCTAGCCAAAAAGGACTAACCGCCCTGTCTCTCTGTTTCCCTCCGAGACTACACCGGACCCCTCCCTGACGCCCTGAAGACCCCATTGACCTGTGAAGAGACTGGAGAGGCTCTACGGATTCCGGTCACCTACCATCTTCAGCATCCTGTTTATGTACTTTCAATAAAACCGCTAACATAGCCAAGTATATACGGCCTCCAAGCCTGTTATTCCGGTCCGCACCAACCCCCAGTCCACACCGGGTAAAGACCCTTTGCCTAGATCGGCCTACCGTCCATTGTCTTTTTTGAACGCTGACTACAAAATATTGAGTGAGATTCTGGCAGCTCGGCTCCTCCCTTATAAGGCGCAACTGGTCCATTCTGACCAGGCGGGCTTTATCCCAAAGCGCAATACCGCGACTAATGTGCGACGGCTGATGGGGATATTGGGGGAAGAGCACAGTGAGGCCCCGACCGCGGCGGTGCTCTCAGTAGATATTGAGAAGGCGTTTGACAGCCTGGAGTGGCCATACTTGTATTGGATCCTATGCGAGTTTGGGCTTGGGGATGTCTTTGTGGGATGGACGGAACTCCTTTATAGATCAGCGACGGCTCGGGTGCGGACAGGTGTGACGATTTCCTCGGCCTGCCGGGTGGGACGGGGCAGGGGTGCCCGCTCTCCCCGTTGCTGTTTGCATTGGCCATTGAGCCGCTGGCTTCTCATGCTCGGTTCGGGAGGTATTACACGGGATTATATCTCCGAGGGGACATGCAGTTTATTTCCCTTTATGTGGATGACCTGTTGATCTTTCTTGCCAATACGGATACGGCTTTGTAGGAAGCGCGAACATTGCTTCCGGGTTTAGGCAGTATTCGGGGCTGAAGGTAAACTGGGAAAAGACCTGCTTATTTCCGGCGGTGCAGAATCCTTCGCATGTAGGGGGCGTCCGTTGGGAACCCCGATGTTTACCTTATTTAGGTACCAACGTTTATCATACTCCGGAGGATTTGTTGGAGGGTACTTTGGGCCGGGCCATACACAGACTTAGGGGCAGTTTTGGGTTTTGGAGTACATTGCCATTATCGGTAGCGGGTCGGGTGGCACTCCTGAAGATGGTGGCACTCCTGCGTTTATTGTATTATTTTAGGACGTTGTCGATCTGGGTGTCGGGCTCCGTTTTTCGGCAGCTCCGCTCTATGGCAGTGGGATTTATCTGGGGGGGGGGCGGGAAGACGGCAAGTTGCAATGGCTACAATGATATGTCCGAGAGCTGATGGTGGTATGGCCTTGCCAGATTTTGAATGGTATTATCTAGCAGCGCAGTTGCAGTGGCTCACCCAGGCTGTGGCTCGGGAGTTCTGTTGCCCGGATGGCCCTGTGGGGCAATGGATCCCACGATATATGTTTTCTTTTATACTGCTCCGGCAGAAGATGCGGCTTGAGCGGCTCAATTATGAGGAGAAGACGCTGCGGTTGTGCTGGAATCAGAGCCAGTGGAGGGCCGGATTCAGTCATCCGTATGCCCCGGAGATACCGCTGGGAATGTGTATGGCCTTACCGCATGGCGGGGATTGGGCGGCACTGGCTACCTGGGAAGAACTGGGACTACAAGTGCTGGGAGACCTTTACAAAAATTAAACTCTGTTGCCGTTTCAGACCCTTCAACAGAAATATGATCTTCCACGGGGGTATTATTTGCTGCATTCAGCGCTTGTTTCCGCTATGCAGCGTTATTGGGGGATGGGTCTGTTGGAACCACATACTTCCATGGTGTGCCAATATGTGGTGATGGCGCTGGGAACTGTTAAGGCCATTACGTACCTTTACAGGCGCATGTTAACTGAGGCTCAGGAGCCACTGTGTATGTTGCAAGGGAAGTGGGAGCGAGACCTGGGCAGGGAAATTCCGGAGACTATGTGGGACCATCTAGTTAGGAGAGCCTGGAAATGTACGAGGAATGCTAGATTCCAACTTGTACAGTTCTACAACCTGCACAGGGCATATTTGACGCTGGCCAAGCTCAATCAATACTTCAATGCGGTGACAGCTACGAGGTGTAGCTTGGAGGGAGCCGACTTACAACACATGTTGTGGGGGTGTACAAGTTTAGGGGCGTATTGGCAGGGGGTACTGGAGCTATTGTGCCATATAACGGACCGGACATTAGAACTTGATAAGGGAGTTTGTTTGTTGCACTGGTTCCCACATACCACCAGAACGAAAGTGACAAGTACATTTATAAACCTGGGCCTCGTATTAGCTAAGAGAGAAATCACAATGCACTGGAAATCGGCAAGGGGGCCAGGGATGGGAAGATGGCGGGCGGAGATGCTCAAATGGGCGCAGAGTGAAAGCGTGCTTAGGCTGCAGCAAAACTTGAGAACGAATAATGAAAAGGCACTGGAGGGGGGCGTGGCCGAGCGAGATGGCCGAGCAGACGTGAACTGCTTCGGCTCCCGGTCCACACAGCGCACAGGGAGCACTATCGGCGGGTCCTGAGACGTGAATGGACATCGCGACTCACCCTCGGACGGCAGAACCAATGCGGCGCACAGCGGTGGAAGTTTGAGTGCCCGCGAAGACCCGGGCGCTCTAGCTCCTCCGTGTCCCGAGTCGGAGCAGGGCCCCGGATGCAAGATGGCGGCCGACGCGTGAATCAGCGCGAACACCGGGAGCCGCAATCGGCGCATGCTACGACCCCTGAGGTGATCATCTGTCCCGGTGAGGAGGTGGAGGTCCGAGGGATGAGTCCTGAAGATTGGCAGACTCCTACCTGTCCACAGCGTACTCTGGAGGCGAAGGACCCGACTGCCTGACTCTAAAATGGCGGCCGCGAGGACGCCTTGAGGCGAAGCAGTGCCTCGTGGAGCTCCACAGCACCCCGGCGGTCCCGAGCATGGCATGGCTGCACCCTACAGCAGGAGAGAGGCATTCTATGAGCCACAGACGGCAGGAGCACTAGGGGGTGGCGGAGGTGAGCGCCACAGCCTTACCGGATGACTCCTGCAAGGTGAGAGATATGAAGGGGGACAATGCCACAGTGACCAGGCAGCTCTACAACTACGCGTCCTCCTCCTCAAGCTCCTGAGTGGCAGTGGGGACATACGGGCCGACACTGAGGCGGTGAGGCTGGCAGGAAGCCCTATATAACAGCTGGTGGACTGTAATTTGCTGCATACCGTCCCCGGCCCTCCGCTGGTGAGATCAAGAGCTCCCCCGGCAAGCTCTGGACGGCTGGACGGTGACTGCCCGCTTACTTATGCCTCAGAAGAAAGGCACAAATAAAGGGACTGGTAAAGTATCGGATTTCTTCGCTACAGCGGAAGCTCGACCGGCTCTTCGAGGCACCTCAGAGAAGACGACCATGGCCCTATCCAAGGCGGATCTCCAGTCCATGCTTAAGGACTTCAAGTCGGAATTACGTAATGAACTAGGCCAGGACATTAAAACGTCTATTGATCAGCTGCGATCGGATATCTTGGATCGCCTGGCCTCTCGTCAACGCGATGTGGACTCGGTGGGCACCAGAGTTCTTGACTTAGAATCGCAACACCAGGAACACAAGCAAGCGCTAGGTGAGTGCCAGGAAGATGTTCGTTCCTTGAAGGAACAACTCCAGATAACGCAACTAAAGGCTGAGGACCTGGAAAACCGCGCTCGACGGGAGAACATCTGCGTCAAAGACCTGGAAGAGGGAGCGGACGGGCCCGATCTGGAGGCTTTTATGGAAGGCCTCCTTGCGGAGATCTTAAGCCCTACAGTGCTGAAAATAAAGCTCGACAGGGTGCACAGGGTGGGCCCTTCCCCGAGGGGGGAACAACGGAAGCCTCAAGACATTCTGGCGAAATTCCACTCTTATAAGGTCAAGGAGGCTGTCTTGCAGGCGGCCAAGGCCAAGGACTCCGTTTCCTTCCAGAATTTCTCCTGTGCCATATTTCAGGATGTCGCCCCATCTACGCTAGCTCGCAGACAAACTCTGCGTCCTGTTACTGCCAAGCTTCAGGAAGACGGGATTAAATATCGCTGGACGTACTTTTGGCCTTAGCTTCGAACTTCACAACAAAAGACACCATCTCACCACCTTGAGAGAGGGCCTATACCTCCTGGGTCTACAAGCAGAGGAAAGCGACCCCTCATCGGGTGCGCCGGGCACTTCTTTGGGAGGTACGTCCTCCAACTCGACCTGGTCGCAGACCACTAACAAGAAGAACCGCTGAAGACGACGGTGGGTGAGGATATATTCCATTGTGTGGGGGGCTGCGGTGACTCTCAATAGTTCGGTTAAGTGGGTAGTAGCCCTCCTTGATCCTAGTTTGGCCCACCCCATGCCACCCAAGGACATAAACGCTGGGACTGGTGTTGCGCATCGCAATGACTGAGGCATGTTCTGAATGGCTTTTGTTCCACTGATTCCTTACTAAAATGACGCTGTTGTGCTGTGCGGACTGGGTCCCAGGACCCGTAGTCCCCATCAGTCTATGCGCGGGCAGACTTGCCTCGCGCAGCGACGAAACGATTGTTTTCGATTGTTGTTTCGGGTTTCTATTCTGTTGAGTTTTTGGAGGAGTGGGGGGAGAGGATGGTGGTGATAATCCTGTTCTGTTCTTAATTGCAGAGCCTTCCGAGTGGAATCATCTGGGGAGGACGGGGGAGGACGGGGGAGGGGGAAAGAGAGAGCTACCCAATCCATGCTATAGGGGAGACTTCTGACATGCTAGAGCGCTCAGAGCCTAATAGACGGTTGTGTGGGAGAGTACGGAGGAGTGACACGATGCACGAGGGTAAAGGGCTAGATAGTCTATTCATACAGGGTCGCCAAGGTTCTACACCACAATGCCAATCACAGTAGGTACATGGAACTTTAAGGGGCTCAACTTCCCTCAGAAGCGTCAGAAGGTCTGGAAGTACATCCTGGACCATCATCTGGATATAGTGGCACTCCAGGAAACACACTTACTGAAATCTGAAGACTTCCGTCTAAAACACAAACAATACCCACTCATTTACAAATCCTCTGCCTCTACTAAACATAGGGGGGTGGCGCTCCTATTTCGATCCACCATTCAGTTCCAGCCCCTAGCTATCCAGAGCGATAAAGACGGACGATGGCTGATGGTTAAGGGGCGACTAAAAGTGAAGATATGTACCTTCGTGGCAGTTTACGCCCCCAACAGCGGGCAAAAATGTTTCTTGCAAACACTCCTGGGTAAGGTGACAGACTTTGCTGAGGGTCCTTTGTTCCTTATGGGGGACTTCGATTTAGTTTGGAATCCAGAGCTTGACAACACACATACTCACCGCTCTGACTTGGGCTCCTTCTCCATTGACATTCAGAGGCATATTCAGGACATGGGCCTTTTGGACACATGGCGCGCCTTATATCCACACACCCGAGATTATTCCTTCTTCTCCCACGTCCACCACTCCTATTCCCGGCTAGACTACATCTTCACCAGTCAGGCCCTACAGGGCAGTCTCCAGGAGGCCAAGATATTCCCCATATCAGTGTCAGACCACGGTCTTTACTCAGTATGTCTGTCCTGGTTGGGCAATGCCCCATCGCCTGCTCGGTGGTACTTCCCGGCGTCTTTGGCGAGGGATAAGGAATCGTGTGCCCAATTGCGGGAGATTATCAGGGAATATTTCACCCTTAATAGGCCTGAGGACACCTCTGAGTATGTCACGTGGGATTCCTTCAAAGCCGTGGTGCGGGGCAAATGTATAGCGCTTAACTCTGCCTTGAACAGACAACGGGCAAAAGACAGGGAACTTCTAGAGGAGGAGCGAGCGGCTGTCGAACGAACCCACAAACTTACACCCACCAGACAGACACTACACAAACTCATGGCAATCAGGGGCAAACTTCGAGCTATCTACAACAATAGGGCTGAATTCACTCTTCTCAAGCTGCGTAATCTATCCTATACCCAGGGCAATAAAGTAGGGAAACATCTTGCAAGGCAACTGAAAGACAAAAGAGAGCGGGAATATATAGGGGGCATTCAAGGTCCATCGGGAGTGGTTACTCACAGGGACGAGGACAAGGCGGACCTTTTTGGGGAGTTTTTATAAAACTTTATACTCTGCGGACGCGTTGGGACGCAGACAAACAACAGGACTTCCTTAGGGACTTGCCCATCCCACAGGTATCTCCTGCATGGAATGAGGAGCTTGTAGCTCCGATCACACTTGACGAGGTGCTCGCGGCTATCAAAGCGTTGAAACCCAACAAAGCGCCAGGCACTGATGGCTACACCGCGGTTTTTTGTAAAACATTTGCAGCTGATATCGGTCACCACTTAGTTCGGCTTTTTAATCAAATGGCCGCGGATGGGGACACGACTGACTCCATGGCCGAAGCAGTGATCTCAGTAATTCACAAGTCAGGGAAAGATCCCACACGTTGCGCCTCCTACAGGCCTATCGCCCTCTTAAACATCGACGCAAAGCTGTACTCCTCCATTCCGGCTAAGAGACTGAATGGTCTCTTTATCCACCCAGACCAATCTGGCTTCATTGCGGGGCGCCAAACCCACGACAACACCCACGGCATTGTTCAGCCGATTGAGAAGGCCAACAAATGTAAGATTCCTGCAGTCCTGGTCGGGCTTGACGCCGAAAAGGCGTTTGCCCGCGTCGACTGGAAGTTCCTTCTAGCCACACTCTCGGCGTTTGGCTTTTCCCCTCAATTCATAAACATGCTCCAAGCCAACTATAGGCACCCACGGTCTAAGGTTTCGGTGAATGGCGTTCAGTCCACTCCCTTCACCCACTCCAGGGGCACTAGACAGGGATGCCCTTTTGTTGTTTGCCCTCAGTATAGAACCATTAGCCATAGCTGGCAGGGAGCACCCGGGGATTGAAGGTCTCCCCTTCGCAGGAGAATCCCATAAGATCTCCCTTTTTGCGGACGACGTCCTCGTGTCCTTGTCCAACCCGACGGTGTCTCTCCCGCACCTACAGAAGGAGCTTGAACGCTTCGAGAAGGCAGCAGGCTTTAAGGTTAATCTAGATAAATCTTATATACTCAACCTCACCCTCTCGCAAACGGAGGCCCTTCGCCTCCAATCGCTTACGCCTCTAGCATTGGCTCCCTCTTTCATACAATACTTGGGTGTGCAATTGACGCCGACGGTGGGACAGCTATACGCGGCCAATTTTCCCCGACTATCGCTCGCATTCAGGCAGAGCTGACGAGGTGGAAGCCGCTCTTTCTATCCTGGTTAGGTCGTATCCACGCCATAAAGATGACCCTTCTTCCTAAGTTTCTATACTTATTTCAGGCGCTTCCCATAGACTTAGAAAGGGACTTCTTTAGGTGCGTGAAGGCAATGATTCTATGCTTTATTTGGCAGGGGGGGCGTGCACGTTTCTCCTTCTTTATGCTCCGTCGCCTTCAGCGGGAGGGAGGAGCAGGTCTCCCTGACATCCAACTGTATTATAAGGCGGCACAACTCAGGGTCCTAGTCGAATGGTCACAGAAAGAGTCTGAGAAACACTGGCTCCACATGGACCGCAGCGTAGCAGGGAGAACGATCTGGGACCTCATATGGCGCAGGAGACAAGATAGACCCAAAAACGCCTATCTTAGCACCCCTACACGTACCACCCTAACAGTCTGGGACTCCGTGGTGACGGCAGAGGGCTGGTCTTCCTTCCCTTCTCCCTTTACGCCCATACATTTCACTCCAGCGTTTCCCCCAGCGCTCCAAGAGGGACCTTTTGACGCCTGAAGGGAAGGAGGCTGCCTCGCGCTGACCCATCTGTTCCATAACTACGACCCCCTAACATTTGACAATTGTAAAAGAGATTACGGGGTTGGGGACTCGAAGCGATACCACCATGCCCAGTTGTTGCATTGGGCTCTCGGTCCCCAGGTCCGAGAGGGGGCTACCAGACCCCTCACTAAGTTTGAATCCTTCCTTGTTAAATCTACATCCATGAAGGGCGCGATTTCCACTCTATATAAACTCCTGCTGTCAGCAGCATCCCCTCCCCGGCCGAGGTACATGACTATGTGGGAGGGACTGATCCAGCGGGACATTTCCGATGAAGACTGGGCCCATTTGTGGTCCGACATCTTTAAATTTAATCAATCCACAGAGATGCGAGAGGCACACTTGAAACCAATGATGGACTGGTACTTATACCCGTCCAAGCTGGCCCGGATCTTCCCGGGTACGTCGGATAGGTGCTGGCGAGGGTGTGGACTGCTTGGAGACTTCCAACACATCTGGTGGGATTGCCCATCCATTAGGCCGTTCTGGGAGGAAATCTTGGCGCAGGTGAAGGACATGTTGGGATACCCTGTCCCAACAACCATGGCTGAGATACTTCTGGGCGTCCGTGACCCTATGCTAGAGCATCAAACTAGGGCGGACAAGAGAATCATGTGGCTGTGCATAGGGGCTGCTAATATCACTATAGCGGCGGCGTGGAAGAAGAGAGAGGCACCGGCGATGTCCCTATGGCATTTGCTTAGTCTGGAACCCATGTCGGACATTTTCCGGGAGGACTTCAAGAATTTTGAATATAGATGGGGACCGCTGGTTTCCTTTCTCTCTCGGGGGTTGCCATCTGCAGTTTGTCCCCCAACAGTCCGGGCCCTACATCTCTTCCAGCTCTGAGACGGCTCTACATTGATGACACTAGCTCAGGATATAGCACACCACCACTGGGGGGGGGAGGGAGGGGGGGTTTTCCTTGTTGGGGACAATGGGGGCGTTGTTCTGTTTACATGATTTATCTCTTGGTACGCTATCCACCTTTTTCTTCCTTTTTGCCTCGAGGAAATATTCCTCTGTATTTGTACAATCTGGACCAAACCCAAGGAGGGCCCTGTGCAGGGCAATGACTCTTGCAGAGCAGTTGATAGAGCTAACGTGAACTCATATTGCCAACTCCACTGAGCAGGTTTTCGATATAGTACCGAGAACTTTTAGAATCTGTGTCCTTTAAGTTGAGCTGCAGATTGGGACTGCGGTACATTGATCTGAGCTCTGGGGTTCCCTCTTTTACGTTTAACCGCTTGATTTATGCCAAGATTTCCTCTGCGAGGGATTATGGGCGGATTGGGCCATGAGTCCTTATTAAGAAACGTAATAAAAACTTATTTGACAAAAAAAAAAAGGCGCTGGAGGCGGCTAGGGCGTGGGAGGCCTTAGTGGTGATATTGAAGACCCCAGCGTCAGGTGAGGGTTCGGAATTGGAAGAGGTGCAAGACCCAAATGACACATTGGCACAGGGAGAAGGAGCCGGGGTATGATTGATGGACTCAATGGTGATCTCTGAGTAGCTATGTTATGACCTGTACTGTAACACTGAAGGTTAAGTTCATTATTGCATTGGATTCTGGCGTCCTGTAATTGTTGATAGACCATGATACTGAGGCACACCGGTGGGGGGGATATGGGTGGGGGGATGCAGTGTGAAGGAGTAGTTTCTGTCCTGTAACTCCAGTTCTGTAGTAGGGGTATCTCTGTTATAGTCATGATCTAGTGAATAGTCCCGCCCATGTGCGTGGACCCCGGAGCAATCAAAAATAATCTCTTATAGTGTCAAAAAATGCAGAAAAGCATAGACACTTAAGAGAGAATTTAAAGACAGATAATGCAGCCTAAAAAGGCTACACTGTCCAGTACTTCAACTAGAAATTCCACCATAAAATCCACAAAACAGCAAAAGCCTGTACAGATTTCCCTTGCTTTACCAGCAAAATCCCTCAGGAATGATAGAGAGAAGAACCTGGACAGACAAGCCCCATAGGCTGCCATTATGTGGCTCAAAACAGGATACTGTGCCTTTAAGAGAATCTTCGAGAACCTTCTCCCAGTATCCCAGAATGCATAGCAGGTCCAACTTAGTTTCAGTTCTTTTTGAAGGCGCAACACGCCAGACCTGTAGCATTCCATAAAGGAATATGTCTCTCTCCACCGGGGATGAGGGAGGGCGCTTATGACTATAACAGAGATACCCCTACTACAGAACTGGAGTTACAGGACAGAAACTACTCCTTCTGTAGTAGGGGATCTCTGTGTATAGTCATAATCTAGTGAATAGAATGGCAAGCCCATCCCCACACCAAAGCGGCGGTGGAGAAAAGAGAATTAACGCCACTACTGTGCGAACAGATTTCGCAGCGAAGCCTGCCCAACCTGAGCGTCTGCCCTGGCATCAGTGTCCAGGCAGTAATGCTTAGCAAAGGTATGAACCGACTTCCAAGTGGCCGCCTTGCAGATTTCTGCAATCGGAACATTACGGAGCAATGCTGTCGTGGTAGCCTTGCCCCTGGTGGAATGAGCCTTAGGCTTACCTCCTAAGGTCTTATTAGCTTTTTGGTAACACAGCTGTATGCAGGACACAATCCACCTAGAGATAGACTGCTTAGAGGTCGCAAGACCCGTCCTGACAGATCCATAATTGATGAACAATTGGTCTGACCTACGAATATCCCTGGTTTTATCCAGATAAAATTTCAGCACCCTCCTAACATCCAGGGAATGCAAAGACCTTTCCGCTGAAGATGAAGGATTCTGAAAGAACGTAGGTAAAGATATAGTCTGATTGATATGAAAATCAGAAACAACCTTGGGAAGAAACTTAGGGTGAGTACGCATAACAACCTTAGCAGCATGAAATACAGTATAAGGTTCTTGGCAACACAACGCCTGAATTTCACTCACCCTGCGGGCCGATGTAATGGCCACGAGGAACGCCGCCTTCCAGGACAGGTGCTGCAACGAAGCCTTATGAATAGGTTCAAAAGGCTCCTTCATCAATCTGGACAGCACCACATTCAAGTCCCATGAAGGCGAAGGAAGCCTGACAGGAAGGAACACTTTCTTCAAGCCTTCCAAAAAATCTTTGATCACAGGGATCTGAAAGAAGGAAGTCTGTGAAGGGCATTTCCTGTAGGCAGTCAAAGCAGCCAGATGAACCTTAATGGAATGGACATTAAGGCCAGACTGCGCCAGATGTAGCAGATATGGAAGGATGACATCTTCCTTGCATGTCGTAGGGTCATAGTTCTTAGACTTGCACCAGACGCAAAACCTCTTCCACTTGTAAGCATAAGAAGTCCGAGTGGAAGGTCGCTTAGCCTCCTTCAGTATGTCCATACAATCCGCTGAGAGATTCAAATGACCATATTGCACTATTTCAGGAGCCATGCCGCCAAACTCAAAGACGAGAGGTTGGGGTGCACCATCCGCCCCCTGAACTTCGTGAGAAGGTCCGGCCTGCACGGCAGCTTCATGTGAGGAAGGAGAGACCGGTGAAGCAGGTCCGTGAACCACCACTGTCTGGGCCATTCCGGGGCAATCAGAATCATCTTCGCCCTGGATTGGGAGAGCTTGATGAGAACCGCTGGAATCGGGGGAATGGGTGGAAAAGCGTACAGAAAGCTGTTCGACCAGTTGATCCATAACGCGTTCCCCAGCGTCCCCGGCTGGTAGTACCTGGAGGCAAAGTCTCGGCATTTGCTGTTTTCGGCGGTGGCGAACAGATCTACATCTGGAGTGCCCCACCTTGCGAAGACTTCTCCTAGTACTTCGTCGTTTATGACCCACTCGTGATTTTCCTGAATCAGTCTGCTCAGCTCGTCTGCCTGAACATTCTGCACACCTGGCAGATGAGTGGCCGTTATCGAGAGTCCTCGAGCCAGAAGCCAATGCCAGATCGCCTGCGCCTCCTGGGACAGAGTGCGTGATCTCGAGCCCCCCTGCTTGCTGAGGTAATACATCGTGGTCGTATTGTCCGTCTGTACAAGCAGAGAGTTGGTCCGGAAGGACGGTTGAAAAGCCTTCAGCGCCAAGTGAACAGCCCTGAGTTCCAGGAAATTGATGTGGTACGTGGACTCCGACGGGGACCACGTCCCTTGAATCTGCAGATCTCCGGAGTGTGCTCCCCATCCCAGGAGAGAAGCATCCGTCACAATAGTCTGAGTGGGAATGTCCTTGTGGAAGGGAACCCCTCTGAGGAGATTCTCCGCTGAACACCACCACTTCAGAGACTGAAGAGCATGCAGAGACAGTCGTATCTTGTCGTCCCAAGAGCCTCTCCTCTGGTCCCACTGATCTTCCAAGCACTCCTGCAGCGGTCTCATATGCAGCCGCGCATGTGGCGTCAGGAAGATGCAAGAAGCCATCGATCCCAGCAGAGAAGACACCGTCCTCACTGTCGTGGATGGAGCGGACAGGAGAGCCTGAGCCTTCCGAAGGAGTGATAAACGTCGCTCTCCCGAAGGAGACATGCTTGCCGACAGCGTATCGATGGAGGCTCCCAAGTACTGGATGCACTGGACCGGAGTCGGGACAGACTTGGACATGTTGATGTGCAACCCCAGCTTGTTCAAGAGAATGCACGTCTTCTGGAAGTGTGCTTGAGCTTCCGAGAAGGAGGAGGCCTTGATCAACCAATCGTCCAGGTATGGGTAGACAAACACCTTGTTCTTCCGCAGGTGTGCCGCTACCACTGCCATGCACTTCGAGAACGTCCGGGGCGCAGACTTCAGCCCGAACGGAAGTACCGTGTACTGATAGTGATTGGTGCCGACTTGAAATCGCAGGAACTTCCGGTGTTTGTGTGCAATGGGCACATGGAAGTACGCATCCTGCAGGTCTATGGCGCAAAGCCAGTCTCCCCGTTGCAGCTGAGGATAAATCTGATGCAACGACAGCATGCGAAACTTTTCTCTGCGAATCCATTTGTTTGCCTGTCGCAAGTCCAGAATGGGCCTGAACTCGTTCTTGTCCTTTTTTCGGACCAGAAAGAACCGGGAGTACAGACCTCTTCCTCTTTGAGACAGAGGTACATCTTCTATCGCCCTTTTCCTTAGAAGGATGTCGGCCTCCGCCTGGAGCTCGCGCAGTTGATACTGCGAGCTGACCGGAGGAATCGATGGGGGAGGGCTGATGAACCGAAGACTGTATCCATTGCAAACAATATTCAGCACCCACTTGTCCTGAGTAATTTTTCTCCACTCTGCCAGAAAAAATTGAACGCTTCCCCCCACCGGAGCGGGTAACGGATGAAGGGGAAGTAACCGCTCAGGGGCGAGACCCAGCCGGGCTCTTGTTCGCGGTAGAGGACTGCTGTCCCCCTCTACCCCTCTGACGTTTCTGGAAGGGTCTTCTGTATTGCTGCTGCTGCTGCTGCTGCTGCTGTTGGTGCCCAGCAGACTGACCCCTTCCTCTACCCTGCGACCCGAACCGCCGTTGGAACTGGCGGTAGGGTTTCTTTTCTTTCGCCTTCTCCAAGCCCACAGCCGTCAGGGTTTCAGCCTCGGCCTTCATCCTGGCCATTTCGTCATCCGCGTGTTTCCCGAAGAGGGTGTCACCGGAAAACGGCAGATTAGCCACTCGTTGTTGCGCTTCAGGCTTGAGCGACGTCAGCCGGAGCCAAGCATGGCGTCTCTGATTGATACCGTGGCAGTATCCATGCGCGGCCAGCAAGGAGATATCCGCCGCGGCACTGATGGCCTGGTTCGAAACCAGCATCCCTTCCTGGACGATCTCCATGAAGTCCTCTTTCCTGTCCTGCGGGACAAGGTCCGCAAACTGTTCCATGGAATCCCACAGTGCCCGGTCGTACCGTCCCAACAACGCCGAGTCACTGGAGGCCTTCATTGTCGTGGAAGACGTGCCACACGCCTTCCGTCCAGCCGAGTCAATCCAGCGGCTCTCCTTATCCGGAGGCACAGTGGAGGACGGGGAGGTAGCATGTAGTTTCCGAGCCGCCGTAACAATCACTGAATCAGGCACTGGGTCCTTCCGCAAGAAGGCCGGGTCCGACTCAGGAGCCCTGTACTTCTTGACAAGCCTGGAGGGAGCCGCTTTCACCACCGCCGGCGTAAGAAATAGCTGTTCCGCCGGCTCGACCAGTCCCGGCACCAAAGGCAGTAGGGGGCGAGACAGGTGCTTCGTGTGCAAAGTCTCGAAGATCACAGAAGTGGTGGGCGTAGGGGCCGTCACCTTGATCCCCAACTTCGCTGCCCCTCTCAGGAGAACCTCCTGGAACGTGCCAATGTCATCTATCGGAGACACTCTCGTCTCCGGTGAATCCGACAATGTAGGCGAATACGAACGGGTCCCAGAGGCCGAACGGGACCTGGACCGATGCCTCCTATGGCGATGTCTGGATCTTGAGGAGGATCCGCGTCCACTCCTAGATCTGTCCCTTCTCCTCGAGCGTGACCTCGATCTTCTGGGCCTGGGACGCTCCGCCGGCTTCCCCGGTTCGGACGTCTTGGGCTTAGGAGGAACCTTCGACTTAGGAGTCTTCTTCGGAGGTGTCGGAAGTCTGGGCATCGACACCGATCTCGGTGGAACCGGAGGAGGAGCACCCGGCACCGGGTCCTGCGGCCCTGATGGACGAGCAGGTAGAGGAGGCAATGGAGGAGGGGTCGGAACCCTCGGAGGAGGCCCTCTAGGCAAAGGAGGGGGAGCAGGCTGTATAACAGTCTTCCTTGGGGTATACACCTCTGAATAAGCCGTTCCCGGCGAGCCACCATCCTGGTCTGACTGAGGGGAGCCCCCCACAGTCCTCGGCCTGTCCTTACGACCCCCTGACGCTGAAGACCGGTGTTCAGACGTCGACCGTGGTTCCTTCGACGTTGAGCGGCCCTTCGGCGTCGACCGTTTCGCACTCCTCGGCGTCGACCGGCCTCTATGCCTCGACGTCGACCCCGACCAGATGGACGAACCTCTAAACCTCGACGACGGGCGCTGGTGCCTCGACAGCGACCTCGACGACGACCTCTTCGATCGCCTCGACGTCGACCTCTTCGATCGTCTCGACGTCGACCTCTTCGATCGCCTCGACGTCGACTTCTTCAGCGCCGGAGACTTCTCACGCCTCGACGGCGACCTCGCCGACCTCTTCGGCGGCCTCGACGACGAGGATCCCCTCGACGACGATGATGATGTCCTCGCCGGCGAACGGCGGTGTCGCCTCAACGGCGAGCGCCGACGCCGGGCCTTCCGATGCCGTCCACTCGACGCCGACGACGAGGAAATCGACACCGGGTTCAACGGCGGCCTGTATAACTCCCTCGACGTCGACGGGCGACGTTTTCTTAACCCAGAGCCCTGGGGAGACCGGGAACTGGCCGTGGACCTTCCTCTCGACGTTGTGGTCATCGCAACCGACCCAGACGGAGATCTTGGACGTTTGCTGGACTTCCTGCCCCTGGGGAGCCCCCCAGAGGCCTCAGCATGGGCAGTAGAAGCCCCTCCAGACCCACCTTGAGCCTTCAGTCTTCTTTCTTCAAGTCCCTGAAGTCTGATCTTCCTCCTGTCCTTCAGGGTCCTGCCAGAGAAGCCTCTACAGATCACACACTCCTCTGGGATGTGGGAAGAGGGAAGGCAGAGGATACACACCTCATGGGGGTCTGACTTGGCCTTCTTCCTGGAGCACTCCGGGCATTTGTCAAATAATGCAGGCATTATGGACAACAAAAAAGTGCAGAAACCCAAGAAGAAAGTCACCAAAGTACTTTAAAAGTACACAAAATCGAATTTAGTGAAAAAACACCAACAAAACCCTTAAAAAGGGAGAGCTCAATGCTCCAGGGTCCTGCTTGCAGGAGCCGGAAAAAAGAACTGAAACTAAGTTGGACCTGCTATGCATTCTGGGATACGGGGAGAAGGTTCTGGAAGATTCTCTTAAAGGCACAGTATCCTGTTTTGAGCCACATAATGGCAGCCTATGGGGCTTGTCTGTCCAGGTTCTTCTCTCTATCATTCCTGAGGGATTTTGCTGGTAAAGCAAGGGAAATCTGTACAGGCTTTTGCTGTTTTGTGGATTTTATGGTGGAATTTCTAGTTGAAGTACTGGACAGAGTAGCCTTTTTAGGCTGCATTATCTGTCTTTAAATTCTCTCTTAAGTGTCTATGCTTTTCTGCATTTTTTGACACTATAAGAGATTATTTTTGATTGCTCCGGGGTCCACGCACATGGGCTGGACTATTCACTAGATTATGACTATACACAGAGATCCCCTACTACAGAAATGGTTGACGACATTTTCTATTGTTGGAATTCAATTGATGTTCCATAACTGTAAGTGGGAAATGATCTTTTTTTGTTTTTATTTTGAAAATCAATAAAAATGTTAAAAATAAAATCATATAATGTCTACCTATTTTGTCTCCTAGGTATCTACATTTTTGTCTCGAAAGATTTGAATGTACAATTCACACTAATACTAATAAAAATATTCTCAATTTCTCAATAGGTTCAACTGACAGAGAACGTGGCCAGGAATCTGCCATTGAAGACATCTCCACTCCAGCCCAGGATCAAGCCTTCAGTGACGACAACACTCCTAGGAATATGGAGAACGATGAAGAGGCTGGTCAGTTTGGTCAGATGGCTCTGGTGACACTGACACCTCCCACCCCAACAGTAACACCTCTACAAAGACTCTACTTCCTGTGTTTCTACCATTGTGACACCGATCGTGTGCATCTCAGTCCTGGGTGATATTGAGACCACAACACCTCCAGCTCACCCAGGAACTAGTCAGATGGGGCACACCGTGACAAGGGCACAGTGTAGTGGGGTTAGGTGTCAGGGGGGTGTTTATGGGCCAGCATAGTGAGGCCACAGTCACACAGACCAACAGTCTTGAGAGTCTACTATCAGTCCCAAGACATGATGGGACAGATACTCACCGAGCTCCAGGAGAGGAAGCTGTGGCAGAGGCAACTCAGTCATTAGGTGGAGGCCCACAGCTCAAATACAGGACATTTACACCTATATTTGCAGGGCTTTCCCAACACCATCTACCCTTTCTACATCTGCCACAGCCACAGGAAGGGAGGCCCTGCCACCCAAGAAACACCTGTAGCCCCTGCAACTCAACTGTGGATCTCTCCATGCTCTCGGCAGGTAGGGACGACAATGCATATTCCCAGGAGGTGAGGATGGCAAGACCACCACCAGCAAGAAACCCCAACATTAATTTCCTCCAGTGTGAGCCTAATTTTCACCCCATGGGCTATTTCTGAACACATTTGCCTTACCAATGCTCTCCAACTATGGTTTCATTCATCTTGACTTTTTGGTTTGCTTTTGTTATGTTCACCCTCTTCAATGTTATTATGTTTAGTACTGTACAATACATTTACAAGTCAAAACTCTTAGACTGGTGTTGTATATCTCAACTCTTATCAATGCATTGGTTTTCTTCCACCATAACTTGACAATGAATTTCTTTTAAACATTGTGTAAACATACATGATTTGCAAGTGGGTAATATTTATCCCAAGATCTGAAACATAACTCCCAAAAATGTCAAACCTTTCAATCATCTACTAATATGTTTATTCCATTTGCCCAAATTTGCCTGTCCACACTTCCACTAACATAACAATGAACACATTACACTAATACTCAGTGACAGTTTGCACATTTCCAGTTCAAGACCTTGACAACATGGAACAAGGGGATATGTCTAAAACAGTAAGATAGCATAGGAAAATTATCATAGACTCACATAAGGAATCCAACGTCAATAACACCCAACAGACAAAATCTGGGCAGCATTACATTTTGTAGACACTGGATCATTTCCAAACCACTATTCAAGTCAAAACCATGTTTCCGTGGTGTGCCACAAGAAGTATGACCCACAATGATGTGACATCAACTGCTACTTACACTTTACACATAATGAGGATTTTGCCAATGTGAAGAGAGATGTGCAGGATTAGGCTACACTATCATGTGTTGAGCAAATGATGGCACACATATTGCTTTAGTGCCAACATACAACAGTGAACAAGTCCAATGCAATCTTCAAAACTTTCATTCACAGTGCAAGTTGGCTTGGTACAAGATTTGAAAATCCAAAGTCTGTGTCTGTCTTTTCCAGGATCAACCCAGGATCCCTTTGTACTTCTAAACAGCACCATATATCAGCAAATGTCACAACTCTGAAATGTCCAAATGAAGATGACATGGTGAAGGAACCACAAACAGATCAAAAGAAAAAAGATTACCACTCCAACTGAGCATGATGGCCACATTACAAAGTCAGCTTTTGGAGGACACAGATTCACAAAATGATCTGAGATTAACAACGTAACTGAACACAGTAGTCGATGTGCCCGAACTTTGATCAACAAATACCTATGGCCTGATTTTGCAAGAACTTGCCCTTCCCAACAAAGTACCACCACATACTTCTCTTGTCTCCACATCAATAGTTGGCGTAACTGTGAAAGAGATAACATGTAAAGATATACTTACAATCATGAGAAGTTGTAAAGGACATCTTGACGTAAGTCAACTCCTTCCTCTTCACCACCATCATCTTCATTTGGCAATTGAGCATCCTCACCCGGTGGCGCTTCATGGTCTCCGTCCTCTGTGATGTAAAGGATGTTCTATCGCAGGACGATGTTTATTTTTATTTAAGCATGCAGCAGGCCATGGTGAATTGGCACACCTTATCGGGTGAGAAAAGGAGTGCACAAACAGTTTTGTCCAGACAACAAAATCTGGCCTTTAAGAGCCCGAAAGCCCACTCCACTGGTCGCTGTGTTCTTCCATGGGCCTCATTGAAACGGACTTCCCCAGGCGTTGTTGAATTCGTCCGCGGTGACAACGACCATGGTCGGTCGGGATAAGCTCAGTCTCCTAGATGGAAGACAAAACAGGGCCAAAATATTGTATCATTGTAGAAGGCTGGCTTAGTATTTGGTGCTCACTTACATAAGTGTAGCACCCTGCACTAATCCAGACAACCCTTATGGTGATATTAGTGGTCTTAGGCAACCTTAGAAAGCTCTGTAAGTGGTCGCTGTGGAGAGCAGCTTTCAGGCTTAGTCCATAAAATGAGTGTAAAGCAGCTTGTTTTATCAGATCTTAATCTTATTGCTATAGGTTAAGTAAAAAAGAACCACAAAGATTATTTGTAAAAATAGGGATTTATTATACGACACTCACTAACACATAACAATATCTCCTACCCGGAGATATAACACAATGCACATTTGTGCAAATAAAACAGGTGAGTAGCACAAATACACAATGGTCTCCAGGGTCCCTAGATTCGCCATGGGACAAGATTTAGATCAGATACCACTTCAACTTCGACCGTCTGGGTATTCTGGACTTCGCTCTGGGCACGGAGACTGCAACTGGGAAGATTCCTGCTACTCCTGGTCTCATCGTCCTGCTTGTCTACTGCAATGTCTGTGCCTGTGCTCCATACAGGATCCTTCCAAGGCATGTGGACATCCAAGACACCTGACGGAATCTCCCTTGAAGTGAAGGAGTCACTTCCCTGCATCTGCAGGCACAGCAGCAAAGCTGACTGGTCTGCTGGTCCTGTGCTCCCATGTACTCCGAAAGGCTAGGCAACACAGGTGGTGGTTCTCCAACTCCTTTGAGGCCTGCACTGTCCTCTCACCGAGTTTGAGGCCAGTATCCCTTGTCGGAACCACAGGAACCAAACCCCTGTGCATCGCGTTGACTTGCCGTTGCCAAGGCTTGTTGGCTCTCTTCCCCAGAGATCTTCGGACTCCAAGAAGCTCAAGCATCTCCCTTTACCAAGATCTTCGTCCTCACTGCATCTCTTGTACCGTGGGCCAATCTTCAGGATTGAAAGGCCTGCCTTAAGGGTTACTTATTGGTTTTAAGGGTAATGACCTCAGATATAGGGAAACCTATATGTCATAAGTGGTTCTAGCACCAGTTTACACAGGCTGCAATGGCAAGTCTGTAGTCACAATTTGAGCGGTCTCCCATGGGTGGCATAATACATGTTTCAGCCTATGGGGGAGCCCTGGTGTACCTATGCCCTGGGTGCCTTAGTACCACATACTAGGGATTTACAAGGGTACACCAGTAGCCAATCTGGGATGTGCCTAAGTACTCACTGTATCCAATTTAGGGGAGAAAGCACAGAGTCTGGGGTCCTGATTAGCAGTCAGACTAGTCAGAAACAGCATACCAGGCAAAAAGTGGGGGTAACCATAAAAGCAGATCCTACTTTCCTACAATCATAATTCCAGATTATGCAATTAAAAATACCCAAAACAATATAATGAAAGACTGTAGTGACCAATAAGCCAGGCCCAAGTTGAGACATTTGCAGAGGTATGGGGATGTTCTGTAGTACAAAGGAATCATTAGCAGAGTCAGGTAAATCCACACAAACGCGTGAGATGTACAAATCCCGTAAGCAGACAACTTGCCGTTTGATTGAATGGAAGTGTTTCCGAGTCTGGTAGACCTGTTCTCTGGCATGTGGTGGCATAAAGGCAATACGTGTGCCATAAATTGCTCCAACCACATGTGGTTGGTGACCTAAACCATAAAAGTCGCCCTTCACGTTGTCTACATTTTGCTGCTGTGGAAACTGAATGAAGCTATTGATGTGTCTCATCATTTGAAGACAGAACTTCTTGGAGCTCACCACTGAAAGTTGGGTGTGAAATACCACCAGCTACTGCTACAGTGTATTGGAAGGATCCTGTGGCCATAAAGTGAAGTACTGCTAGGAGTTTGACTATTGGTGTAACAGATGTGGGATTTCTGTTGTGAGGCTGAAGATCGGGTTCCAGCTGATGACATAAATAATGTATAATGTGCCTATTCAACCTGAACTTCTTAATTATATAATTTCTTCCATGGTGGCAAGGTCTGGAAATGGATGGTACACTGAGGCTGTCATCTCCTCACTCCCACAGGGTTCATATGTCTGCATTGGAAAAAAAATGTATTACATTTTCAACAGCAACATATTTGATAATTACTAGTGAAGTCATGTAGTGCTAAAAAGTATTTAACTACATTTTTTTCATCCAACATTTGCTTTTTGTCCTTTATTCTTCACAAATTACATTTATTGCATAAAATGATTGAGAAATTTAACAAAAATGTAAATAATACATTTTAAATGTGTTATTTATACAATTTTGTTTAAAATCAGTTCATCACAAAATACCCATGCCCACATTGGTGATATAAACAATACCCTGCTAATACCGCATTTCAGCACACTACATATAATTGGTTTTTTTCTCCATCAAAGTTCGGATATGTGAATAAACTAGCCCCAATACAGTTACAAACACACCATTATTGACCTTCGCAAATGGTGGCTGCCTGACGGACACAGCCATAGGCTAACGTTGTTGAAAGTAACATACGAAGACTAATGGCTGTGTCTGTCTATGCTGACGATCACGCACGTCGCATACATGTACCCAGCAGTTGGATAAAAAAGCAAACTTGCCTCCTAACACTGCTGCCATCAAGACCTCCTCCACTTTTGCTGCTGTTTTCCGCCTCTGGGAGCAACAATTCCGGAACAAGCAGGTGAGAGGGCTCCTGTCTTCCGGCCGGAGGAGTTGGATTGCTGGCACAGTAGGTCCTCTCCCTGTCTGGCCAGCTCTATGGCTCACCAGAGGAACAGGTATATGTTTGAAATGTACATGGGAATCTGTCTAATTGTTTTTTCCCAGTGACACAGGCTACAATGTCCCTTTGAGTACCCTGAGTGAAGTGTAGTTAGTGATGTGAACTGTCATATATATTGTTACTTACCGAGGACAATGAAGGTAGGGATTTCTAAGCACTTTACCATGGTAAAAAAAAAAATTAAGTATGTGCTCTGTGTTTAATCCGGAGAGTGTAATTGGTGTGTATGGAGAGATATATCTATGTATAGGTTTGATTGACATGTGCTACGTTCTAAACTCACATCATGGCACTTTGGGATAACATTGTAAATTCTTTACAACTGTACATAATAAAGAAATTCTATACAAACTAAATTGAAATGATGTTAGCTATGTGTATCGTCCAAAAAATCACTCAGCCTATATCTAGTTGTTCCAAACAGTTGTATGGGAGATAAAAGTAGCTTCCAGACCCCTTTAGAGTAGCACACAGACTTGAGGCCATTTATTAGATAAGCATAAGGTCCTTTTTGCATTGAAAAATTAAGAGAAGTCTGTGTTCATGTCACATCCATGTCATCAGGCTGCAGATAACAAGGCCTGACAAGAAGCAGCGCTCAGTCAGAATTATGGGCCAGGCTGGGGCTGTGTCACGGGGACAAATAACTGGAGGGCATGAGGTAAATGTATCATAAACATATATCCTTGCCAGGGCAAATTTTGAGGTATGCTAAAAAATATGCCCCTGGCTGCTTTTAAATGGACAGTTAAAAGGGAGAGTTACCTAACTACTGGAGCTAACACTTCATGTCACTGGACTCCCATTTCAAAGTGTGTCATGTCCAAACTGCAGGCTCCTTACTCACAGTGTCCAGTATTCACTCTGTCATAGGTTTTTATGTTTAGCCTTCAGTAGTTCACAATCTATTGCACTTATCAGGAGCAGATCACACCACAGCATACGTAGGAGCCCCCTGGGCTAGATGATGTCACAGGCCTGGGTTGGTGAGTGTAGACCATGACATGGGTTGAGGGTATTTTTAAAGGAACATTGGTCTTTTACTTTACTTGTAACACAGACGTTAATATATAGAGATACAATGAGGTCTATGTTAGGTGTCCAAATGGAAAAGCAATTACATTTATTGAGTTCATATAACACAACAATAGAGTGGGAAAACAAACAAAAAAGAAGTAAAAAAATGTCTAGTCTCAGACATTTCTCCATGTGACTACAATGAGAACGTAATGGTCATGTCAAATATAATGTTAAGTAACTATGCTAATAAGATCAATTTACATAACAATTTGAGTCATGGTACTGTGGTGGACTATGTTTCGATCCCTTAAGTAGATGTAGGGATCCTCATCGGGACATAAACAATTATGCCTGTGAAAAAATGCCTACTGTTGGGGTTAGTCGTTAAATAGTTAAACCATGTCTGTAGCTGTCTGATGGATGAAAATAGCCAGTAAGCATGTATGCCAGGGGGCTGCAAGTACATGTTGGCAATCATGCAATACCTGGTGTTACACAGGAATTAACCACCAGAATATATATGCCAACCAAATGGTGATGGCAACTGAGGCCACCAGCGAATCTACAGCTTCTTCGGATGCCTCCTCCAGGGAGGACTCCCTGGTGGTGGCGGACCCTACTGCATTTGTTACACCTGCATCCTTGTCTACCACCCAGAGTACCATCTCCACCCTCCCTCTTGCTCCCTCCCAAGTGGGCCTAACCCACCCACCTAAAAGGGGTGGCATCACTGTCCCTGTCCCCCCCGGCTGAGCTGAGTGACGAGGCTAATGACCTCCTCGGGAATATCTCTGTAGGCCAGACTGCACTTCTGAATGCCATCCAGAGGTTTGGATTCCAATTTCATCAAATAATAGCAGAGCTGGAAGGCATCCACAGTGCTATGTCTGGCCGACAGAGGTCTTTTCAAGGTCTAGCCTCCTCACTGACCGCAGCCTCCCACACATCCCAACCTTGTGCCCCACCTCCCATCCTGCCACCAAATTCCCTATTCTCAGACCTGTCCCAAGCACACTCACACCTCTGCACACACTCACTCAGAGACACAAGCAGCACACCCACACAAAAACAACACAAAAAAGGCACGCATCAAAACACACAGACACCACCCCAGCCCCCAATACAACCACAGACACTGCACTCACCACCAGACACAACTACCACACCAGCACACCACCTACACTGCACCCACCACCCCAGCACAACCACATACACTGCACCCATCACCATAGACACATTCACTACCCACAGCACACACCCTTACACTGCACCCACCACCACAATCTTATCCCCAGACATCACACCCACCACCTGACACATCTACCACCACAATCACAGCCCCAGACACTGCCCCCACCACCACAGAAACATTCATCACAGCCACACCCAGCATCTCACAGCACACACACCCAAAAAACAAAAACACCCCCTCACCCATACAACACACATCAACAAAGCAAGACACACCCAAATGTTAACAACATACACCAGACCCACAGACACCTTCATCATCAACAGACACATGCACAGCAGACACTTCCACTCCATCTACCTCCCAACACCAACTCCCTCCGGACCATCATACTCATTTTCCAAGTGTATGTCTTCTGCCTTGCCCCGAGGCCTGTCACACCCACCCCTCCCAAAGGAACACCTACCCCTTCCACCCCCAACCCATCCCTTCCACATCCCAACCC
This sequence comes from Lissotriton helveticus, assembly GCF_964261635.1. Lineage (NCBI taxonomy): Eukaryota > Metazoa > Chordata > Amphibia > Caudata > Salamandridae > Lissotriton > Lissotriton helveticus. The sequence continues at coordinate 1,780,762,007 of NC_136057.1, forward strand.
ACCACCCAAAAGACCATACTCACCCCTACTACCCTCAAGGTACCCCATAAAAAGCCAAAGGCCACTACCTCAAAAGCAAAACCACTCCTTTCAACGCCCCCCCCCCCCACACAAGGACACTCCTCCCTGCCCCCCCCCACCCCCCTCCCCTCCAAGTAACATCTTGAAGGTCCCTGCTATGCCCACTAGATTCCCCTTTCCGGGAGGTTCCCCTGGCAGTTCAGATTTTGTGGACACTTATAGACTGGCATTTGCCTTGTTTCATGCTTGTTGAGACTTTTCTCATTGTGAATAAATCACAATTTTTCTTTTCACCAAATTTGTTCTGCCATTAATTTTCATTTGTAATTGTTTGATTCCTAGCAATATTTCAGTGTAAAATCTGTAGTACCCGTTTTTCTTTAGCATGATGGCAAGAACTACTACATATCTTTTAAATGGCGAGTATGTTAAGTGCATGCACTGGTTCATATCGTATGCAATGGTGTTTTAAAATTAGGTATAGACATTCAACATAGTAGTGGACACTTGCACCAACAAATAGATGTTGATTTAAAGATATTCTACTACAGGTATGCTTGTTTCACTTTGATTACTGATAAGTATGTACACATATGCACTTCACGATGTAATATAATGTGCAAATTGAACTTGTATACAATACAGGACTTGCACTAGACAAGGGAATGTTACATGGATAAATATGTCGAGTGCTTCAAATTTGGGACTGACATTCATTTTCCAGATATGAGGTGAGGGTTACAGCTAGTCTAGTGCACTTTCTACATCACACTTATCCCAATGATGTGTGATGCATATGTTTTTATTGTGGCAATGTTGGTACTTTATTTACACACACCTGTATGGTGACTTTCTGATTTTTTATTTGATATCATGCTTTTTGTGCAAGTGTCCTTTTTTTGTAAGGCAACTGGAACCTAATTTATTAATACAATGTGTTTATACAGGTGTGCCACTTTAAATGTGTTAAATGTCAACATTAGAGTCATATGCAAGGCACATTGGTATGCTATTGCTTGTGAGAGTAATTTAATGATGCACGAGTCCAGAGCATCATTGCGAATATCCAAGTGCAAATAGGTAATAAGCAATGGGGGAGGTTACCTTCGGTTCCATTGACGATGGTGTTGATTTGCATTGTGACCAGCCTGCAGCAGCAGAGACAGGACATGTAGGATCAGGTATATGGTGCTACAGGAAGTGGTAAGGTGAGTAAACATGAGTTTGTACCTCATATGCATTTCATTCAGCCAACCCAGGTGTGGAGGTTTCCCCGCCAAACCTGCGCGGCTGGAAGGCGCATCGTGATTGGCCCAGCGGTCCTCCCTCCGACAGCCGCTTTTGGCTATCCCGATGTCATTATGGTCAAGGTTTGCTGGCAGTGATGGTATGATCGTGGTGGTCTTTCGTCTATGCAGTTGCTAACATCTAAATTGGGCGGGCGGGTGGAACTCCAAGCCGATGGGCGGGAAGACCGCCAAAAAACCCACAGATGGACACGATTCGCCAAGATATAGCTCAGGCCCTATAACTCATGCCCTAAGGTAACTATAGTTCTCTCCCCTGCCATGCACAGTTTTCTCATCAATAATTTTGTTGCAAATTTTGCAGTGATATTATCACCAATGCATAGAAGATGTCATGAGTGATGTAATATGTGGGATAATTAGCAGTGCATGGCGAGGGCGTGAGTTGTGGTTACCTTAGGGCAGAGGTCTTCAAACTTTTGAACGTTGAGCCCCCCCAGCTGAATTTTTTTAAATGTCGGGCCCCCCCACCACCTGACAGAAATTTCTGGAATCTGGTGCACTACATAATCGACCGCCACCCGCATATCCCTGGCCATATCCGGCAAATAATGTTCAAAACAATGAGTGTTTCCTCCTTCTCCATGACTTCGCTCACTACCACTCACCAACAATGCACCTCATCTCTCTATAGCACCTTTCTAGCAAACATATAATTTTTTTTATACTGCTAGTCATAGTTGCATCATACTCAGGGGCATATGTACAAGCACCTATAGACACCACACCGTCACTTTTTACGACGTTGTGGTGGTGATAGGGGCATTGCCGTATTTACAAGGCAGAGTTAAGCCACTCCGTATTTACAAGGCAGAGTTAAGCCACTTAACTTGGCTTAACGCTGCCTTGTAAATAAGGCCCCTTTCATGCTATGCCTAGCGTGACAGGGTGGGCAGTGGGTGTTGCGGTGGGCGTTCCACAGCAACAGGCACTGATTTTGATGTTGCGCCCTATTTACAAGGGCAGCGTAAAAGTGAGGCAGCGTTAAAATTAAGAACAGGGAAAATCTGGTCTTAAGCTGGCGAAACTAGGAGAAATGCATTATTTCTCCTCATTTTTGCTTCATCCATGTGTGCTGCCTTGTGCAGCACACATGGAAAAAGCAAAGTGCCTTGTATTTGTAATCTTTAAAAAAAATCCATTTTGTGATTTCTGTGTGTGTTGCATTAAGCAGCACACAAGGAAGTGGGACAAATGGCATTTAAAGATTGTTTATGTACAGGAAGTTCCCCTTCCTGAACATAAACAATATTTTCCCTGCACCCAGAAACCCTTGAACTATGGTGCAATGGTGTCTGCGTTGGCGCTACACTGCTAAGGGGAAACGCAAGGCTTCACCATATTGTTGTAAATAGGGTGCAGCCTTCCGTTACTGAAGTGGCGGAGAGAGGCTTTAACCCATGACTGCTAACGCCTCACTCCGCAACTTCCTTGAACATATGCCCCTCAGTTCTTTGATCTGCTTGGTACACCTTCTTTGTAGCAGGCACATTAACCCTCTGTGCTGTGAGGGTGGCAGGAGTGCTCATGTGAGTGCACAGTGAGGTATGCGACAGTGTGAGTAGGGTAAGTGGAGTGACTGTAGGGTGAGTGAGGTGACCATATGAATTTGGGTGTGCATGTTAGTGCAGAGTGGGACTAATGAATGCATGGTTAGTGATGGGCTTGTTTAAGTGAAATTGCAGATTGAGCAGTGAGTGAGACAGGTGAGTGAAGTGTCACATGAGTGCAGGGTGGGTAGTGTGCTCGTGTGGCTACAAGTTGAGGTACAGGGAAATCTGCGAAAGTGCATTGTGAGAGCAGCGTGATTACTGAGTGCAGGGTGAATGGTGTGAGTGCATGGGGGTCAGTATGAGGGAATTGTGATCGCTGTGAGTGCAGGGTGAGCATGAAAGTGAAGGGCGAGAATGAGGAGCAAGTTGTCTGAATGCAGGGTACATTCTCAGACACTTGCAGTAAATAGTTGCAAAATAGTTGCTTTCAGTTTTAGAAAAAGAGCTCCTTGCCTCCCACTGCAGCTAAAGCATTTCAGCTGTAGGAATTAACCAGATAGGGCCCGCCCCCCCAAACATAGCTGCCAAGGTTTCAGATTGCTATGTGTGACATTTTCTTAATTTCAGTGTAATTATGAGTGACATTTCAAGGACTATGAGTGACAATTTCTCGCAGGCAAACTCAAGCAGTGAAGACGAGGGAAACATACATATCAGAAATGACACCCATGTGAGTTGTGAACCGAGATAACCATAAACTGTGCCAAATTTCTTTAAGTTTAGAATTTAGATATATATGCAATAACATATGGAAATGCAGTAGAAAATCCTGATGAGACGGAACATTAATGCACTATAGTAATATTGCAGTAAAAAAATCCCTGATGCGTCGCAACAAAGCTTAAAAGAGGTATAGGCGAGGAAGGTTGATAACAGGAGCAACCTTGTAGGTCAGCTCACTCAGCCTACTCAATTTACTTAGCCTAGTAAGCTCAGTAGCTCACCCCCAAGTAACTAATTTAGTTATTTACTTTCTTTGTTGAATAAAAATATTGGAGGACCAAACAGACAACTGTCCAAATATTCCACCCTGGTCATTTACATCTTGGAGGGAAGTACTGACATAACTCGAGCTCTCGTGACTGCATGTCTGTCTCAGTTTTGCACATTGAACACAAGCTGTTCCGAAGAGCCTGTCGGTGTGACTGGGAGAGAGGAGCTGCAGCACAGACGACCTGAAGAGAGGGCACTAAGCACGAATGGCATGACCTTCTGCGGAGTGTCACTGAAACCATAGAATGCAGCCGGTCGACCGGCAAACCGATTCGAATCCACCCTGGCAGGCGCGCGCGCATGTTTAATATCATATGTACGCCATGTTCCTCGGCTCCTTCAGCATGACATCCACACGCTGCACAGCAGCGCCGAGAGGTCACGCCGGGGCCGTCTCGGATTGCTGCGCCGTAACAGCGAGGAAAGGCTGCTCTTAATAAATGCTTTTAATTGGCGTTTTCATTTCGACTGGAAAATATGAGTCTTGCATCATGATCCCTTCCGAAGTGCCCCGAGATGCCTGAGACTGCTCTCGGGGCACGTCACACACAGCATGTCCTCTGCCACAGTCACTGCTGGCTGAAAGAGAAATCTCGTATTGTTAATGAGGCTTTAATAGTTTTCACCCCTTCTTCGGGCCCCTGCAGCTTCACTCTGCCGTCTGTTTCTTTAATCAGTAGAGGACAAAGGTGAGATTTACGGCGGAGTACGCGCCCCCCCTGAGACGGTGGCGCGCCCCCCCAGTGGGGCGCGCCCCACAGATTGAAGAACTCTGCCTTAGGGCATGAGCTATAGTTACTTATGTTGACTATAACTGGTGAATTTCTGCGGTTTTAGAGTTTAAAACGTTACGTTGTTACTAAACATTTTACCTAACCATAATGTTATTTTAACCTTTGTTTTATTCAGTGAATTTCTAGTTTTTTTTTTTTACCTGTTACAATAGGTAAAGCCAACCTCCCACCGCGCACAGCCTTCGTACAAGGTGTGGGGTCGACAACAGGGCCTGGCTTGCAGCCAAACCTCCCCCTCATCTCTACACACACAACCTACCAAGCAAGTCCTGGGTTGCTTGTGTTCTGGTTCAGGAAGGACCTGGCTTGGCAGTTCAGGCTGGACTATTTACATTAATCAACACCTCCTTCGAGACAGCAACCTTCTCGGAGAGCTTGAAGCACGTCGAGATCAACGCCTTACTCAAGAAACCCAAGGCGGACCCCAAGGACCTCAAGAACTTCCGGCCCATCTCCCTGCTCCCGTTCCCGGCAAAGGTCATCGAGAAGACCGTCAACGAACAACTGACCCGCTACCTCGAGGAGAACAACATCCTGGACCCTTCCCAGTCCGGGTTCTGCAGCAACCACAGCATCGAGACTGCCCTCATCGCCGTCACTGATGACATCAAGTTCCTTCTGGACAACGGAGAAATGGCGGCCCTCATCCTCCTGGACCTGTCAGCCGCCTTCGACACGGTCTGCCACCATACACTACAAACACGCCTCCACAACGCCGGGATCCAAGAGAAGGTCCAGGACTGGACCACCTCCTTCCTCTCCGGCAGGACACAGAGCGTCCGCCTTCCCCCATCTGCTCCGAAGCCACCAAGATCATCTGCTTTTGAAAAACAAAAACAAATGCCAATGCTGAGAGCCTCAAATGAACGGCGACAAAGGACGACTGGTGGTTATGAATATAACAAAACACACCTGCTTTATAAATTGCAACCAATGAATTTTTAATTCTTTTTTTCAGAATTCTGATCAATTTTATATAAGCACAACATAGTTAAGTACATTGGAATACAAAAACATTTAAATACACTATATATACATGAAAAATAGAAAAACATCAATACGATATTTACATTGCAGACACTCTTGGCCAATCCAATCACACATCAATTCATTCGTACCACAAACAAACAACAAAAAATGGTAGGTCTCGATGTCAACAAGAGCTTGTAAGGAAATAATCTCAGATAAAGTTTGTCTAAATCAAAGTCTTTTTAGCGAATAGAAATGGGTGCAAACAAGGTATCCCTTAATAGCTTCATATGTATCCACAGAGCTGGTATAAATCCAATGACCCGAGACCAAGTGGGTCGACGCATTTCGAATCTTGCAACTGCCGCGATTCTCCTCAGGACCAATAACGTAACTAGAAAAATAAATAAAACAAACAAGGCTTTAGGACTTGAGACCTGAACTACGAGAATCCCCTGCACCACATCAGGCAGACACGCGTACCTTATAGTCTTCGCATGAAGATCCAACTAAAGATGTATTCCCGCCAGGATTAATGAGCCGGGGCTAAAGAGAGAGATATAATAGAGAGTGTCGGAATGTCTCATTTAACCGTTGCTCGCACCCATACCCCGTGTGTCAACTCATTCATGCTGGAGAACTTACCCGCTATGGTGAATTAGGGGCCCTCATCTTCAAAGTTTGTATTCAGACGGCTGCTTGTTCGCGCCTGCAGGGAATGAAAGGCGTAGTAAGAACATGGTTTCACCGTTCCTACATGTGCAGAAATATCGATGTGCCATGGGGGAACCCTTCATACCTTGGAACGCCGGTTCAGTGCTTCAGATGAGTCGACTCGCTGTGTCGTCTGACTCGCTCAGAAATCGTGTGTGATTACGCGGTTACTTCCTGGATGTTAAGAAACGAAGGCACGCCCCCTCAGGAATGCTGGATGATGTAGTTTAAACTGTGGGATGTAGGAAAAATGCCTCCGTATGCAATGTCCCGAGTTCAGAGGTTTGTCCAGACAGGCGGCTGATATATTTGGCAGTATGAAAGTTCATACTGCGGCGTACCCCAGGGTTCATTCCTCAGCCCAACTCTGTTTAACATCTACATGGCACCGCTCAACGACGTCGCCCGTCGGCACGACCTCAACATCATCTCCTACGCCGATGACACCCAGCTGATCCTCTCCCTCACTAAGGACCCCCACACCGCCAAAACCAACCTTCACGAAGAAATGAAGGCCGTCGCTGAATGGATAAAGAACAGCCGACTGAAGCTGAACTCGGACAAGACGGAGGTCCTCATCCACAGATCCACCCCTTCGGCCTGGGATGACTCCTGGTGGCTGACCGCACTGGGAACCGCTCCAACACCCACCGACCACGCACGCAATCTAGGGGTCATCCTCGACTCCACCCTTTCCATGACTGAACAGGTCAACGCCATCTCCTTCTCCTGCTTCAACACCCTCTGCATGCTCCGCAGGATCTTCAAGTGGATCCCCACTGAAACGAGAAGAACGGTCACCTAGGCCCTCGTCAGCAGCAGGTTTGACTACGGGACTGCCCTCTACGCAGGAGCCTCGGCCAAACTCCTGAGACGGCTCCGACACATCCAGAACGCCTGATCCTCGACATCCCTCGCCGCAGCCACATCACACCCCACCTGAGAGACCTGCACTGGCTCCAGGTCAACAAGATGATAACCTTCAAGCTCCTCACCCACGCACACAAGGCACTCCACAACACCGGACCAACGTACCTCAACAGACGACTCTGCTTCTACACCCCCACCCGCCAGCTCCGCTCCGCCAACCTCGCCACAGTCCCCCGCTTCCGAAGAGCGACCTGTTTGTGCTTTCAACTTACTTCCAGTTAGTGGTAGAAATGGGTGTGAAACCAATAATGGATCCTAGACACCTATACATTTCTGCAAAGTAGACACACTTTTGAATTCAGCAATAGGTCATTTGTGTAGATCCTTAAAAGTTTCCCTTAGAAAGTAACAGTTGAAATAAACAAATATTTAAATAGAGTTAAAGAAAACCAGCCATTTGTGCCTACGTTTTCACCTGTAACTTCTTCTAAGTACGTCAGATTTTTTAAAGCAATATACTGTTACGTCCGCTGGACCCTTTTGGTTGCGGGGATCTATAGGACTTGTAGGTTCACCAAGAACCCGAGGTACCCAGAGCCAATAACAGAGCTGTGCCTTGCAATTTGTTTTATTGTGTACCAGGTATACAGAAATCTATTTGGCTAAATATAAAGAGTGAAAAATAGGTATCAAAGAAACATATGTATTTCTGAAAAGGGAACAAGATATGGAGATTAGAAGCAGTGGTTATTTACACATCTCCGAATTTGTGGGTATTCGTACTAGCATATGAATTACATAGCATTTTTAAAAATGACTTCTTTTTTACACACTTTCTTACATTCAGAAAGCAGAAATGCATGGAAAGTTAATTGGTAATAACACTTCTTCTACTTTTCTGTGTTCTTCTAAGTCTACTGATTAAAATGGTACCCAACTTGTGTGGGTAGGCCTAGTGCCTGCAACACAAAATGGCCCAAAACGCAACTTGGACACATCACATTTTTCTACTGAAAACTGACTCTTTTTTTGCAATGTGCTTAGTTATGGATGTTGGGCCCTAGCTCAGCCGGCACCTATGGAAACCTAGCGACCTGTACATCATTTTAAACCTAGACACCCAGGAGAATCCAGGATGTGGTGGCTTGTGTGGCTCTCACCAGATTCTGTTACCTAGAATCCCTTGCAAACCTCACACTTTGTAAAAACAAAACCACATTTTCCTCACACGTCTGCGATGGAAAGTTTTGGAATCTGCAGGGAGCCACAAACTTCCACCCACTCAGCATTCCCCCAAGTCTCCTGACAAACATGGTACCTCACTTTTGTGGTTAGGTCTAGTGCCCCCGTCAGGAAACGGCTCAAAACATATCCTGGTAACATCAAAATTAACTACCACAAAACAACCTGGTTTTGAAAGGGAGTATCCTAAGTTTGTAGTCCCGGGCTCAGCGGCCATGTAGAGAAACCTCCCAAATCCAGAAATGTCTGTAAACTAAACACATGGTGGATTTCCCAATGTTTTTTACCCAGAATCCCCTGAAAACCTCAAATTCAGCTAAAAAATCACGCTTTCCTCAGATTTCTGTGTGGGAAAGTTGTGGGATCACCGTGTCAGCACAAATTTCCTACTACTCAGTGTTCCCCCAGGTCTCCCGATAAAAATGCTACCTCACTTATGTGGGTGGACCATGCCCTCGTGCAGGGAAGGACCCAACATATATTGGGGAGGCATCAAAATTATTGATCATAGAACGTCCTGGTTTTGCAAGGGAGTCACCTGCATTTTTTTGGTCCCCGGCTCGGCAGCCATCTAGGGAACCCTACCAAACCCCGACATTCCTGAAAGCTAGACACAGTGGTTGGCTTGCGTGGATCCCCCAATGTTTTCTTATCCAGAATCCCCTGCAAAACTCAAGTTGTGCTAAAAAACAATAAAACATTTTCCTCACATTTCTGTATCAGAAAGTTGTGGGATAATTAGGCCAACACAAATTTCCTACCACCTAGCGTTCCTCCAGGTCTCCTGATAATAATGGTACCTCACTTGTGTGGGTGGGCCAAGTGCCCGCGATATGGAAGGGCCCAAAACATATTGTGGTGACATCAAAATTATTTTGTCACAAAACAACCAGGTTTTCAAGGGGGTGCATCTGTGTTTTTAGTCCCCGGCTCGGCTGCCTTCTAGGGAAACCTACTTTTGCCCAGACATTTCTGAGAACTAGACACACAGGGGAGTCTAAAGATGTGTGGCTTGCTTGGATCCCCCAACGTTTGAAATTTAGCTAAAGAAAAACACGTTTTTCTCACATTTCTGTGTGGGATCAATGTGCCGGCACAAATTTTCTACCATCCAGTATTTCCCTCGATCTCCTGTCACTTGTGTAGGTGCCCAAAGCAGAGTCAGCCTAAAAACATATTTTTAAAAAATGTGCTTATCAGCTCGCTGTGATATCCCCTCAATCTCTACATATTTTTGCCCTTCCCTGTCAAGGGCACTTGGCCTAACCACACAAGTGAGGTATCATTTTACTTGAGAGACAGAGGGGAACGCTAGGTGGTAGGAAATTTGTGCCAGTGCAGTAATAACATGCTTTTTTTAAAGCTAAATTTGAGGTTCGCAGTGGATTATGGATAAGAAAACGTTGAGGGATTCAAGAAAGCCGCACCTCCCTGTACTCCCCCAGGTGTCTAGTTTTCAGAACTGTCTGGGTTTGATATGTTTTCCGATATGGCTGGCGAACCCGGGACCACAAATGCAGATAACCCCTTCGCAAAACCAGATTGTTTTGTGATCAATAATTTTGAGGCCTCCCCACTATGTTTTGGGCCCTTCCCTACTGCGGGCACTTGACCCACTCACACAAGTGAGGTAGCATTTTTATCGGGAGACCTGGGGGAACGTTTGGTGGTAAGAAAATTGTACCGCCCGGTGATCCTACGGCTTTCCCACACAGAAATGTGAGAAAATGTTGACTTTTTAGCTAAATTTGAAGTTTGCACAGAATTCTGGGAATGAAAACGCTGGGGAATCCATGCAAGCCACACCACCAGCCAAGTGACAGTCCACACACACTGCCAGCCAAGTGCCGGTCCAAGCACCCCGCCAGCCAAGTGCCATCCATGCACACCGCCAGCTATGCACAATCCAACGCACACCGTCAGCCAAGCGCCATCCACGCAGTGCCAGCCAAGCGCCAGTCCATGCACACCGCCAGTCAACACATCTCCACCAAGCGCTAGTCCACACACACCACCAGCCAAGCGCAAGTCCACACACATCGCCAGCAAAAATGCCAGTACACACACAGCCAGCCAAACACCAGTATATGCAGATTGTCAGGCAAATTCCAGTTCACGCACACACACACACACACACACACAAAGAAGCTTTTCTTGTTATCTAGTGGTTTTCTGCTAAAAGTATAGCTGATTTGCCCCCCAGGAGGCCAGAAAAGGCTAAAGTGCGTGTCTAAAAACAGAGGCATGACCCTTGACTACGGGGCCGCTCCCTGATTTGCCTATAAACATATCCCTGGTGCCTAGTGGACTGTCTGACCCCACCGGGGAGGGGGACATTGGGTGGAACAACTACCAACTGCCCCCCGGAGGGGGCACAAAGACCATGCCAATAAATTTTTTTTGGGGTGGGGGCATCGGCAGGCCTATTCTGAGCAGCCGCCACCTGTAACTTCTTTTAAGTATATCAGATTTTTTAAAGTAATATACTGTTACGTCCGCTGGACCCTTTTGGTTGCGGGGATCTATAGGACTTGTAGGTTCACCAAGAACCCGAGGTACCCAGAGCCAATAACAGAGCTGTGCCTTGCAATTTCTTTTTTATTGTGTACCAGGTATACAGCAATTCATTTGGCTAAATATAAAGAGTGAAAAATAGGTATCAAAGAAACATATGTATTTCTGAAAAGGGAACAAGATATGGAGGTTAGACGCAGTGGTTATTTACACATCTCCGAATTTGTAGGTATTCGTACTAGCATATGAATTAGATAGCATTTTTTAAAATGACTTCTTTTTTACACACTTTCTTACATTCAGATTTGCCCCCCAGGAGGCCAGAAAAGCCTAAAGTGTGTGTCTAAAAACAGAGGCATGACCCTTGACTACGGGGCCGCTCCCTGATTTGCCTATAAACATATCCCTGGTGCCTAGTGGACTTTCTGACCCCCACCGGGGAGGGGGACATTGGGTAGAACAACTACCAACTGCCCCCCGGAGGGGGCACAAAGACCATGGCAATACATTTTTTTGGGGGTGGGGGCATTGGCAGGCCTATTCTGAGCAGCCGCCACCCTGCACAAAGTTAAAATATTCCCTGGTTTCTAGTGAGCTTTCTGCACTCCCAGTGGGCAGATCGTTAGCTGTTGCCCAAATCTATGCCCTTTTTTTTAGGGGGGGGCGGTGGAGGCATTGGCATGCTCCTTCAGGACAGCCCCTCCCTTGCACAAAGAAAAAAAAGTTCCTGGTGCCAAGTTGGCCCGAGGGGCAGATCAGGGGCTATTGTCCCATATACCCCCGGGGGCAGAAAGACAGTGACCATTTTCTTGGGGGGTCGGGCATTGGCATGCCCATTTTAGGCAGCCCCCACCCTAAAAAGAAAATCCCTGGTGCCTAGTAGGTTGTCTACCAGGGGCTATTACCTCACCTACTCCCTACGGGAGGCTGAAAGACTTATGTCCCCATTTATGTCCAGTGGGGCATGCCCATTGTGCACAGCCCCAATCCCTCTTTTATTTAAAAAAAAAATCCCTGTTGTCTAAAGGGCTTTCTGCCCCCCCCCCCCCCCGGCGGCATATCGGGGATAATAACACCCATCAGTCCCCCAGGAGGGGCAGGAAGACTGTCTCATTTGTGATTGGGGGTTGTGGGGGCATTGGCATGTCCATTTAGCGCAGTCCCTGCCCCTACATATTAAAAAATATATAATCCCTGGAGCCTAGTGGCCCTTCTGCCCCCCCCCCCGAAAGACTTCTGTTTTAATATATTTTGGGTGGGGGCATGGTCTTGCCCATTGCGGGCAGCCCCCACTTAACTTTTATGAACAAAAAATAAATCCCTAGTGTCTAGTGGGCTTTGCAGATCGGTGCAATAACCCCCACCTGCCCTACAGGACTGGTAGAAACACTGTCCCTTTTTTGATGGTGGGGGTGGGGGAATAGGCATGTCCATTATGGGTAGCCCCCACCCATACATATTTTAAAAAAACAAAAAAACTTGTGCCTAGTGGGCTTTCTGCCCCCCCCCCCTCCCGGGCAGATCAGGGCTGGTGCCCCCATCTGCTCTGCTCCCCGGGGGGCAGAAAGACTTCTGTTTTAATTTCTTTTGGGTGGGGGCATGGTCTTGCCCGTTGGGGGACAGCCCCCGCCCCTCTTTTTACAAGAAAAAACCCTGGTGTCTAGTAAGATTTCTTAGGGACTGTCCCTTTTGTTTTTTGGCATGCCCATTTTGGGCAGCACCCACCCGTTTGTTATAAAAAACAATTACTCCCTGCTGCCTAGTGGACTTTCTGCCCCCCGGGGGGGGGGCAGATCGGGGGTTATTGCCTCCATCTGACTGATTATGCCCAGAAAATAGTGTGGGGGGCAAAAGCCCTTGCCGAAGGGGCTGCTCCCCCCCTCCCTGGTCGCCCTCCTGCGGCGATCTCCAAGCAGGGATCCACTAGGAAAGGGAAACATTGGAAAGGGGAGACTCTCTCCTTTCCAACTATACCTATCCTATGTGTTTTGGTGGTCCGTGGGGGGGGGGGGGAGAGGGGGAGGGGCTGAGATAGCCCCATGAGCACTGAAGCAGTGAAACAGAAATGAGCTGATCACCTAATTTCAGTTTCACTTTCAATGTCAGCAGAGGGATTTCCGGGTTGTGTGTAGCGCACAGAATGGTTCTGTCCTCAGTACACGACCACCATGACTGAGGACGAAAGCGTTCAATCCTCAGCACGGAATTGGTTAATTCAAGCATTCTATCCAACACTGTTTTATACACTTACTTGCTGTGTAAAATGAAAGCAAGGAAGTGAATGCATGGTCTGAAGCCTCTGGTACTGACATAGAATTTGATGCCAAGACATTTTATTGGGGTTTCACTACAGTGAACCACCATTGCATTAATTGTTTCTGTGCCCCATGCTGCTGATCTGCTATAGTTAGGTTTGTCACCTTTCCAACAGAAAGCTACCAGCCTTCTGAACACGTCAACATTCTGAGAAGGCCGGACACAATTCTTAGGCAGAACTTTATATAAATCATCAATATTCACTTTTAACATGGCCTTTCTGTATTTTATTACTGTAATTATCAGTCAGTATACATTAATGGAGCTGTAGCGCACATATGAATTTAACTGTTTTCTCCTTCTTATTACTATTTAGAGTATGTACTAAAAGGGGAAATACTGGCTTTTGGTATTCTTTTTGAATTTTTTACAAGCAGGGAACTGAAATACCGGTCATGCTATTATACAAACTGCCTGGTGGCAACCTTGGCAATGCCTACGCCTTGGGAGAAAAGAACAAGCTCAGTGTTAAAATCGAAGTTAAAAGCAGGAAATAGGCAATAGGCCAGGCAGGAATAAAGAGCGTCTTTACTCTTCCTCAGAGGTCAGCACCGTTCTCTCACCAATAGTTGAATCTCTACATCAAATAATGTCAACATTCTAAGCTCAACTGTGTGAGCAGAGCGGGGGGTGGCACCAGGGAAAGAAAAGAAGGGGGTAAGGGAAATAGAGAGATCAGGTAAACAATGAAATTAGCATTTACAATAAATCACATTTTGAGAGAATACAGTATGGACAAGCATATTACACATACTTCCGCATGAAAAATATGAAACAAAAATCAATAGTTCTGAAACACCTTCCAAGATGGCAATCTCACAAGTGGCTAACACCTCTGGCCACTGATCTTGATTCAGAAAAACTGAGCTCTGTCCCTAGGATGTCAGACAGATCTTCTGTGGTTGCAGAGGAATCATGAGTACCTGGCTCAGGAAAGGCAAATTCGCCTAACCCTGCTGGACCAGCAGAAGATAAATCAGGACAAGAGACTTTGGATTTTCTTGATACCTTCTATACTGGTCAGGTCATGTCTTGAACCGGGTAACATTACATAAAGAGCTCCATTGGAACCTTCCACTGCCAAACTCCCGGGCGAAGTCATGTTATTGGGGCATCTAAACACTCTTTTAAGACTCCAACATTTACTATTCGATAGGTTTGTGTAAAATCTGCTGTTCCCTTTCTTTACCATACTGGGAATGCGAATTCTCTGTCTCCAACTTTTATTCTAGGATCCCTCACTTTTTGTACCTCATCGTATTGGGACTTAGACCTCTCTCAACATAGCCTAACTCTTTCTTGCACTTCAGTGGAATAATCTTCGGACCTGACAACACCATATGCAGGATACCTGGACTTGAGCCACCAAGGACATATAGAAGATACGGGTTCTCTGCCTTTCAACAGTAAGAAACGATATTTGCCAGTGATCGAATTGGGAGAAATCATATATGCTCATAATCATTTTCTTATGGCTAGACTAAAGGGAACTTTCTCAACTGTGGCTAGATGCACACTGTCTTTGAGAAACCTGCTAAACCTTTTTACCAACCCACTGCTCTGGGGATCACATAGGGCAGTACAGAGGCGTTTGATTTTGTGTGTTGAGAAATTCTGTCATCGCTGCTCATGCGAAATGTTCCCCATTGTCAGTGACAAGACATTTTCGGAGACCGTCTCTGCTGATAATATCCATAAGACAATATAACACCATATTTGTTGTAACTTCCTCAGTGAACATCGACTCTGGCCATTTGGAATGATAATCTATCAACACAATGGCATACTGCATACTGGAAGGCAAATTTCTCAACGGACCAGAGGTGACAAACCCAACTTTCTTCCAATGCGCAGTAGGCAATGGAACATTTTGCATGGGTGGTACACTTGCTTTGCATGACTGATCGGCATATAAACACTGTACATTTTCTCACAAAACGTTCCGCTTCCACGTCTATCAGAAATAACTTTTCAACAGATTCTCCAGATAAGACATTCCCATATGTCCCTGATCACTTTCACTAATGATAGATTCACTCATTTATCGAGGGGGAACACACCTACTATTACGAAACACCAATTTGCCTTCCACAATGAGGTCATGAGCTATTTGGGCAAAAGAGTACAGTGAGCCTTTCAAACTATTAAATATGGCCATCTCTCTCGCACATATTTTCTGACTTGCGAAAGTTCTTCATCCTTTTTACCCTCACGGTACCACATTTCTTCATCTATTCCAATACCAATAATAGCACAAATATCACTCATGCATGAAACAACTTCAAACATCATCAACCATTTTCTGCATCAGTAGTTGGTAACCTGGACAAGAAGTCAGCTGGTTGGTTGACAACACCAGGAACATGCATAATATCAGAATTGTACTCTTATAGTTTAGAGCAAAATCTAGCTGTGCAGGCAATCCTGTTCCTGCCACCTCCTGTTAGCAAGACAGGCATAAGAGACTCTGGGTCATTTTAAGAGAAAATCTTTTCCCCTAAATAAAGTGTCTAAAGTGGTTGACTGCCCACATGCATACTATTTATTTCACACTCAAGGACTGAATATAGTCTTTCAGAGTCATTTAACTTCTTTGAGGCAAACACCACAGTCCGCTGACTTTTTCCAGATGTTTGAATTAAGACAGCTCCTAACCCGTAAGCACTTGCATCAACTGTAATAATATAATGTACACCCCTTGTGAAGGGTTAGAAAGTCGGAGCATTGATGATCTGATTCTTGATACATTCAAATGCTATATTCTATTCGTTTCCCTATTGGAACGCAAGATCTTTCCGAAACAGATCATGTGTATTTTTTTGTGACTCGCTCACTCCCAACTCCAAAATGAACAACCAACATCCCCAACTCCCCCTCCACAGGACAAGCAGCAAAGTGCTACCCCCCAAAACCATATTTGTGTTCATTAAATTTCGTGGAAGAACTTCCACAGTGCCCTGTAGCGTGGAAGGGTGCCCCTTGCAGCCCTCCGGCGGTCAAGCGCCTATCCGGCTCATTTATTCAGTAGCAGTAAGCACTGTTCAAAGTGGATACTCGAGGCACTTCTCTATCCTCGCAGCCCAGCAACATATCAGCATTTATAGACGCAGCTTGTCGTTGCTTGCTGATAACAGGTTAAGTGTCTCATATGATGTCGTTTGCTGTTCTCATGGTGACCTTGGGCATATCCAAACTTGAATTCTCAGAGGCATTAGATTCCGGGTCTGATTCAGAGTCGGGGGAACCTCTGCTCCATCGTCTCCTGGTATGTCTGACCTCTGCTTATTTGTGCTACAGATTCCATCACTCTTCGGCATCCCAGCTTGGCTTCAGCGTAGGTGGGCACAGCTCATCTCTGTCTTGATCGTGAGCCACCAGATTTGTTGCGCTGACATTTCCACTCCCCACCTTCGGCATCAGAGTTCGGCTCATTACGAGTTTCTAGCCAGTCCCATGCGTCTAGTGAGGACTGAAAGAACTGTGCTCTGCTCTGTGTTATCACCCTTAGTTTTGCTGGGAAGAGCATTGAATATTGGAAGTCCAGCTGCCGCAATTTCTTTTTGACTGCCTGGTAAGATGCTCCTGCCTCTGGACCTCCCTGGAGAAGTCCAGGAAAATGTGCAATGTTGCATTATTGACTTTCAGCTCTCCTTTCTTACGTGACTAAGCCAGAATATAGCAAGATAACAACAAGGGTTTTGGCATAAGCACAGTAAGGCTGCGCCAAGAATACAGTAAACAAAACTGGTTGCCAGTACTGTGCAACGATTCAATACATTACCAGGTTAATGAGCTAACGATTGCTCATTCCAAAAGACCACTCTTTCAGTCAAGTATCAAGTAGAAAAATAAATTTTAATTTTTTGTTGTTTTCAGTTCATTGAACAAAATTATTTATATTGTTTTCCAACATTCAACATTGAGCAATTTGAACAAAAAGGAGGAGTGGGAAATGTTCGGGGATGGGAAAGTGGCTAAAAAGTCGTGTGCTTAGAAGAAACAAGCTTGAAAACATAAGACGTTGTGTGACAACATGGACTTGCAACAGACACTGTACAAACATAGAATGGTGGCGGGGGTGAGGTTGGGGTAGTGGCAGTTTCTGAGTGGAAGAACTACTTAGTTAGTTCTATATGATAGGCTCTGCGCTAGTCCTAGTTATAATCGCAGATATAACCTACTACACTAAATGGAAGAGTACACCAGTACAGTCACATTAACCATTTAGACCATCAAAATTTTTTTAATTTCAACTCGTGTTTAACAGAATGAAGATTGGTCTAAACATTCAAAAATAACACCACGGTCAACAAACACCACGGTCGGTCGACGCGTTTCGAATCCCTTACTAATCTAAGGATTCTCTTCAGGACCATACACATTAAATCTGAAAGACACAAATACAATGACAATCTGTCAGTCTTCGTCATGAGAAACGCTCAACTTTTACTCGGTTCAGCACACACTCTCAGGTTTTACCTGTATCGCTTTGTGTAGGCTTGGGTATCTGTTAGCTGAAATTTCAAGGTGATAAAAAGATCTGTATCACAAATAATTCAACTCGAATCTTCATATTGACTACAAAACCTTTCTAATTTATGTACTCACTTTGATGCTTGATGAAGCATGCCCAAACGAAGCCTTAGGCATCCGATAAGTCACCATCCATTATTTCAAATTCTTTCAAATTCTTGTCGTGTCTCGTAGTTGTTTCTGAAAATAGATTTTGGTAAAATTACCCTCTGAATCTGTCAGGGAGTGTGAATACTGATTGCAGTATGTGAGGGCTATATCACTGGTATAGAATTTGCCAGACGCGGCTGTTTCTCAGTCAATTTCGCTTGATGTGTAGAAGCACAAATTGCCGGTCAGGGGTCGTGCTTCTAACTCAAGTGGGCTAATTATCACAAGCAATCCAAAAAGGCATGGTTCACAGTCTCATGATGGTCGGCAGATTATGGTCGCATTTAGACCAGTTAATTTATGTTGAACGCTCGGTCGTCATTAAAATGGCCAGGGGTTCACAGTCGGGCTCTCATATTCTAACTAAAAATCTGGTTTGATGGCTTGCGCCATAGTTTTACCTTGTACGAGCACGATAACCTCCTCCAGTCTGCGTCGTCTCGAAGAGTGAGAGCGCTGGTTCTAATTCCGGGTCCTCCGGTATATGTTAAAACACACTTCCGGGTCCAAGTAGTATTCCTGGGATTTGTAGTCTTTGTTTAAAAAAACGGAAGTTCACTGTAGTAATTAAAGCGTTCGACACTGTTCGGGGTCTGCTGGTTTATGGAGATTACAACACAAACATTAAATGAATGAAATAAATTTGTGGAGGTACTTAGTCGTTAGAGTATGGGCTCGGGTTCCTTTGGGGTGAGGTTGTGGTTACAGCTGAAGGGGCTTTATTCGAAATTAAAGATGTTTATTTTGGCGCAGCTTCACTATGATGGACGAAAAGGTTTGCAATCATGTGAGTTTCAGATAAAAATAGATGGAATTCTTTAAAATTTTAGCGAAATGGCATTTTATCATGAAGATGTGATTGAATGTCCTTATGGGAACATAAGTGATGACAGCTAAACAGGGGCCTAAGTTAAATCATAAGTTATATAATTCAGACATCTCGTTAAGGCCTCGGATGGTAGTATTGAATTTCAAAGTAAGCATTGCTTCTCGCTGTCTCAGTCTGGCCTCCACGTCTCCGCCTCTCGGGTCTTGTTCGATTTTGGATATTATCGTCCATTTGAGATCATTTTCTCCATGCGATTGATCAATCCAATGTTGGACAAGTGGGGCTGTGAGAACTTTTCTCCTTATTCTGGATTTATGTTGCGACATCCTTTGCCTAGATTCCTGGTTTGTCTTGCCTATATAAAGTTTGTCGCATGGACACAGTATACCATAGACAACATTCCGTGTCTTACAATTTGTGAATTGGTCATGTTTCCATGATATACCGGCGTGTTGGAAGAGGTTGCCCTCGATGGTGGAAATGCAGCAAAGGCATGTTTTGCATTTCCGATGGCCAATTATTGGTGGAAGATTGACATAATCACGTAGTGTGGGGGCTTTGGTCTTTGGAATCGCTGCTCGGACAATTTGATTCGCTATGCTTTTGTCCTTTTTATAAGCGAAAAGTGGTACTTCTGTCAATTGGACATCTAGATCTTTGAGTAAATGTCAATTTTGGTGAATGTTTTTTTTGAAGAAGTTAGATGAAGGGCAAAAAGTGGATACACAAACAATGCGTTGTTGTTGATTCTTTTGCTTCCTCTTCAAAAGATCTTCTCGTGGGGTCCACCATGCTCTCTTGATCGATTGCTTTAATAGTTTAGCTGGATAGCCACGAGCCAGGAGTCTCTCTTTTAGAGCGTTGGCATGGTTCATGTATTCATCCTTGAAGGTGCAGTTCCTGCGGGTGCGGAGGAACTGCCCCACTGGTAAATTTTGTTTTAGGCTCCTTGGATGGTTGCTTGAAAAATCAAGTGCTTTATTTCGATCTGTTTTTTTCTTATAGAGGGTGGTCACCAATTGTCCATTGGAGCAGTACACTTCCACATCTAGAAAAGACATTCTAGTCTTAGATGTTTGAAGGGTGAACTTGATGTCCTTCATCCTATTATTGAGCCATTCATGAAATTCCGTAAGTTGTTCTATGCTGCCGGACCATGTGAAGAAGACGTCGTCAATAAATCGGACCCATCCACCGATCCATTGATGGAAGGGGTTGTTATTGTGGATGAACATATCCTCATATTGGCTCATAAAAAGGATCACCATTTCCAGGGCAAAAGGACAGCCCATGGCGACCCCCTTTATTTGGAAATAAAAGTCGTCACCAAACTTGAAATAGTTTTTTGTCAGCGCTATTTTTGCTAACTTCAGAATAAATTCTGTTGGAATTTTGAATGGACGTTCCCGTTTGTTCAAAAAGATTTCAAGTACCTCTAATGCTTGGTCTTGGGGTATTTGAGTATACACAGATACTATATCCATGCTGACCAAAAGGTCATGATTCTCCTCGAAAGGTACTTTATCCAATTTGTTTAAAAAATCAGTAGTGTCTTGGAGGAATGATTTAACAGTTAGTGTAAAAGGCTTCAGAAAAAAGTCGATAAATTTAGAGACCGGCTCGAATAAGGAGTCGCAGCCAGAAATAATAGGTCTTCCGGGTGGTGTTGTTTCATTTTTATGTACTTTCGGAAGCACGTAGAACAACGGTATTTGTGGGTGTTTATTTGCCAGGTAATTATACTCGTTTTTTCCAGGAAACCCTTGTTCAAAACCACTAGACAAAATTTTTGCCAATTCATTTTGTAATTCCGAAGTTGGATCAGTGTTGATTTTGCGGTAACACTCAGTGTCTTTAAGTTGTCTGGTTGCTTCTGATATATACTCATTTGTTCCCCAAACTACAATGGAACCGCCTTTATCGGCTTGTTTTACGATGATATTTTCATCCTTTTTAATAGACAGTAGTGCTTGTTTTTGATCTTGAGACAAGTTAGATTTGACAAATCCATTCTTCTTTTTTTCTTGTGCGGCTAAGGCCGACAATACCGTTTTTTCAAAATACATAACCTCTTTCGGTACTTTATGCGCTGGTGGGCAGAAGCTCGATTTTCGCCTTAATCCAGTTGTTTCAATTTGGGGCGTGTTTCTTTCTCAGAGAAAAATATAATTAACCAAATTTTTCTACAGAATTCGATGAATTCCAGTTTTAAACGAACAAAGTCAGTTGGTTTTGATGGTACAAAGGACAATCCCTTTTCCAAAACACTTATCTCTGATGGAGTGAGGAGTTTCTTAGAAAGGTTATAAATTGAAGATTTTTCTAATGTTTCTAATTTTTGTAATTCTGTCTCCTCGTCGACATCTCCCATGGTTGCTGGAATCGCGTTTTTCCTCGGGTTTTCTGCTGGCCCTGACCTAAAAAAGGTTGTTGTTGTTGTTGTTGGTTGTTTTGTTGATAATTTGGTTGGTATTGTTGTTGGTAGTTATTTTGATATCCTCCTCTTCGATTGTACTGAGGGCGGGAAGTTCCTTGATCGGAATCACTACCTCCAGAGGACGAGGTGTCTGAAAAGGTTAAATATTTAGTTTGTGATCTGCCTCGGTTGTCTGGGAGGAATCGTCGAGCCTCTGGTCGTGAATAGAAATCTTGTTGAAGATATGGGTAAGCTTTGTCAAAGGTAAAATTCCGTTTGTCTCTTTCAAAGTTACTGTCTTTTTGTTGGACTGTGTAGTCTTTAAATTCCAGTATATCTTTTTCAAGTAAGGTTTTTGAAATTTATTTTTCTACTTGATACTTGACTGAAAGAGTGGTCTTTTGGAATGAGCAATTGTTAGCTCATTAACCTGGTAATGTATTGAATCGTTGCACAGTACTGGCAACCAGTTTTGTTTACTGTAAGCCAGAATATAGTCATTATCTCTGTAATGGAGGAGTCGTGCGATTATCGGCCGTGGGGGAGCGCCAGGCGGAGGAGGCCCCAACGAGAGTCGGTGTGCCCTTTCAAGGGCAACGAACACAGATATACCCTCTGGAGCTACAGCGGTTCTCAAGCCATTGTTCCTTGTATTGCGCAGCGTGTGCACCTTTGAGTTTCTCCGGCATGCCAACAACCTGGATATTATTGCGGTGCGAGCAATTTTCAGCATCTTCTGCTCTATTCTCCAGCGTCCGCACTTTAGATTCCATACTTTGTAGGTGGAGGGGAGGTCTCCCAGCGCCTGTTCTTTATTGGTTACCTCCTCCGCTAATTTCCTGTGTTCATCCTTGAGCAAGTTAAGATCAGTGCCGTTAGTGTCAATTTTGAGTTCCAGGGCCTCTCTAGAAACAGTGATGGCTTGTAGTATATCCTGTAAAGTAAGATCATTGACTGGTTTCATTGTTGTCATTGTGATTGGCTCCCCAGTTACAGGCATGTTCAGCTCCTCCTGATCCGGTTCTTTCCGTCAATAAGATTTACCCATTGTTCCCAGGGATCGGATTCCAGGAGGGTGTATTTTGATATGTGATGCTAGTCCACTTTACTCTGTTTTCACTCCCCGCCAATAAACCTCCGGGGGGGGACGGGGACGCAAGTTCAGTGTCAGCGGTATCCATATGGGCGAGCCAGAAACTCCAGGTGTTAAGGCTCAGTCCCTACGTTCTATATGTGCTGGTCCACTGTTATCAGGGCAGCGGGTCCCACTGTAGGTTCGTTTGGGCAGCTCCCAACTATTCGGCCATTTATGTGCAGGTGGGGTGTCTCCCAGGCCCACCACAGGTGGGCGTCAGTGATCTGTAGTGGGCACTCCTCCCAATAAATGCCCCGTTCTAGTGTCCCAGGTCTGGGAGGAGGCATGAGTGCTGGGGGCCCGCGACCCCTCTCTTCCGAGTAGCGTTGGGGCCAGCACAACACTATGGCGGTGATGCGCAGCCGACGGGCTTGGACCCGCAATCCAGCTCTCGGGAGCTGGGAGCCCGTGCTCCCGCTCTGCAGGCAGGGGCTCTCCCTGCTCCGTCCCACAATGGGCGCTCTTAGGGTTCCAGAGGTTTCTCCTGCTGAGTGTTCAGGCAAGTCAGGAATTAAAAGGGCTTAGCCCCCTGTGACTGCAAGGGCGGCACGGAGCAGGCCACTTCACCCAATGAGGTCCCTGCTCAGCATGTATGTGGATACAGTAGTCATTTTTTCCTCAGTGGCAGGGGTCTCCGTCTTGGGCCTCACAGTGGGCCTGGGTCCCTCCAATCCCAGCCCTATCGCCAGCGCTCCCCACTCCTATATTCTCAGAGGCCCAGTGCAGGGCTCAGCGTGGATGCTGCCAGACCTCCTCGTGGTCCAGCCAGGTGCTTGGGGCGCCCTCTCTTCACCTACGCCCCTGATCACCTCCTAGGTCTCAGGAATACGCCCTGAGCCGGAGGCCGCCACCCAGTGGTCCGATAAACCAAGGGGGCCCCTAAGTACTGATGAGGGAGGAGACGCAGGGGAACAGGCCCATTTGATTCAGTCGGGTGGAGACATTTGCTTGTTTATTACTCGCCACCCAGTGGGGTCATAGCTCCCGGGAGCGGGGCAGCAGCCGGCCGTTGTTTAGCCCGTGTAGGTCCTCGCCAGCTCACGGGCGCTCTGACTGCAGAGCCTTCACTCCCTGTCCCCAGGGGACGTCGGTCCCAACCACCGCCACTCCCTGGGTCAGTCCGAATCTCTGGGAGCGGTCGTCGCAACTTCCTTCTAGTCGCTTTGCTCTTGGGTAAGTTGGCTTCAGGGAAGACTTACTCTCTTCTGGGGCAGATCCTTCCCTCTGCAGTCATCTTTGATGATTACTTTCAGCACCAGCTGAGGATCGCACGACGAGGAAAACTCCGTACAGCTATGTCGTCTCCTCTTGGTAGTGCCTGACAAAGTATTTGGACCCTCGCAGGTGTGCAAGGGGTCAGGATGGTGCCAGATTGGGCCCGGCCACGGAAAGCTCCGAATAGAGCTGTTCAATCCATCGGCATCAGGTCACACACCCCCCTCCAGTGGCATCAGGCCACTCCCCCAGATCTGTCCGCAAAAGATGTCTGAGTAGTTCCATAACAATAGCAAAGCTATTGTCAAATTTCCCATAATACTTGCATAATCCATTGAAAGATCTCAATTTCTCTGTCATCTGGACCAGGTGCTTTCCCAATAGCATCAACTAGAGATTCCTTAGAAGTAAATCCTCTTAAAGAGATGGTACGACCCAAATAATGTATTTGTTTTTAAACAACCTGCATTTCTGTGGACACAATACCAAACATTTGTTGGACAGTCTCCTGCAAATTCTTTTCAAATTGTTGACATGGTTTTCCATGTCCTTTGCAAAAACCAACACATCGTCTTGGAAACTATGAACGTTTGCATCCATATCTTTAAGGATGTAATACATTACACGCTGGAGAACTGGTGCGGCTGAGCATCAGCAAATGGCATACTCTTTTATTAAAATACCCCCAAAAGGTGTACGAGCGCAGTGAGCGATTTAGATTCCTCCGCAAAATCCACTTGATGATAAGCGCATTGATGATCTAATGTAGAAAAAAGATTTTTTTTTATTCCCCCCCCCCCCAAAACCTTTATTGCGTAATTCTGCAAATACACTGCCACTTGCCTACAACCCGGGGGCTGGCGGCGGACTTACAATTTTCGACAGACACAGCTTTATGTTGCCAACAACCACTGGGGCAGGCAGCTAAGCAGTCTCAATGATATTGTGTGTTCGATGATCTTGTTGCAATATGCAGAGTTTATACCTGTATCAACAAATAAAGTGAAACAATACTCCCATACCCCCCCCCATACGATCCAAATCAACTATGCATTGTGCCAGTATTGAATCATAACCTGTTACTATCTGTCTATCTCACCAGGACATAGTGCCGCCAGGTAAGTATGATAATTCTGCCATGTGTTCGCTCGAGTGTGCAGCCACAACAGCATAAAATGTCCAACTTGTGACGGTCTACGTGCTAATAAACCTGTGATGTACAATCTATTCCTGCAGATGATCCTCGCCTCCCGACCTCACCATTCAACAAAAGGAGCCCAAATATCCAGAGGTCTAGACCCACTAAGCATCTGCTCCCAGAAGGCTGTTAGTTGGTCCTTGCAATATATAACTGCACGCAACCAGCCCGCACCAGGAGATCCTTGTTTTCTCCAATGTATGTATAATTTATATGTATAAACCGTTTTATAACGCGCTCTGTTACTTGGGAGTATTCTGGCGCAAAGGGAATCAGCAGAGAGAGAGCGACAGGGATCGACTTATACAATACTCCTAAATAAGTGAGTCTTCAGACTTTTTTTAAACTGGGCGATATTTTGAGTAGAGCGCAGGTGGAGAGGAAGACTGGTTGCACTGGATAAAGTTGCCCCCTGGACTCAAAAAGCTATGGCACGGAGCTCGAAATCCGCTCCGTGGTTTACCGCCGAGCTGCGTGCCGCCAAAACTAAATGTAAGACTGTGGAGCGTAGATGGAGAGCGGATTATGCTCCCTCACTACGTGAAGTCTATAAGAGTGGTTTAAGGTCCTATCACAGTCAGATTAGGAAATCGAAAAGAGATTACTATAACAAGAGGATTGACTGTTCAGAGAACACATCTAAAGAGCTTTTTATGATTTTGAAGGAACTCTCCGCCCCTCTAGCGAGTTCAGGGGAAGTCCCCCCCTCGACAGAGTCATGCAATGAGATTGCAGACTTCTTTGTAGGGAAGATAGAAAAGATCTATGCATCTTTTCAGATAAACTCAGAACCCACAAATTCGCCAGATCCTAGCTGTGAGAAACAGGCAACGAAAGAACTTAGGGAGTTTGTGGTCCCCCGAGCAGAGGAGCTAATTAACATTTTATTGGATATTCATTCTGGCTCCCCCTTGGATGCGGTCCCAGCGAGGATTCTTCGCAGTCATCTTCCCCAGGTAGCGGAGCACATAGGTAACATGGCCTCACTTTCCTTCCATGAATGTTTAGTTCCGGACAAATGGAAATTGGCCCAAGTTGTCCCGATAAAAAAGAAAGCCCACATTAGCATGACACAACTGAACAACCTTAGACCAATCTCCCTCCTTCCCTGTTGTGCGAAGGTAGTAGAGAAATTGGTTAACCGACAGCTGGTGAGCTTTGTGGAGGAAAATAAGCTCCTCCACTCGTCTCAGTCGGGATTCAGGGCCAGACACTCGACGGAGACCGCCCTTCTTCTATCCACGGAACTGTTGCGGAGTAGGGCTGATGAGGGTCACATGGCCGCACTGGTCCTATTGGACCTAAGTGCAGCGTTCGACACCGTATCACATTCCGTATTACTGGACCGTCTAAATGAGAAGGGAATAACCGGTCCTGCTCATGAGTGGTTGGTCTCCTTCCTCAAGAATAGGAGATTTCAAGTGCACTGCCCACCATGCAAATCCAGTATAAGATGTCTTAGACAAGGGGTTCCACAGGGCTCGATTCTGAGCCCTACGTTATTCAATCTGTACATGGAACCCCTTGCCAAACTGGTGGAGTCATATGGTGTTGCCATTGTCTCTTATGCAGACGATACACAACTGGTGATCAACTTGTCCCGTGATCCAGTTGTGGATGCTGAGAAATTCTCGGCCTGCTTGGTGGCACTTGATGGGTGGATGAAGCAGAACTATCTCCGCCTCAATGGTAATAAGACGGAAGTTCTTATCGTTGGTCCCTGTCCTTCCATCTGGACATCCGCTTGGTGGCCTGTAGAACTGGGCTCTGTCCCTGCCCCGGTGGATACAGTCAAAAACCTCGGCATACTTCTTGATTCTAATCTAGCCTACACCAATCATGTTGATAATGTTGCCGGCAAATGCTATGGCATTTTGAAGGTCCTGAGGAAAATCCTTGACCTATTGCCTCCCAGCACCAGAAAAACAATGGTTCATGCCTTGGTTACCTCCCATTTGGATTATGGGAACTCCCTCCTATGTGGACTCAGTAAAAAAGGCCTAATGCAGTTGCAACGCGTCCAGAACGCAGCTGCTAGGCTTGTCCTGAACCTCCCTAGGAGGGCTTCTGGGAAACATGCATTGCGTTCCCTGCATTGGCTTCCAATTAAGGAACGCATTAAATTTAAAACTACGTGCATTACCCATCGCATAGCTCACAAAAAGGCACCTTCATATCTCCAGGATTTGCTTCCTATCTATCGTCCTTCGCGCCTTCTCAGGTCGATGGGCAGCATGCTATTAGTGGTTCCTCGGATCCACAGAGCAAGGATGGGAGGACGGTCCTTTAGACTCCTGGCCAGTAAAGACTGGAATGACCTGCCCATCGAATGGAGGATGGAACCGTCTGAAGCTAGGTTCAGACAGAGGTTGAAAACCCATCTCTTCCCCAAGGCTTAATTAGTTTGGTTTCCCTCCCTGCCCTATTGCTCCTCCTCTCTGAGTTAGGCTGATATGATGATTACTGGGATTTTCAGCGCGGGGACGCACTGTTCCTTGTGCAACCATGCGCTTAACAAATGTCATTAATTAATAATAAGAGTGTTCCAGACTCGAGCAGCCACAACAGCTATGGACTGGCCCCCTAGTCTAGCTCGCTTGAAGCGACGGAGAGTCATTTTACATAAAGAGGATGATCTAAGAGCACGTGTGGGGGTATAAAGAGTAAATCTCTTCCTCAAGTAAGCAGGTCCCTGATCATGAATTGCTCTAAACGAGAGCACCAAGGATTTAAACAGTATGCGCTGAGACACTGGTAGCCAGTGAAGGCTGTACAGCTGGGAACAAACGCTCTGCCATCTCGGGACATTAAATAAAAGACGGAGAGCAGCGTTCTGAATCACCTGCAGACGTCTAACTAAGTATGCAGGGATGCCGCTGAACAGGGCGTTCGCATAATCAAGCCTTGCCAAGATTAGGGCTCGGGCAACAGTCTCCCTTGCCTCTCTAGGAAGCAATGGAAAGAATCTCAGTAACATTCTCAGAGTGGCAAAGCATGTCCCCGAAGGTTTCTTAATATGGTCCTCAAATCTGAGGTCTTCTCCAAACCAAATACCAAGATTTTTTGCCGGGCCGCCCATCACCTTCGGACAGGGGATATTCGGGGGCCACAACGAATCTTTAAAATTGGAGGGGAAAGAACCATAAAAGAGGACCTCGAATTTACCCTCATTGCACTTCAACTGTGCCATAGATAGCCAGCGGAATACTGAGGATAAACAAAGCTGCACAACAGAGGTGTCCAAGTGATCATCTGGCCAGGTGAACAGCAACTGCGTGTCATCCGCATATCCTATAATCTTAGCCCCGTACTGTTCCGCTAGGTACATCAGAGGAGTGATATAAATGTTGAACAGTAGGGGATTAAGAGTAGATCCCTGTGGGACTCCAGTGATAGTGGTTTCCGCTGAGAGGCATAAGGTGGTATCCAGACCTGTTGGGATCTGTCCGCCAAAAAGGAGGACAGCCAGGCCAAGGCATCACCCCCAATGCCAACAGCAGACAGCCTGTCAAGGAGAAGCTCGTGAGGGACGGTATCGAACGCGGCAGAGAGGTCCAATAAAATAAGGACCGCTCTGCCGCCTCCGTCCAAACACTCCCGAACCGACTCCGTCATCTCAACCAGTGCTGTCTCTGTACTATAGGCCGCTCTAAAGCCTGATTGAGCTGGATGTAGAGCATTAGAAGTTTTCACAAAGCTCTCCAATTGCCGAAAGACCACTTTCTCACATATTTTGGCCACCGCTGGTAAAAGAGATATTGGACGATAATTACCAAGAATGTTAACGTCTAGTCCAGGTTTTTTCAGAAGTGGTAGTAGCTTTGCCTGCTTCCAGCTAAGGGTAACTTCAGCCGAAGATAGTGAGAGATTCACTATCTGAGTGACCTCACTACAAACAATACTCGCCACCTCCGAGAGAACCCGAGCAGGGCAGGGGTCCGCAGGGGATTCTGATTTTAGGGACTGAAGAAGAGGCAATACATCGCACTCTTCCGCTGGCAGAAAGCCCGCAAACTGTTGGATATTTTGAAGGCAAAATGAAGAGCAAAGGCCTGTCGTTAAGCCAGCCACTGGTAGCGCAGACAGCAGGTCTTGCTGAATTTTAGCTATTTTGTCAACAAAGAAGTTGGATAAATCCTCACACCATTGTATAGATGAGGGGAGAATCGTTGTATCAGCAACAGGGGATACAAAACTTTTCACAATAGAAAAAATCTCTCTGCTATTGTTTTCGGCTTTAGCAATTCTCCCAGCATAGTAGACCCCTTTGGCTGTCTTTATGGCGGTGTAGTAGTCTTTCTGAGCTGCGCGTAAGGCAGACTTTGTTTCCAAGCTATACCGACGTCTCCAAACTCGTTCCAACTTTTTGCAGCCCAATTTCAGCTCTCTCAACTCGGGGGAGAACCAGGGCTGAGATGGGGTGCGTCGGAACCTAGCTACAGTAGTATGTTTGGTAGACAAGTTCGCCGCCTGCAACACCCACTCATTAAAGCCACTAACCGCCTCACCCACCACAGACGTGAGCTTCGGACGGGCTCTGGTTAGGGCCTGGCTAAATGCCGCCAGATTAACTTTCTGGGGATGACTCATGGGCAATGTGGGAACTGAGTGGCCCGCCCCCTCCACCTCCCAAGAGAACCTAACAAGGCTATGATCTGACCACGTCACTTTTTCTAGGCTGAGAGCCTTTAAGGGAAAGTTGGAACAAACTAGATCTAACAAGTGACCCTTGTCGTGAGTCGAAGAGACCACCCATTGTTTAAGTTGTGCCAGATCCAAGACTTCCTCCAGCCGGCGAGCTTCAGTGGAGTCAGAGACATCCACATGGATGTTAAAGTCGCCGACCAGAAGAAATCTTGGGAAGCTCAAAGCTCGTGGCACTATACACTCCTCCAAGGTATCAATGAAATGGCTGGCAGGTCCCGGAGGCCTGTAAATCAGCGAGCCACCCAGAGTGAAATGCGGGTTAATGGTAAAGGAAAAGTGGAAAACTTCACAGTCAGCCCCTGCAGCAGATTGCTCAGAGGCGAAATGCCACCCCTCCCTAAAGATTACAGCTAGCCCACCCCCGCTGCCTAAGGGTCTGTCAACTCTAACAATCTTAAATCCTCTGGGGACAGCAGATTCAACAATCGGAGCACATGAGTTGTTGAGCCATGTCTCGGTAATGAAAAAAAGCTCAAACGTGCCATCAACCAGAGTATCAAATATGTCGGCTGCATGTTTAACCATAGACCTGGCATTAATTAGCCCAGCACTAACAGTCGAACGACCTATGCCGTCGACCAATCGTGGAGGTAGGGAGGGTTTGGAGAAAAAGCCACAGCCTGAGCACTTCGTGATAACACAGTCATGCCGCGCCCGAGAGCATTTATCTCTACCGGCGGACAAATTGAGTTTCAGAAGCTCGTAGCGGGAGTACCTAATCCTAACAGGCCGCAACCGACCAGGAGGAAGATGGGAAATATGACTGGCCCTGGGCCCGTCCGGGACACGGACGGGCACAGACGGGCCCTCCTTTGGCGCGCAGACGGCGAGCCCGCTGCGCGCTCGGAGGTGCATCGCTATTTGAGGCCCAAGCCCCTCCCCGAGCTGGACCGCTAACTCGAGTCCAGCAGGGGTCCGGGACTACCTAAGATGGCGCCCGACCTAGCCCTCCACGACAATCGGCACTAGCAAGCCGCGGTGGAACGGGGCCCAGGGGGACCGGTAAGCAGCGCACACAGCGTTAAGAAGGTACAATTTTAATAGAACACATACATCACAATTATTAAATCAATTGGAAGTATAAAAGTATTTTTAAAATGAGCCAAATGAATAATACAGCACGGAGCGAGTAAGCAGAAGAGAGAGACTCTCGCAGTCTGCTCGCCAATCCCAAGCGTAGTCTCAAGATGCTGCCACCACCCTGGTCAAACGCACAGGCACGCCAAATTCAATCCTATTTGAGGCCCAAGCCCATCCCCGAGCTGGACCGCTAACTCGAGTCCAGCAGGGGTCCGGGACTACCTAAGATGGCGCCCGACCTAGCCCTCCACGACAATCGGCACTAGCAAGCCGCGGTGGAACGGGGCCCAGGGGGACCGGTAAGCAGCGCACACAGCGTTAAGAAGGTACGATTTTAATAGAACACATACATCACAATTATTAAATCAATTGGAAGTATAAAAGTATTTTTAAAATGAGCCAAATGAATAATACAGCGCGGAGCGAGTAAGCAGAAGAGAGAGACTCTCGCAGTCTGCTCGCCAATCCCAAGCGCAGTCTCAAGATGCTGCCACCACCCTGGTCAAACGCACAGGCACGCCAAATTCAATCCTATTTGAGGCCCAAGCCCATCCCCGAGCTGGACCGCTAACTCGAGTCCAGCAGGGGTCCGGGACTACCTAAGATGGCGCCCGACCTAGCCCTCCACGACAATCGGCACTAGCAAGCCGCGGTGGAACGGGGCCCAGGGGGACCGGTAAGCAGCGCACACAGCGTTAAGAAGGTACAATTTTAATAGAACACATACATCACAATTATTAAATCAATTGGAAGTATAAAAGTATTTTTAAAATGAGCCAAATGAATAATACAGCGCGGAGCGAGTAAGCAGAAGAGAGAGACTCTCGCAGTCTGCTCGCCAATCCCAAGCGTAGTCTCAAGATGCTGCCACCACCCTGGTCAAACGCACAGGCACGCCAAATTCAATCCTATTTGAGGCCCAAGCCCCTCCCCGAGCTGGACCGCTAACTCGAGTCCAGCAGGGGTCCGGGACTACCTAAAATGGCCTAAATGTATCGCCACCTGCCTTTTGGCCATCATTATCAACATGGCTACAAGTCTACGATTTGCCAACGGAACATCCCGCACATGGCCCAGCAGTGCCAGCAGTAAAGACCTCTCCACTGTCACCTCCACTATGAGACTGATATGCTTAAAAACCTCTACCAAATAGCGGGCTACGGGAGGACAGCTCCATGCCATGTGTGTGAATGTAGCATCATGTGTCCCGCAGCGCCAACATCGTGTGTCTGTCTGGGCTCCCATTTTGTGCATCTGTGTCGGAGTACGATATTAACGGTGTAGGTAGTTAAAGTGAATAAGTCGCAGTCTGTAGTTGGGCGAAAGGTATTCTAGCTGAGTGCAGCAATATGTCCATTGCTCCTCTGTGATGGTTAAATCTGCCTCCACCTCCCAAGCCTCCCGGGATCGTGTGCAAATAAGCGGAGATTCCCTCTGTGTTATGCTATAAATACGTGTGATGAGCTTACGGGTGATGAATTTGACAGCACATTTTCCAGCGCTGGCAGTGTAGGGGGCTCTTTTGGGAAGTTTTGAAATGTAGCCCTGCATGCAGCTCGCAGTTGATAGTAAAGTAGCATGTCCGAAGCAGTGGGGGTCAGTGGGTCGCACATCACTTGCAATGACAGGAACTCCCCACCCGGGTACAGATCCCCACCCTTATGTAGCTTGTGTGCCTGTGCTCTGAGTGCAATGGCTTTGTCCAGTAGGGGGCCTATCAATGGGTTGCTACCCAGGGGCATCGACAGCGCATATAACACCTCCTGATGTGCCCTCTTTGCAATGTTCATCCAAGCCCATCGCATAGTCTCAACAGTGTCAATCTCGCTCTACGGGCGTTTGCTTTTTTGGAATATAGCTGTGTTAAGCGGAAGTGGTGCAACCTTGTCGATTTCTATAGCCACGTGTGGCTGAAACGGAATAGGGTGGTGCCAATAGTGCAAAAACTGTACCTGAGCACTATAGGCATACAATTCAAAATCTGGGGCTCCCAATCCTCCCTGTGAAAAGGGTAGGGTCAAGACCTTCCATGAGATCCTAGGTTGTTTGCCCGCCCATACCAAATCAAGGATATTTGTGCGCAAGCGCTTGAAGAAGTGTGTATTGAGCGGCATAGGGATGTTTACAAATAAATACAGGAGTTTAGAAAGGATTATCATTTTCGCGATGGCGATGCGTCCTGTCAGTGACAGTGGAAGTTTTTTCCACCTCGAGATCTTGTCTTCTAACCAATCCATTACCTTGCCGTAATTTGCCGTCCAAAGGTCTTGCACCGTCCGACTAATGTATATGCCCAAATAGCGCACCTCGCTGTCTGCCCACTGGATAGGAAATTCTGATAGGAAGGGTGTAGTGTTATCTGTTAGTGACAACATCGTGGATTTTTCCCAGTTTATTTGAACTCCTGTCAGCCCCCCATATCGTATGAACTCTCTCATCATAATATCAAAGTTTTCTCGGGGGTTGGTCATGTACACCGTGATGTCATCTGCGTACATTGATACAAGTATGCCTCTTGTGGTGAATCCTATGCTTCTACTAGCGTGATGTTGACGTAGTTTCGCTGCCAGCGGTTCCGTTACGATAGCAAATAACAGGGGGGACAATGGGCACCCTTGTCTCGTACCCCTTGTAATCTGGAAGGGCTGGGATATCTGGCCATTAACCCGGGTTCTGGCCATTGGGTCAGTATAGAGGACCTGTATTTGTTTGAGAAACAATGCGCTAAAACCTAAGTGCGTTAATAGAGTAAAGAGAAACGTCCACTCTAGGGAGTCGAACGCTTTAGTGGCATCCAACAGGGCAGCCGTTGCTTGCACATGGGGTGCCAGATAATGCAATATACCAAAGAGAGTGCGCAGATTGTGTGCTGTGGAGCGGCCCGGTACAAAACCTGACTGGTCCGTCAGCGCTATCTGTGGCACCATGGGCTGTAGCCTGTTCGCCAACAGAATGTAGAAAAAAGATGACCCTATTCCAAATGGTGTGGAGATCATTTACTTTGGGTAGTGGATGACGATCTATTGTGATATTAGCATTCATGGCACTGAGATCTACAGACAGTCTCAAATCTCCATTGCTTTTCTTCATTAAGACAATTGGAGACATGGGGGCGTGGCTAGGCACGCAATGGCGGAGGACGCACTAGGGTAGAGCTCCGTGCTAAGCTCCCCTTCCCTGAGCCGTTTCTCCGCCACATTTAACCCTAGCCGCCCGAAACTGCTGGCAGACCTTCCCGGAGCTCTCCTCGGCAATCTGGCCGACTTTTGATTCGGGGCTCCGACGGGGCTGACCCCGACCTATCCTGTGGACCTCCCGCGGGATCTGCTGACACCTGACCGGCGGGGCAACCACGGGGGACCGAGGCCTGGGCCCAGCTCACAGGCCCCAACTGGTAGGCCACACCACACTGTCTGCAGCCCCCTGGCCGGCTGCTGCCGCGCTGGGAGCGACCTCCGGTGGCCCGGCGATCGCCTCGACTCGTTGCAGGACTCCAGCGGAGGGCCCGGACCAAGCGGAAAGCGGGCCCCCAGCCCCCACTTCGCGGCCGCCGCGCGGCTGCTGCCCTGCGAGTTGGAGGGCTCCCTGGTCTTCCTGACGACACACCTGGGGCACACTTGGGGCGGACGAGGCGTGGAGATCGACCCCGGAGAGGCGCCGGTGGCGTGGCGGCCCCGACCAGCGGGGGCTCCTCTCCGAGACACTGTGCAGGCATCGGAGCCACGCGGCGAGTCCCTCCTGCGCCCATCAGCATAGAGAAGCCCGCGCGGAGCGACAGCCCAGGCATTGCGACCCCAAGACCCACAGAGGGGCAGACCGCCCCCCCCTCGCCTGGCCGCCACGCCGCTGCCGGAGGCAGACTGACCGCCCCCCCCCCGAGACGGAGACGCGCGACGGTGCGCTCCGCGCCGGGCCCGCCTGCGGGGCCCCCCCACGGGGACAATAACTGCCTGAGGGACAGCGAGGCACACGAGAGGCTGTGACCCGGGCCGGAACTGGTGCCCAGACCCGTTCACGCCGCCTGGACCCTTTGGACCCGCGCACCGTGCTGGCCCCCCCGGCCCCCACTGCAACTGGGGCGGAGTGGCAGGGCCGTGACCCGCTGGCGCTCCGGGGGACGCCCGGCGCGGCCGCAGACCGCCGGGGGCGACGGGGAGGACAGGACCCCCCCATCCGCGCCGAGACCCCCACACAAGGCCACACGCTGGAGGGCCCCCCCCCCCTTAGGGGACAACAAAGACGACCTAACCTGAGGGACCAGCTAGCACCCGCGGGGCCCCAACCCAGGAGCACGGCACTTCAGGGGACACCATCACTGGAGCAGCACCGGGGGCCGACCCTGCAGGACGGGCGCCACCCGCACATGTCCGGGGGAGTGCGGACCCGCACTGGGACTGGAGGGGCCCCGCCGAAGGCAAAGACGGGCAAACAGGTACACAAAATGGCCGCCGAGCAACTGGCCGCGAGGCTCGACAGCGTGCTGGCAGCGGTGGAACGGATGGAGCAGTCCCTCCAGCAAACTAGAACCTCCTTGGAGTCCAAAATTGATGGGGTCGCAGTGGACTTGACCCTCCTGCGTGATGACCATAGGAAATTGTCTGACCGAACCAAGACCCTGGAAGGCGCAGTGAAGGAGATCGAGCCCAAAGTCACTCAGACAGACAGGCAAGTGCAGGACCTCCTGAACAGAGTGGAGTACCTGGAGGACAGGGCTGAGGACGCGGAAGGGAGGGCGAGGCGCAACAACATTAGACTTGTGGGGGTTCCTGAGAAATGGGAAGGGGCCCGCCCGGCCGAGCATGTGGAAGAATGGCTGCGGACACTTTTGCCTGAAGGCTCGTTGTCACCGCACTTCGTCGTGGAGCGCGCACATCGGGTGCCAACGAGGCCCTATACCACCGGTGCCAACCCGAGGCCGTTGCTCTTCAGGATACTGAACTATAGGGACAGAGACACGGTGCTGCGAGAGGCACGGCGATTGGGCGAGGTACGCATAGACAACGCGTCGATCATGTTCTTCCCCGACTACACCATCCAGGTGCAGCGCCAGAGGCACGATTTCATGGAAGTGAAGAGGAGACTACGCACCGCGGGCCTCAAGTACTCCCTACTATTCCCTGCCAAGCTGAGAGTGGTGGCGGGTGACAGCACTTACTTCTTCAGCACGCCTGAGGAGGCCAACGAGTGGCTGGACGGGGGCACGGACACGGCACCGAAACACTCTCGCGGGGGCGAGATGAGGACCAGGCCGCGAGGACCACGACGACGCCGCAGGCACAGGACCCAACAGTCTCAGCACACGGAGGAGGGGGCGGGACACTCCCCCACGCTGGACCAGATGCTCCGAGAACAACGCGATGCACTGCAGAAGGTCTCCCAAATAAGCACCTCATCCTCCCATGAGACGGCCCAGGAGGACGGCCAACAGCCGGTACCTAGCGACGACGACGAGGCCATATACGGGATCCCGAACTCGCAGATCTCGGTGGAACTGCCCATCGTCACGCCGCAAACCTCTGACCTGATCCACTGACCCTACGGGGGATGCCTGCACTGGCCTTGCCGTGACGAGGGAAGGGTTGGCAGTGGTCGCCTGGACGATGATGCGCAATTGACGCCCGCCACTGCTGGAGACACCTCCCATCCCCCCCCCCCCCTCCCCCCCTGCCAGCTGACCGGACTGTGGACACCTGGAACTGTGAGTACTGCCCTTATGGCACTGGTGGTGAGCTGGGAAGGCACTGAGGGGGTGGTCTTTTAGCACGCATTTGCGCCTGGCCGCACACAGGATGGGCAACTTGGAGCATCGGACCGCAGTGGGCGGCCACTAATGTCCTGTATTGAATGGCTCAGGGAAGCGGCCTGCTTCCCCTAAACTGACTATATATCCATCCTGCCGAACTTGTGCTTAGCACACACTGCCCCTTAAACAAAGTAAGACTGTTCCTCTCTCCTGAGAGTATGGACGGTGGCCCGTTCCGCCACTGCCCTTATGGTATTTTAGCGGGGATAACCCGCTGTTGGTTGTTGTTCTTTACTGTTTTTTTTCCCTGTCCTTATGTTTTTCCAAACTTTGCTGAGTGTACTGTGGGGGGTGGGAACGGAAGAGCTGGGAGAGCCACTGCTGGGGCCTTTGGTGGTGCCGCTACTATTGGGAGGGTCAGGGGGGAATGTGTATTGCTGCAATGTCTGCCATAAAAATATGCACATGGAACATTAGAGGTATGCACACACCCGCGCGCAGGTACCAAATCTACTCCTACTTGAAGAGGCAGAGCGTGCAGGTCGCGCTATTGCAGGAAACACACGTGAGTGGGGCGGAGGTGACAGCGCTGAGGCGGAGATGGAGGGGACAACTGTATGCCACAGAATACTCCTCGTACGCCCGCGGGGCACTGCTGTGGGTAAAGCCGGGAACCCCCTTTGTGATGTCAGACGTTCACGTAGATGCGGAGGGGAGGTATGTCCTGGTGAAGGGTCGCATAGACGGGCAACCAGTGGTCCTGGCGTCCATTTACGCTCCAAACACGGATCAGGGCACCTTCCTGGCGCGTATCTCAGAGAAATTAGCGCCCTGGCACGGCGTCCCATGGATCCTGGGAGGCGACTATAACGCGGTACTAGACCCAGTGCTGGACCGTTCGGTCCCGCCGAGGCCAGAGGCGACATCCCAGGGGGCCACGAGGACACTCACACAATGGGCGACGCAGTGGGGTCTGAAAGATGCATGGCGTGCGCACAATCCGAACACTAGGGTGTACTCATACTTCTCGGGAGCACATGCATTACATGTTCGCCTCGACAGATACATGGTGTCAGCGGACATGTTGCCCCATATCACTGACTCTCAATACCTGGGTAGGACACATTCAGACCACAACCCCCATACACTGCACATGGCCTGGGAACGCCCGCACCCACCGATCCCCACGTGGCGATTGCAACCTGCATTACTGCTAGATGGCCCCTTTAGAGATTCCCTGCAGGCCAGCGTAGCGCAATACTTCGAGGACAATTCAGATACAGCATCCTCCCCGAGAGTAGAGTGGGATGCATTCAAGGTGGTGGTACGGGGACATTGCTTGAGCACTCAGGGGAGCATACGGCGGAAGCTGGAGGAGGACTTGCGCAAGGTGGAGGCGGACCTGCTCGGCGGGGAGCAGGAGGCGGTGGAGGGTGCAGGTGACCGGCTGCAGGCGGCCCGGGCGGAGCACGAAACGCTACTGGAACGGCTGCGGCATGTCAACTTTGCGGCCCATTCGGCGCGAGTACACCAACACGGTGACAAGCCTGGTAGGCTATTGGCCTGGTTAGTCAGGCAGGAGGAACGCACGGAGCCGGTCTCCGTCATCCGCACGCCTGAGGGAGCACTAGTGTACACCCAAAACAGGATACACCAAGCGTTTGTGGGACACTATCGGGCCCTATACAAATCGCAACTGAGAGTAACTGCGGCCTACATAGCAGAATACCTGGCGGACATCCCGCTGCCCTCCCTTATAGGCCCGCAGCAAGACGCCCTGGGGGCGCCACTCTCCGCGGAAGAAATACGCGAGGCCATTTTCGCACTGTCCAACGGCAAATCACCTGGCCCGGATGGACTGCCTGCCGAATTTTTTAAGGCGTGTTCAGACACGCTGATTCCGGAGTTGCTCAAATTGTACAATGCTGCAATGGAAGAATCAGCACTCCCAGACTCGCTTAACAAGGCAAACCTGGTCTCGCTGCTGAAACCAGGCAGAGATGGCGCACTCATGGGGTCCTATAGGCCGTTGGCCATGCTAAATACTGATTATAAAATTTTCACCTCCCTCCTGGCCCGCCGCCTGGCCCTGGAGGCACCAACTCTGGTGCACGCAGATCAAAACGGCTTCATGCCGGCGCGGTGCACGTCTCGTAATTTACGCCGCCTCTTCCGGATTCAGGAAGCGGCTCTGACGCATTGGCCTAGAGCGGGGTGCCTGGTCCTGGACCTGGAGAAGGCCTTCGACTCGGTAGAATGGCCATACCTGGGAGCCGTGCTGGACAGATTCGAGGTGGGTGAGGCATTTGCTGACATGGTCGGACTGCTCTACCAGGGACCCAGTGTCCGAGTGAGGACGGGAGGGCTGCTGTCGGAGAAGATCGGGGTGCGTAGAGGCACCAGGCAAGGCTGCCCCCTGTCGCCCCTCCTCTTCTCCTTAGCCATTGAACCACTAGCGGCTCTGCTACGAGACAGAGGAGCGGAATGGGGGATCCCACTGGCTGACGGAACGCACATAGTCTCACTCTACGCAGACGACCTGCTGCTTTATGTGCGGGACCTCACCGCGGTGCCAGCCGAGCTATCGGACGTCTTCCAGACCTTCGCAGAGGTCTCGGGCCTCAGGGTCAATTGGGACAAGTCCGGGGCATACTCGTTCAGCAGTGACCAGGAGGAATGCGATGTGCATCTTGGAGGGGCCAGGCTCGCTTGGTACCCGACCACGTTTAAATACCTAGGGCTACACATCTATAGGGACCCACAGGACTTACTGGAGGGCAACCTGGTGCGCGCCATTTCCTCTCTGAGAGCTCAGATG
Source organism: Lissotriton helveticus (assembly GCF_964261635.1). Lineage (NCBI taxonomy): Eukaryota > Metazoa > Chordata > Amphibia > Caudata > Salamandridae > Lissotriton > Lissotriton helveticus. Next base: position 1,780,801,124 of record NC_136057.1, read on the forward strand.
TCCTTTTGGAAAACCCTTCCGCTGAACGTGCCCAGCCGCATAGCTCTTACTAAAATGATAGCGCTCCCTAGGCTGCTATATCACTTCGCGAATATCCCCACGTATGTCCCCACGCGGATATTCCGCGATCTGGAATCAATGCTTCGTGGCTTGATCTGGAACACGGGGCGACCTCGAGTGGCGCTGGCTAAACTGTACTCCCCGACCGCGGAGGGAGGAATGGCTGTCCCCAACATGGAGTTGTATTACCTGGCCGCACAGCTCCAATGGGTGACGTACTGGCTCAACGATGCACATCTGGACGATACGGCCACTGCGGACTACCAGTGGACGCATTCCCGGATCTGCGCCCTGTTTCACCCATTGACCAAAGGACCCCGTCCCCTGCCCATGCATGTGGCCGTGGCCCGCAAATGTTTTCTCCGCAGCCTGAAGCTGACGCACACTACCAGACCATATGCTCCCGCCCTCCCCCTGCTGGGCACCCCCAGGAGGAGCGGGATGGTTACGCCGCGCAATCTGGAACACTGGGTCACGGCTGGAGTAGAGACCATGGGTGACCTGTATGTTGACGGGGCCCTGCTCTCATTCGCGGAGTTATCTGACACCACGGGACTCCCGGCCGGGCAGTTCCTACTCCATGCGTCGGTATTGCGGGCATACACTGACTCCTGGGGTGACATCCAGGTTGAGCCGCCGATGCACCACCTGGTCCAATATCTACATGTAATGGGCAGAGGATCGCACATCACGCATTGGTTAGCGCAGGCGCTTCTCATCCACACGCAAACACCCACACAGCAGATCAGGGCTAAGTGGGCGGCGCACCGTGGGAGGGATTGGACGGATAAGGAGTGGGACATGGTACTAGCTAGCCCCGTAAACATCCCCCGCAACTCCCGCTTCCGCATCATCCAACTGTACACATTGCACCAGGCATACCTAACGCCAGATAGAATAAACAGATACTTCGCGATCGACACTGCCGTTTGTCCCAGATGCGACCTGTTGGGCGCAGATATCCTGCATATGCTTTGGCACTGCCCAACCCTGACCACGTACTGGGGGGAGGTGACCTCACTCCTGAATCACAGCACGGGCCCGGGCCTGCCAGACACGTGGGAGGCGTGCATTCTCGGACTCTATAACAGAACCAAACTGAACAAAACACAGGCACGATTCTGGGATTTGGGCCTCATCACGGCCAAACGGCTGCTAACGCGACACTGGAAACGGCGGGAACCGCCTACCCCAAAACACTGGTTCGCATCCTTTACAAACTGGGCCAGGGCGGAAGGCACGGCGCTCTACCGGGAAGAAATAGCGGGTCTGCGGCAGTTCCCGATAGCACAGCTCTGGGATGGCATCCTGGGGACCATGCAGGGGGAGGGCACTGCCAGAGGGCTCACGTAGAATAAGTGAAACCGGAGGTGGGTCACAGAGGCTAATGCTGTATCGCAGGAACCACCGCAAGCGACGCCCCCCCCCCCCTCCTGACACAGACAAGAATCAGCCAGCGCGTAGACCTCGGATACGACCCAAACGCCAATGCGGGCGCCCATCAGCAGCCATTGCCCAGCAGCGCGCCCCAAGCACAGAGTTGCTGACATCGCCCCCGCAAGCACACTCCACCCCCCCCCCCACCCACTTTCACATATATGTTTACATGTTTACAGTATCGGACCCCTGCTCACAGACGGTGGCCTCCCTGACCCCCCGTGTTGAAGTGGGTAGGAGCCACTGGCGGCACTACAGACGGCGACTGCAGGCGTAGACGCCGATAGCCACACCGACAGCGAGGCTCCTCCACCTGATTGCAACATGCTCCACTAACAAGGCCGGCGACCGATGACACATCATGGCCCACAGGGGCTGTCCCACTCTAAGTTCAGGCACACTTGCGCACACACACCTCTGACCTCCAGTTGCACTGTAACAGCATCGGCAAACAACACACCGATCAGAGGTGGTTCCTACTAACACCGTGCAGGTGGGGCGGACTTCGAGTGGGGAAGTCGCGAAAGGAACATTGGGACATACCGATACGAACTGTTTTGTTTAGTTTGCCGATTTCATGGCTAAGTTCTAGAAAAAAAAAGAAAAACAAGGCGTCATTTATGGACTTTTCCTTTCTAGTCTTGCGAAAATGTGACTATCTTATCCATGTCCTAGCACACCGGGGACACGAGGGACGCAATGACATGCCCTTTTATGATGACCCACACCCTCACGATTCACCGTTCATTTGCAGCCGGCCCGCAGGGTTGTAGGCTTTGCTATATGTACTGTACCTTTGAACACTAATAAACGTCTTAAAAAAAAAAAAAAAAAAAAAAAAAAAAAAAAAGACAATTGGAGACATCCAATCAGATGATGCAGTGTCTTCAATGCCTTCCTTCTGCAGATTTTCCAATAACTGTTGAAGCTCTCTACGGATGCTGAAAGGAAAATGTCTTAAGTTCTGTTTCACTGGATTAGCATTTCTCTTTAATTTTATGTGATGGGAGAATCCCTTCAGGTTATCAATGATGTTGTTAAATACTTATGGAAACATATTCTTAATCTTATGATACAAATTATCTCCCATAACTACCATCACTGGATCCAAGGAGCATGGATTGAGCATTATCGCATGCAATATTTAATCATTCCATCCTAGAATGCAGACACCTTTCCTTGACACATAGATTTTTTTTCCCCGCTGACTCGTCTTCGAAAGTCAAAAATTTTTAAATAACCATAGAAATACCATCAAAAGTGACAACTATAACAACTGGCTCTTTTTGACTTTGGATCTTTCTGGAGAACTAAGTATCTCATGTTCATCACCACTTGTTAAAATCGAAGTTAAAAGTAGGAAGCAAGCAATATAAAGGTAGGAATAAAGAGCGTCTTTAGTCTTCCTCAAAGGTTGGCAACGTTCTCTCACCAATGGTTGAATCTCTACATCAAACAATGTAAATATTCCAGCCACAACCATGTGAGAGAGTGGAGGGACATGGAAAAAAGTACAGTTAAAGGAAAGAGAAATATAAGGCAAACAATGAAATGTGCATTGACAAACTTTTTTGGGAAAAAACAGTAAGCTGAAGCATATTACACTCAACTTGCAGGACTCAAATTGAGTGACCCAGACAAAACAATGGATATCATCCGCGAATGAAAGTAAATTACTTTAACTGATCTACATGCAACAGGGAAGCCACTACCACTAGCACATTATGTCCATAATTTTCGCGGGCTAATTTTTAATTCGAACTCCGGCGTTTTCACGTTCCTATGGTGATCCAGTTTACGCAAAAGCGATAGTTTCCATGAGCGCTCCAAAGTCCAGGCGGAAAGCGGTTTGCACTTGTCTTACATGGCCCTGTGAAGTGACAGCTAAGCTTTTCGTCACCTCAGGAAGTAGGACGGCAGGTCCCGAACGTCACTGGATGCGACGGTTGACTGGGACTTGCTTCTGTGCTACTTTTGATTAGCGTTTACAAAAGAAATAAAAACAGGACCAAATGACTCCACACGTACACAGGGTTACCTTTCGTGTTGGATCTTTCAGATGTAGCATACTAAATAAACCCAAGATACCAATTTAATTGTAATCGCGTAGTTATTACCCATTTGCACTGCAAACGTACTGAAATTTCGCGAGTGCTCATCGAATTCTATTTGAATAGGATGTAAAGTCCATGAACGCCAAGAAGTGACATTGCGTAAATATAAATGGTATACGGATCCGGTTTTGTTGTGTCGCTCGTGAACCCACTTCACATTTTATAAAATAGTCTTCTATAATTTGAGTCATATTACCATTTAAAAATGGCGATAGGTTTTTTTAATTTACCATCCCATGTCAATGTGGCGTCTGCGGCCATGTTGAAACAGGGTTATTTTCGTTACTATTAAGGAGAAGGGAAAGATTGTGGAGGAAATCGGAAGCCGTTTTCAATGTCTACGTGGCGCATGCGCTCTCAAGAGACGTCGGAATGGGGGAGGTTACAGTTTTTATTTATGTGGGTCCCAAGATGGCGGAAGAGGCAAGTAGTACTTGAAAAAGAGGTGCTGGGGTTCGTCTCTAACTTTACTAACTGTTTACAGTCTGGAGGCTGCAAACAGAGATGGCTGAGCCTCGCCGGGTGCCCTTCGTCAGTCTTCCTGCCACCCAGGTGGTTATTGTGGACGATGAGGTGAAGGCAGAGGCCGGACAAGTGCTAGAAAAGCAGCGTGAGCCCTCCGTGACGTGTGCTGCGCCCTCGCCGGGACACGAGGTGGACGAAAGACGTCAGGGCCCGCTGCAGCAGCTCGAGGCACCCCAGCGCCAGCTCGACATAGGCTTGACAACACTATCAGTAAAGGAGGCACCGCAAGAGGCGTCGCAGCAGCAGCGTGGACTAGAAGCACGTCATGGCCAAGTGCAGCTAGAGCCCTGTGTGACGTTAACCCCGCAGCGAGAGGCTGAATCACGTCACAGCGAACAACCACGGCCTAACCTTGACTCCGAGACACGTCACAATGATCAACGACCGCCACAGCCCGAGTCTGACACACGTCACAGTGAACCGCAAAGGCTACCACAGCGCGAGTCAGAGGCGCGTCACAATGAGCAACACTTGACACAGGTACGCGAACAGGAGGTACGTCATAAGGAGCAAGCACGGTTGCAGCAACACGATCTAGGAACACGTCCAGTCCAGGTGCAGCAGGGAACGACGTCCAGTGCACGGTGCGTGGAGCAGCACCGACAGCCTGCGACTACGACGGAGCCTCAGTCCGGGCCCCCCGCCAAGAAACGGCGGACGGTGCGGCTGGAACTAGCCCTTCGGGACCCCACGGAGGAGAGCTGCGCCGAATACAGCTATCCCGAGCTGCTGGGGGCAGCCCGGCTTGGGGGCTCGGCCACACCACAGGTAAGGGATTGAACACGTCAGACTTACGAGCTACAGGTTCAGGGTGGGTGTTGGAAGTAGTAGCAACTTAAATGGGTTAAACGGATATCGCAGGAGAGCCCTTGGCTCTGGGTGCAGTGCTCTCCGGTTTTGGGGTGCTGAAAAAGTCCTTTGCAGTTCAAGGGCTGGAGGCTGCTTAATCGGGTTGTTGGCTAGGCAATGCCCCTTCTATGATTTGCAGGCACGAACCTCTGCTCTTACTGGGCGCATAGGTGAGTTAATGCTTTTTTTGTGTGATATTGACACAGAAGGGAATCGTGCTTGTGTGCTGAGAGCTGCGGTTTGAGGTCACTGTAAAGTGCAGTAACTCAGTGTGGATCTGTGGCATAGAGGGACCAATGACCTCTCACTGGATTGTAAGGTATTTCCAGAGGTGGCAGCCTGATTTATTACTATAAGGGAGCGGAGTCCCTTTACTGATACCTGAGGTGAGATGCCTACTAGCTTCGCCCTTGTCAAGTGATAAGTACAGCTGCACTCTACATTACTTTCCTGTGTTACCACGTGTAGCGTTTCTATGTGAGCATACCTACAGTGTATGTCAGAAATGTTCAAGGAGTTAGTGTTCTGTTTTAAACCAATAAGTACTGCAGAATGTATTTTGATATTATTGTGCAGGTACCGTATATAAAATGAAGGACAAGAGTCGCCTTCCAGATGGGCTAAATGAACTGCAGATCCCTGATACAGACTTAGGTTTTTAGTATCTAATTAAAGCAGTGTGTGTAAGGATAGGTGACTGGGGTGTCTTTAAAGGACAGTGGTATTTCCTCTCCTGACTTTTGTTTCGCTAAAGGCGCTACAGACAAAAGCTAGCAGACTTGGCAAGTGTTAAGGTTGTTGTGCCAGTGTTTTGATTAGCCCTGAGAGAAGAAGCATCAGTCTTTGCGACAGTCACCCAGCATCAACAAAACATGCCTGAAAGAGCTGTATGAAGTGTTTGTGAGGTTTTCAATGACTAAAGGAGGTTGCACCCAACAGGGTGTAGGGGGACCTCTTTGATTCAGAGCCTCTGACTACCAGTTTCCCCAAGGGTGTATGGGACTATTTACCCTAGACTGTATCCTGATGAGTGTCTGCATAGAATCAATCCATCAATCAAGAATTTGTAGAGCGCACTACTTACCCGTGAGGGTCTCAAGGTGCTGGGGGAAAAAAGGGAGGGGGGGAATTACCGGTCGAACAGCCAGGTCTTGAGTAGCCTCCTGAAGGTCAGCAGGTCTTGGGTCTGTCGTAGGCTCAGTGGGAGGGTGTTCCAGGTCTTGGCAGCGAGATGGGAGAAGGAACTGCTGGCGGCAGTTGTTCTTAGGATGCGAGGGGCGAGGGCGAGGTCGGCGGAACGGAGCTGGCGGTTGGGGATGTAGAAGAGGAGTCGTCTGTTGAGGTAGGCTGGGCCGGTTTTGTGGAGTGCTTTGTGTGCATGGATGAGGAGCTTGAAGGAAATCCTCTTGACGGGGAGCCAGTGCAGGTTTCTCAGGTGGGGGGTGATGTGGCTGTGGCGTGGTACGTCAAGGATGAGGCATGCAGAGGCGCTTTGAATGCGTTGTAGTCGTTTGAGCTTGGCCGGGGCTCCAGCGTAGAGGGCGTTTCCATAGTTGAGTCTGCTACTGACGAGGGCATCGGTGACTGTCTGGATCCGCCTGTAGATCTTGCGGAGCATGCAGAGGGTGTTGAAGCAGCAGCAGGAGGAGGAGACTGCGTTGACTTACTTGATCATGGAGAGTGCTGAGTCGAGGATGTCTCCCAGGTTGCGTGCATGGTCGGTGGGTGTCGGGGCTGCTCCCAGTGCCGTAGGCCACCAGGAGTCGTCCCAGGCTGAAGGGTTGGAGCCGAGGATGAGGACCTCTGTCTTGTCAGTGTTCAGCTTCAGTTGGCTAATCTTCATCCAGTCGGCAACGGCCTTCATTCCTTCGTGGAGGTTGGATTTGGCAGTGAGTGGGTCCTTAGTGAGGGAGAGGATCAGTTGAGTGTCGTCGGCGTAGGAGATTATGTTGAGATCGTGTTCTCGGGCGACTTGTGCGAGCGGGGCCATGTAGATGTTGAACAGTGTCGGGCTGAGGGATGATCTCTGGGGTATGCCGCAGATGATCCTGGAGGCTTTGGATCGGAATGGGGGGAGGCGGACGCTCTGGGTTCTGCCTTAAATGAAGGAGGTGGTCCATTCCAGGGCCTTGTCTCTGATCCCTGCGTCGTGGAGGCGTGTGTGTAGTGTGCGGTGGCAGACAGTGTCGAAGGCAGCGGAGACGTCCAGGAGGATGAGGGCAGCGGTCTCACCGTTGTCCAGCAGGGTCCTGATGTCGGTGGCGGCGATGAGGGCAGTCTCGGTGCTGTGGTTGCTGCGGAACCCTGACTGGGATGGGTCCAGGATGCTGTTTCCTTGGAGGTATCGGGTTAGCTGTCTGTTGACGATCTTCTCGATGACCTTGGCTGGGAACGGAAGTAGGGAGATGGGCCGGAAGTTCTTGAGGTCTCTCGGGTCCGCCTTGGGTTTTTGAGTAGGGCGTTGATCTCGACGTGTTTCCAGTTCTCTGGAAAGGTTGTGGTCTCGGAGAGATTGATGACGTTGCGCAGGTGGGGTGCGATGGAGCTGCTGGCTTTGTTGAAGATGTGGTGCGGGAGTGGGTCTGACGGGGAGCCGGAGTGGATTGTGCTCATGGTCTTGATGGTGTAGTCTATGTTCATGTTGGCCCAAGCTAGCAGGGGGTCGTGGTCGATGGTGTGCGTGGTGTCTGGAGTGTCGGTCTGTTGGGGTTGTCTGGGGGGTTGAAGCTGTCGTGGATGTCAGCAATCTTGCGGTGGAGGAAGGTGGCGAGGGAGTCGCACAGGGCTTGCGACGGCGGGATGTCGTTGGTGTTGGAGCTGGGGTTGGAGAGTTCCTTTACGATGTTGAAGAGCTCCTTGCTGTTGTGTGCATTGTTGTCTAGGCGGTCTTTGAAGGAGGTCCTCTTGGCAGACCTGATGAGGTGATGGTGTTTGCGGATGGCGTCTTTGTGGTCTGTGAGCCTGTCCGGTGTCTTTTCATCGTGCCGTTTCTTCTCTAGTTCCGGCATGTTCGCTTGGAGGCTAGGCGTTCTGGGGTGAACCAGCTAGCTCTCTTGCTGGTGTCTCTGTGGGTGGGTTTCTTCAGCGGGGAGAGGGTGTTGGTGCAGTCGTTGATCCAGCGTCTGAGGTTGCAGGCGGCGTCGTCAATGTTGGAGGTGGAAGTGGACTGCTGAGGGAGACACACTGGAGTTGTTACTGCAAGCCTCTGCCCAGCTGAGCAGGATAGGATATCTGTTGGGGTCAGCTGTCCCAGAGTCATGGAGGGGCTCACTACTGGGACCACTACACAACAAGCATTTGCAATTCAATAGGTCTCGCAGTTACAAGAGTTTAAGCTATTGGCATTGTAAATAACAATGCCTTTTATTTTTGTTTTTAAAAAGAAAACAAAAATAAAAGGCACTGTTTGCAATGTTAATAGCTCAAACTCGCGTCAATGCGAGACCTATTGCATTGCAAATGCTTGTTAATACTACTTGTAGTTTTTCTCGTGTGTCCGTCCCTCTTTTGGTCCCTCAGGCCAGGTGGGGGTCTCATCGAGGAATGTTCGGTGTCCTTCTGAATAGTACTGACAGTAACCACAAAGTGTTTCACATCATTTTCTAGAAAGGTTACATCTCCTGTTCCACTCAAGGAAGGACTGTCCGTAAATCAGCCCACAAAATTGATTTTGTTCTCGCCTTGTGTGATCCAGGCTGTCTCAAGAGAACCCTTCTGTAGGTAAACAGCTGTGCATCCGTGCAACATCTGCACCCAGATGGAGTGACGGGCATGCATAAGACTTTTCTTCAGTGCACATCAACAAACCGCGAAAAAAATAAAAAAGACAACATTTCATGGGTTCATCTTCAGAACAACTTGTAAAACCTGTGGCTTTTAAGGATGCATTTGGAAAATATTGCTGTACACTTTCTGCTGGGGTGTTCGGACTTGCAGTGTGCCCGGGAACTAGCTGCAAACACTTTCTCGAGCTTGACCACCCAGTCCGGGGTCAGTTGTCCAGCCTGCTGACTGCCCATCACCCAACAGGCACTCAAATAACAAGTTCAATTCTCAGCAGCAAGCGCCAGAGGTATCTGACCAGTTGAAGTGGGGCCCCCGAAACAGCAAAAATAATTAAATAAATAAACAAGCTTGGCGAGTAAAAGAGAATACTGTTCAGTCTACTTCCTCCCCCTCCATACGCTGCTCCACAGTCTACTCCCGTTCAGCACAAGGCCCCATCTGCCCCCTCTCTTGCCTGGGTCTGCTTCTCACAGACGCAGTAGGCCGCGCTGCATCACCGACCTCGCATAGTTCTCCCGCGGGCGCCGAGCGTGTCCAACCTGGTCAGTGATGCCGAGAATACCCATTTCCTGGGGTGACTCAGCATGAGGCGCGCCTGGCATGGAGGACAGCAAGCCCGGGGAGGGAGGGACACAGGCCAGCTCTGAAGTCTGTGGGAATTGCGGGCGCTATGGGGGGAGGAATGGGAGCACCCCCAACAGAAGGGGCCTGATGGAGACAGGGAGCGAGCAAGAGGTAAAGCGAAAGCGGCCATGCACGTTGTGCTAACGCTGCAAGCCGTATGCGTGCACATCTGCTGTCCAGGCGTGCACATCTTTTGTCCCCCTTCCGCCGAAAAATCAACAACAACCGATCTTGCCAAGGTGAGTAGCGCATGCGCTGCATCGCTAGGCGAGACCAAAAAAGGGCTCCCGGTCATCCCCCGAGAACTACGGGCTGATTGTGCACCTTGACACAGAAGGGAAGTGCTTTGACAGTATAATAAACATGGCGCTCCAAACCTGGGCAGAGGGCGTCAATCTAACTCCCATCAGCCAGACAGGTTTTCAAAGGGGGTGTCACATTGAGGATAGTCTCATCTGCCTATCCCACTTAAATGAGGCAACCAAGGCCGCAAAGGGCAAGGCCCTCTATGCTAGCTTAATAGATTTTCAAACCGCTTTTGATAGCATTTCAAGATTGAGGCTTTGGTCAAAACTGAATGCCTGGGGAATCACAACTAACTTATTTAAAGCCAGCACCATGCTCTACTCGGATAGGTGGGTCCAAATAAGTCTGTGCAGGATGGGAAACCATGGCAAAAATCTAGACATATAAGGGCTTTAAACAAGAATTTATATTGGCACCTCTATTGTTTAACCTGTATTGGGCTGACCTGCCAACTCACCTAGAGATAGCGAGGGCCTTTCCACCAAAAATGGCAGGAACCAGAATACGATTGTGACGATACCGTGCTTGCTGACTTGACGCCTGTTTGTTTGCAGCGCCTCCTCAACACACTTGCAGCTTATTTTCAAAACAGTTTGAAGATAAATGTAAGAAAAGGAAAAATCCTGATAATTTCATCTGAATTGGACAAAAAAGCGGGTCCTGGACCATTGAGGGAGCCCTGTTGAAAACATTGACGCATACAAATATTTGGGAGTATGGCTGGACTTTATGTGCCACATTTCATCCCACATCCATGCACAACAGGCAGTTGCAAACTCTCTTGAATGAGCCTTTAGCAAATTACAGAACTCATTGGTGAATCCTGATTTAAGGCCACTGCTAATGGGCTGAAGATTACTTCCAACAATAATGCATGACACAATCACCTTTAATTTCAAAAGTGTTTTTATTAAGTTTAAGAGCAAAGAGAACAAGCATGGTAATGCGATAGACATACAAACGGCATATAGTGCGAGCGAGACAGGCATAAATGTCTTCTCTGCAAATCGACAGGAGTATAAACGGGTCATGCCTATATCGAAATGCGTTGCCCAGAAATCGGTGAAGGTGCAATGTAAGATCTGTGATAAAATACAACAATACGAGAAACCCAACCACCCCCCCCAACGCCCATCCCCCATCCCCATCCACCTCCCCGACCAGTATGCCAGTTGTCCAGATTCTACATTATAGCTTGTACAGGTTGATGTGCATCAAGGTTCATAGAATCGTATTTAGCCTCGTGGGTGGTCTGTAAGTCGCAGAATGCGGAGGTATTTCGGACATGTGATTTCGAGGAATTCTCTAGACAGGAGGGACAGAAGTGGTTGCCAGGTCTTCTGGAATGAATCAGTCGTGTGTGTGAGCGTGGCCTGTATACGTTCCATGCCTAAGGTAAACCACAGTTTGTGTAACCATCCAGTGTGAGTGGGTAAGGTGGTCGACCCCCAAAGTGACAAGACGTGTTGTGACGCTGCTTGCATGGCAATGCCCATCTGTTTGCCGCGGGGTGACCTCAGGGGGGATGTGAGCGCGTTGGGCAGCCCTAGAATTGTGTATGCTGGGAAGCGCGGGATTTCGGTGTCAAATGTGGAGTCTATATCATCCAAAACTGCTTTCCAATACCCCTGCAGAGCTCGGCAGTCCCAAAGGAGGTGGGTCAGGTGCCCTTTTCGCCACAGCCCCTCCAACATAGCGCACTTCGAAGAGGATTACCCTGGTTGAGCCGCGCCGGAGTAAGATGCCAATATATAGCCAGTTTCACCGCAGATTCCCTGGCTCTAGTGTTGCGGGTGGTGTGTGCTGCTCTATAGTGTATGAAACCCCATTCTTTGGGCGAGAGTGTTCTGCCGAATTCCGATTCCCAGCGTCTTTGTCCTGCCGTCTTAACTGGTGTGGTCTCAGGGGATAACATCTTGTAAAGGTCCGAGATGAGGTGTTTATCCGAGTCCTTAGACACCAGCCAGCGTTTGAATGGCGTCATTTGCCGACCGACCAGGGGGGCATTGTCCGGGTGCATGAGCCAGTGACGGATTTGGAAGTATTGGAACATGCGGGGTTTAGTTATTTCATAGTCACGCATGATATCGGCGAGTTGGAGAAATCCCTCCACATCGAAGAGGTGACCGGCTGAACGGCAGGCCGTGGCACGCCATTGTGGAAAAGCACGAGGGTCGGCGCCCGGCGGGAACGCAGGGTTATCGAAGAGAGGAGTGAGTGGGGAAGGGAAAGTCGTTAGGCCTCTCCTGACCGCCACCGCGTCCCAGGTTCTCATGATGGTGCGTGTAATAGGGGAGCAAAGAAGGTATCGAGGCCTGTGCCTGCGGGCAAGGAACGGGATCTTCCACAAAGATGTCTGGGCCATTGCCCTGTCTTGAAATAGCCATCTTTTCTCGTATTCGGGTCTATACCATTCCACCAAGTAGCGGAGTTGTGAGGCCTGAAAGTACTGCAGGAGGTTGGGGATCCCGAGGCCACCCTCGTCGACGCTCCTATATGCCACTCATTTGTGTAGCCGTGCTAGTTTCTTGTCCCAGACGAACTGGTGGATAGCGTGTTGTAGGTCTGCAAGCGCGCGTGGTGGCGGTAGTACCGGGAGGGTTTGGAATATGTACAGGATTTTAGGCAAAATGGACATTTTAACTGCTGCTATGCGGCCCAACAAAGAGAGGGGTTGTTTCGACCAACGCGTAAGGTCGGTTCGGATTTGGGAGGACAGCGTCTTATAGTTAAGGGCCACTGTGGAGTCCGTGGAAGAGGTAAGAGTAATCCCTAGGTATGGGAGTTGTGCAGAAGTGTGTAGGTCGCAACCAAAGTCATTCGGCGGGGTATTGGGATGGGCGTGTCTGCCCAAAGGCAATATCAAGGATTTCCCAGGGTTGACTTTGAAGCCGGATACCGCTCTAAAGCTCTCCAGTTCCTCCAGGAAAGCAGGGATTGAGCTTGACGGCCGGTCGAAAGCAGCGATAATGTCATCTGCGTAAAGCCCCACAACGTGGGGTTCACGGCCGAAAGATATGTCCGTGATGCGGGGGTTATCGCGAATCTTCTGTGCCAAGGGTTCCACGTATAAGGCGAATAAGAGGGGCGAGAGAGGGCATCCCTGGCGAGTGCCCCTCTGTATCTCGAAAGGGTCCGACTTGAGGCTACCTAATCTAACTCGAGCCATGGGGCGGTGGTAGCAGCTCGCTATCCAGGCTTGGAACCGATCGCCCCGACGGTATCGCTGCAAGACAGCTTGCAGGTAGGTCCAATCGACGCGGTCGAAGGCTTTCTCCGCGTCGATGGCCGGTAACGCAGAGTCCGAGTCCTGAAAGTGAGTTTTGTCCACAAGGTGTAACAACCGCTTAGTATTGTCGCTGCATTGGCGGTTCGGGACAAAACCCGATTGGTCCGGCTCTAGGATGCCCGGTAGGCATGGGCCCAAACGAGCCGCTAATACCCCTGTAAATAGTTTCAGGTCCAAGTTAAGTAGGGAAATGGGACGGAACGCCGAGCAGTGAGTCGGGGGTTTGCCCGGTTTGGGCAGCACTACTATGTCAGCTGCCAGCATGTCTGGCGGTATGGAGCTTGGGCCCTCGAAGGAATTAAACCACCGTGCGAGTACCGGGGCCAGTATGTGGCTGAAGGTTTTATAAAAACCCGATGAGAAGCCATCCGGGCCCGGAGATTTAAGCGGGCGGAGGCGGGCGATAGCAGTGAGAATCTCGTCAGCGCGAATTGGAGTGTCTAGGGCCTCCGTTTTTGCTGAGCACAATGGTGTAATATCAGCCGATTGTAAATATGCGTCAATCGCTGTCGGCGACACTCTGTCCGCGCCATACAGGGAGGCGTAAAAGGAACGGAAAGCGGAGGCTACCTGCGCGTCTTCGGCAATAGCATTACCGGAGTCATCCAGGAGCGTGGTGATCCTAGAGCGCTGGATCTTGGCCCTTAGGGCGCTGGCCAAGAGTCGGCCGGTTCGGTTGCCTCCCACATAGTATGTGTGGCGGAGACGAAGAGCAGCAAACTCCGCCCTGTCCGTGTCAAGGCCGGCCAGTTGAGCTCTGGCAGCCTTCAACTGGCGCTAGATTCTCGGGGCACATGTGCGGCTATGAACCTTCTCCAACTCTGCCACTTTAGCCGTGAGGTCAGCTCTCTTTTCTTTACGAACCTTGGTATCAGCGGCCGCGATGGCTATCAGTTCCCCTCTAACCACAGCTTTCAAGGCCCCCCAAAGGGACCAAATCGAAACCGCAGGGGTATCATTAGTGGCGAGGTAGTCTTTAATGCATTTGTGAAGTTGTTGGACAACGGCCGGTCTCTGTAAAAGGGGTTCGTTGAGCCTCCACGATCTAGGGGTGCGTGGTGATTTAGGGACCTGGAGCGTCCGCTCCACCGCATCGTGGTCAGAAAGGGCCGCCGGTACAATGGAAATCTCAGTGATATGAGGGGCTAGCGCCGAGGAACCCAGGAAGTGATCTAGACGCGCATAGGTATGATGTACATGGGAATAGAATGTGTAGCGCGCTGCGTGGGGGTGTATCGTCCTCCAGAGATCTAAGAGGTCCCTGTCCTGCAACCAGACCGTACCTGCCTCTGAAAGCGCGCCCGTGTCGCCATAGCGGTGCCCAGACCTATCCTTATTCGTGTCCATGACAAGATTGAGGTCCCCCCCAATAAGTAGCTGAGTGAGGCGATTGCAGCGTTTCGGAAAGTGCAGTTTTCAGGAAGGCCTCTTGGTTCGTGTTCGGAGTGTAGATGGAGCCGATCGTGAACGCAGTAGCCCCTATCAGGAATGTGTGGGCCAAAAGGCGTCCCTTAATCTCCCCTGTCTTGGCTCCCACCCGTCCCCGGAAACGTCGGGGTACAAGGATGGCCACCCCAGCCTTCTTGGATGGGAGAGAGGAAAAGTATTGTTGGGGAAAGGCTCGGGAGCGCATCCTGTGTAGGTCCTTAGCTAGAAGGTGGGTTTCTTGCAGCAAGCATATGTCAGCGTCAGAGTTTTCTAGATAGGAGATGACTGCCCTCCGCTTGACCGGATTATTGAGGCCTTTTACGTTGAGAGACAATACTTTGAGCGTGTCAGCCATCATACGATGACGTGAAAGCAAGTGAGTATGACAGCATCGGGTGCTGTTGCGTGTAGAAGAATACAGGTAGCATTCGAATACTGTAGAAATCCCTTGGCATACTGGTCCCCACCCACAATCCCCACCCCCTCCCACTCACAACACAGTTCCCCCCCTCAACTCCCATCCCCAACCATTCCCTGGGGGCCACCCTAACCCCAACAGATTGGTCTTTCTCCGCCCGAACTAGATACCCATCCACCCTCTCGAGGTCCCCCCCCCCCCCACTAGAACAGTTAAAAGTCTCGGGCCTACTCGTGTAAGACACAGGTCCGTAGTGAGTCAATGGAAAGGGTACCATGGCAGTGGCCGATCAGCGGCCCCCCGGCCTGTCACCCCTGGGAGACATATGTAGCAGAGAGAAAAAATCCCCCCCAAGATGACATTGTCTTACAGATCAGGTGCCGTGTTGTCCGCCACTTCCTGCACAGCCGCCTCGCGTTCTTGGGCAACCGTCGCCGGGTCCGGTTTCGGGATATGTCGCAGGGGTCGTCTCCGACGTACTGTTTGCCAACCATCCCCCGTGTTTTGGGACGGACAGTTCTGTGACCTGTGTGGGGAGGCGTCTCTAGAGCCGGAATCCTCCGGTAGATCGATGTCCAGCAGAGTGCAGGTGTCGCGGAGCGACCTGAGTTGATGAAGGGAGCCCTTCCATTTAAAGATCAGGCGGAATGGGTGACCCCAGGAGTATGGTATTCCATGGTCTCTCAGATAAGTCGTGGCTATCCGGAAAGATTTGCGTTTCTGCAATTGGATAGTGGAAAGGTCTTGAAAAAGAGCCACAGGCTGGTCTCGGAAGCGGATTGGTTGTGCTTTCCGGGCCTCCCGGAGAATGCGTTCTTTCAGAGGAAAGGCTGGGAGGAAGGCCAGGATGTCCGGCTGGGGCGCCGGCGCTCGGCGCGCCATGCCAACTCTGTGAGCTCGATCAATTCGGATCACAAAGTCTCGGGGTTCCCCCAGGATGTCCCGGAACAGGTCCTGTAGATATTCGACCAAATTGTCCTTCTCGGTTTGCAGTGGGACTCCGCGGATCCGTATGTTGTTCCGCCTGGAACGGTTCTCCAGGTCCTCTGAGTGCGATTGTAGGTCCACTTGCTGATCTTGAAGCCTAAGGATCTCCTGTTGCAGCCTCTCCACCTCCATGCTGCGGGACTGGTCTGCTTCCTCTAATGAGGCCACCCGCTCGCCCAGGCCGTCTATGTCGCTGCACATTTCCCGCTGTTCCCCGGCCAGTTCTTGTTTCAGGGTTTGAAAGTCCTCCCTCAGGGTGTTGAAGAGGGAGGCCAAGAAGGCCTTGGTGATAGGGGCGTTGTCATCCTCCGACGCCTGGGGGCTCGCTGGGGTCTTCGGTGATGGTACCGTCTGCGCTTTGTCCCCCTTCGGTGCGTTTTTGTGCAGGAGGTCCACGATGTTCCGGGTCCCTTTGCGATTGGAATGAGCCATGATGCCTCGGCTGGGGGCCGCGGGGCCGGGTCTGGAGAGCTGCAGAGGTCCGGCGGATGTCTTCTCGGTGGTGGGGAGGTGTAGACTCCTTGACTGCACGCGGGCGTTCCAAGATCGTCGTGGGGTCGGTGCTGGTGGTGAAAGGAGGCGTACGGGCAGTGGGGTAGCCAGGTCCCCCAGGCGTAGGGTCGTGGACGGATGAAGAGGCCGGGGGGGGGAACCGTGCAGGGTCCCCCGTGCAGGCGCTTCTGTAAGTAAGGGCGGGTCGCTCCGGGCGTCAGGGTCCGGCCTCTGCAGTGCAGCAAGGCAAGAAGGAGGGCTTCAGGTCGCCTGTCAGGGGGTCCGGGAATCCCACTTGGCGGAGCCCTCAGGGCGCAGCAAGGACCGTGAGCGCCAGAAACAGTGGCGCACCCCCAGCTTCCCAAAGAGGCCTCAGGTCGTGGGCTGGTGTAGTAGGCCGATCACTCGTCAGGCGCCGTAGGACAAGCACACTTACGAAGTGCCATCACTGCCGCTCACCGCGGTTTGGTATGTCCATTCCTGGGCCTGTGTAGGCGCTGTCCCTGTGGATGTGGGCCGCAGGGCCTCCGCAACGGAGCGGCGCTTCGTGAGGGCCGGGCACAGGCCGTGGGTCTCCGCGGCGGCGGGACGGGGTCACTGGCTTCAGCGGTGAGGGAGGTTCAAAAAGATTCCGCTGCAGGAGCAGCCCGGGTGTGCCCCTAGTGCGAGCCGGGAGCGTCCGGAGCCTCTGGACTGATGCTGTGCTGTGGGCTAAGAGTAAGCCCTGCGCCGGGGCCTCAGGGATAGCGTCCAAGGGTGGGGGAGCAGGTTGCCGCGGATCGCGCCCTGGTTCCTGGACAAATAGCACTGGCTATGCTGCCTTCAGCGAGGAGCTGGGGCGGGGTGTGGGTCGCTGGCGCCCGGTGTGCAGGGCATCGTCGTACTGGTCGGGTCTGTTTTCGGCGGGCGGACCCTCCGCCTCCCGTGTAGGCCCGCGCCGGGGCCTAAAGTAGCTGGGATCCCTCCGGCGGTGCGCGCTGGGTTCAAGGGTGTGCTCACCCAGTATCCGCCGACCGGCCTCCGTCGGGAGCTAGGCGCGCCTCACCTCTGGTCGCGCTCAGCGCTGCAGGATCGCCGGCTGCTCCTCCGTCAGTGACCCCCGCCAGGCAGTGTCAGTCCCTGGCCGCCATTTCTCCTCACACGCCGGCGGCAGGCACGGCGGATCGTGGGTGGTCGCTGCTCCGCGGGGACCCGGCGGGGGGGTGTTCCACGGCGGTCACCGGCCTCGGGGTGAAATTCGAGCAAGGTGAAGGGGGGCCAGGTGCGTCTCACCCCCGGTCGTGCACAGTGCGCCGGCCCGCAGGCTGCCCCTCTGTCAGGAGGCCTCTGTAGGCGGTGTCAGTCCGCAGCCGCCATTGCTCCTCTCCCGTCTGCGACGGGCGCTGTGGGCTGCAGGCGGTCGCCGCACCGTAGGAACACGGCGGGGAGTGCTCGGTGTTGGCGAGGAGCACCTGGGGGAAATTAGAGCAATTTGGAGAGGGGATTCAGCTTGTAATGCCGTGCATCGGGGCTCAGGGCCGGGGAGCCACACGAGGCACGTCCGTTCAGGCCGCCATATTAGCCACACCCCCACAATCTCCTTTAGAGAAAGAATGGCAAACTGGCTAGACAGGGCCCAATCCATCTGCTAATGAAGAGACTTTTCCCTTCCCAATTGCACGGCACATGCCCAAATTTGACAGGAGTTCTACATGGTCTCACAGCACTGGGCACTCCAAGCGAAATTTTTTATATATTGCTCGAAAGCCAAACGAACAAAAGAAAACTCGCTAATAAGCATTATTTGCAAAACAATAAAAAGTCCCCAGACTAACTGGCACAAGTTTCTCAACTATGCATTGGACACATTAGAGGTTCAAGAGACCTGGTCTAGTGGTCTCCCAGTACCAATAGTCTCCAGACTGATAAGCAAGCAAAAGCAATCTCAAGGTAGCGGGACGCTCTGACCATTAAGAAATTGGGCCCATGGGAGCTGGGCATCTACACTGTACGAACCAGGGGTCCTGCTGATCTCTTTTTTTATTTTTTATTTTATTTATTACATTTTAAGCATTTGATACACAATTTGCAACAGATATTCCATACTGTTATTTCCAGTACTAGAGAAATACAATAACAAATAAACATCCCTCCCCTCTCCCCACCACTTGAGACAAGTCTTCGTTATGCAAGACATGGTATGACGCTTTTACATCCTTTAAGCGTTGGAGGAGCTTGTTCAATTGTCCATGTCTGCTCAGTTCCATGTTGGCACAGGGATAGTCCCAGGGGGACAGCACATGTAGCACCTCTCCAGAGCAGTAAGTTCCAAAATCTTTGTTACATTATTGACAACCATTTCACCCCACAGTATTCTCGGTCCCTCTGGAAACCAATCAGCTAGATGTTGCTGATATAGGCTCCAAATACCCTTAGGTCGACACTGCGGGTGGAGGAGTACATTATATACATCAGATTGTGTGCTGCAGATTGTGTGCTGCAGTATAGCATGTCCGAGTTCCAGTCTTTAATAAGCAGGATTGGCCCTTTTGCCCAAAACATTGCAATTCTATGTTTAGCCAATAGCAGCCCAATAGCTACCAGTTTCCTGCAGTTGGGATGAATCTCCCAAAAGCACAACCAGTGGGTTAGGGTGAGGCTATGCCCAACAATCTTGCTAAGAGTCGCAAACATTTTCTCCCAGAAAAGCAAGATCCTGAGACGGGACCACGCTATGTGATAAAACCCAGCTTATGGCTCAGTACACCTGTCGTACTTAGCTGTGTATCTCAACCCATACCACGCCAGCCTACTGGGTGTGTAGTAGACTCTATTGATGTATTTAAAATTAATCAGATGGTGCCTGCCATTCAGGGACACCCTTTTCGTGGCCTCACAGCAGTACATCCAGCATTTATCATCCATTACAATGTCCCGGTCTCTTAAGCTGCTGATCCATATTTCTCTGCCTTTCCGCCTAGCCTTAAAGCAGGATTTGATGAGACTGCAATGGGGGAAATTCTACAAAAAATGAATTCGTATGGCCGGAGAAACTTTGATCAGCATGACAGACATTGCCAATTCTGGGCAATGCAGAAGGAATCATTAATCCATATTCTTTGCATCTATAACAAACATTGGCATAGCCAATAGGTCTCGCTTGTGGGACCTTATAATTATTTTGTTTTGCAGCACAATATCCTTGTAACTAAATACTTTTAAGGTCCCACAAGCGAGACCTATTGGCTATGCCAATGCTTGTTCTGCTGTAGCTTCTGTGTGAGAGTGAAGCGTGCTCTGCTTCTGGGTGTGCTGTAGCTTCTGTGTGTGAGAGAAGCATGCACTGCTCTTGGATGTGCTGTAGCTTCTGTTTGTGAGAGAAGCGTGCACTGCTCCTGACTTGTACCTGCTTTGTGAGAGAAGACTCCACTGTCTGTGTCTGCTGTAGGTGCTGTGTAAGCGTTAAGCTTGCACGTTTTCTTTCTATGGTGTAATTGCTGCTGCTTTCTGTGTTGTACCAGTTCTGTGAGAGAAGCATGCACAGTTTTTGTATGTGTTGTACTTGCTCTGTGAGAAGCCTCTGCTGTTTATCTCCTGTAGCTGCTGTTTGAGAGAAGCTTGCACTGCTTCTTTCTATGGTGTACCTTCTCTGTGAGATCGAGTCGTGCACTTCTGCTCTCTGCGTTGTACCTGTTCTGCGAGAGAGGGAGGCTTGCATTGCCTCTGTTGTACCCGCTCTGTAGAGGGGCAAGCCCCCACGTGTCTGTTGTATCTGCTCTAGGAGAGCTTCTGTATGTGTGCACCTCCTCTGCGAGAGGGATGTGGCTCTGATATATCCGTACTCTACACCTTACTTGATAAACGGTATCCCACTGTGCGGCGGCCGGATGGATTGGCGCTGGGTTTCACTAGTGTCGGAGGTCAGGCCGGTCACCTGTGCGGGCGAACTTGAAAGCACTGTGTCCCCGCTTGCACTAAAGGAGCCTAGTCTGCGTTGGGCGAGAGTCCGGCCCCCGCCTCCACTCGCTGCCTTCCCTTCCCATGTATGGATGTCTGTACATAGGCAAGATGTGAGCGCGCCTCCATGGCACAAAGCGGCCTGCCAAGCTCTCGGAATTCCGGACGTCTTTTCGAGATAAGATAGTGTAGCTCTGCAGTCGGGGGGGGCTTGTGAGCCTTCGAGCATTACAACGCGTCCCTCCAAAAATTACAAGTGAGCATGTTACAAAAGCAAACGTTACGTTACATGAGACAATAGTGACAGTTGTGCAAGTATCAAGAGCAAACAAAATACAAGAGGTAGCAAACGATATGTTCTTAGAGGAAACAAGCTTCTTGGCATTGCTGGTTGGGGGAGTGGGGGTGGGTGGGCGGGGGAGCAGCAGGCAGATGCGAGTGGAGCGCGCGCTGGAGAGGAAGGGGATGGGAGGACTAGGCAGCGGGAGAGAGGGAGAAAGGAGCGCGAGGGAGGCGTTTTTAGATACATGAAGCCAAAATTACAAGTGAGCATGTTACAAAAGCATACGTTACATGAGACAATAGTGACAGTTGTGCAAGTATCAAGAGCAACAAAATACAAGAGGTAGCAAACGATATGCAATAGCATATCTGAGGGAACACGGCCTGGGGGAAGCTGGCTGGGGAGGGGGAGGAGAAATGAAAGGAAGGCTGTGTTTGCGGGGAGAGAGAGGGGAGGTGCTGGTGTGGGAGGGGGGAGGTGCTGGTGTGGGAGGAGTGCTGCTACGGCAAGGCTGTGTTTGCGGGGAGAGAGAGGGGAGGTGCTGGTGTGGGAGGGGGGAGTTGCTGGTGTGGGAGGAGGGCTGCTAGGGGAGGAGAAGCCCTGGCCGTGAATGCTCGTGCATGTTCACGTGAACTGCAAGAAAACGCCGGGCTGAAACCCCTTAGTTTGAAGAGGATTTTGCCGACATGAATTCGATCCTATCCATTCCTGCGGAATGGGACAGTCTCGACCTAAAAAGCTGCTCCACCTTAGAATATTCTGGCTGCCCCCAATATGGCGTGCCTTTAACATGAGAACTTGTTGTGCAGCTGTTGAAGAATGCCTGTGAAAGCTAGTCCTCACAGCTGGCAGCACGATTCTTGAAGTTCCTGAGTGCTGTCTGGGCATTACCAATATGTGCACCAGATACTAGGTCCCTATAGACTTAGACAACACAATCTTTTAATGGTTAATTTTGCTAGTGAGCCCAACATTTTTTCCCCTTTTTTTTTTTTTTGATCCACAGAGGGGACTGCCTGTGATAAAACATGCCCCTTAGGCTCTCAAGTAACTATTTAGTAATTGCATTTTGAACCAGGCTCTGTTAAGATGTACTTCGTATGGATAAGCACTTTCTTGCCTAGACCTCCTGTCAAGTTTTGACCTCAAGAAACAGTTTACTAATTGTACTTTAACCTAGGCTCAGTCAAGTAATACTATGTATGGATAAGACCCTTCTTGACTACTATCCTGTCAGCATTTGGGGATCGGTTAGAGGCACTGTACCCAACTTCTGATGGCTACATCTGCCAGTGGATTCCTCACCTTGTGAATATCTCCTGCGCCAACAACATTCGGAATTTTTTTTTTTGCTCTCCCGCCGACGAGGACGACGTCTTAGAACCATGGCCCCGCTCGCGACCCCGCTGACGTCACTGGAGCCATAAAGGAGCCTCAGAAGAGCAACCAACAATAACAGTGGGATTCAATCCTGCATCCAGTACATAGGAACAAAAAAACATAAACAGTTAAACGGAAGTAATTTTCAGGCAAAAAGGAGGAGGAAGCTATAGGTCAATGTTAATATAAAAGGGGCTTTCCATAATAGTAATCACACTTAGATAACACAATCGTTTGCTGTGTGACACTATTCCATAGGTCGAAGATTTTTTGATCCCTTTAGGTGAATGGTGGGATCATCATCAGGACTGTACAAATTACATGCCTGAATTTAAAAGTGCTGCCTGTGAAGTAAAGAGGGAAAAAAGGCAGAGAGGAAAGAAATGAGATCAGATTCTTGCTTGTTTAAAACCTCATAATGTGCGAGCGACCATGCACTGAAACGGCTTGTGAAGGCAGGTGTAATTTAATCTAATTCACGCTGTCATGCATGAACTTCAAGTGAAGGTTTAGATCAAGAGTGAAACGTAACATGCTGATGATCCTCGAATAAGGAAACGATTGCCGTGTGAAGAAGTGCACTGGAACTAAGACTGTCTGTGGTGGACACGAATAATCAAAAGGTTGTGCCAAAGGGGGATGGGCGGTATCGTGCAACAGTATGTATGTATGTTTGGATTTTATATAGCGCTTATAACCCAGGGGTCTCTAAGCGCTTTGCCTTGGGAACCCGTCCTGGCTTTTCCCTGTGAGATAGCCCCTACAGGGCATCCCCAAGGTGAAAGCCAGGCATCCCGCCAAGGGGGGCCGTTGTGGAGATTAAGCAAGCTTAATGCCCAGAGTTGCAGAGTGTGAACCCATGATTAGGTCAGGCACCGAAGCGAGAATTATCGAGTCTGTGGACATTTGAGCTCGAGACCCTGCTGCGTCGGGAATTGAACCCTGGTCCCGGGTCTGACCTCTGCTTCAGGGTCTGCCTGCTCTAACCTGTAAATGTAAATGTAGGTGTACTTATATAGCGCAAACCTGTCACCCAAAGGGCATCCTGGCGCTTGCTTAGGGAACCCGTCCTGGTATTCCCCTGTGAGAAACCCCGGCAGGGTGTCCACAAGGTGAAAGCCAGGCATCCCGCCGCGAGGGGCCGTAGTGGAGATTAAGCAAGCTATTGCCCAGAGTTGCAGAGTGTGACCCCGTGATTCGAGTAGGCACCGGAGCGAGAATTGTCGAGTCCGTGGAATTTTGAGCCCGAGACCCGCCGAGGCGGGGAATCGAACCCTGGTCCACGGTCGATCTCAGCTTCCGGGTCTGCCGCCTCTAACCAGTGAGCCACACTTCTCCACAGTAAGAGGAGCTGTCTTCTGTGATTGAAACCAGTGTCTCGCTGAAATTATGAAAAAGACACTGACCTTGGTGGGATAGAATCAGCTGTTAAATCGGTAAAACGGGTGAAAGGATTCGAGGTATAAGTATCCCTAATATTAAAGTGCCGTGGTGTGAGGAGCTGTCTCCTGTAATTGACACTAGTTCCACGTTAAAGCCGCGCAAGAGACACTGACCTAATAAAGGTAATGCACGGTCCAGTGGCTTTGGAGTCGGCTGTTGGAATGATGCAGCAAGGTCGGGTCCTAGGTGTAGGACTCGAAGTAGAAGTGCCCATATTCAAGTCACTTTACAAACCGGGGATGCGGGGGAATTTTAGAAAGGATAGTTACCTGGGCTCTGCTTGAGCCACGGGGCGAGGTATTTAAATAATGTCCGATGTCGCGAAACTAAGATTCCTGGATGGTAGTATCCCCCTCGCTGTGCGAGCCTGCCGGGGGATAGTTAAGGGACAGATTACGCCACTAGGAGGTGGCGGGTTCTCTGCATAAGGCCTGAGGTGGCGTGCGCTTACCTCTGCGAGCGGCGTCAATGGCCGTGTTCGGGTGTCTGGAGTGCACGATGGCAGTGATTTCCGGTTTGGGTGGAGTAACCATGTGCTCATTATATCCTGTTTTTGCGGTGTGCAAATATGGCAGCCATGTTGAGTGTGTGTTTTAGTTACCTCGTGATGGGGCAGGAACGGCAGTGCCTCGGTGAATGGAAAAAGTAATATAGAGTTACAGATAAAAGAGAACTAAAGGCAATAGAGTAGTACTTAAAGTTCGTCAGGAAATTGAAAAATTAATCGGCACCATGAAGCATAATAATAACACATCGTGAATGCATTCTAAACAGTGTAGATTAGTTAAACATATTCATTTGAATAATGAAACGTTTCTGGATCAATGCAACAACCACTGTGGGCGGGATAAACAGGCTAGCTTCATGAATTAAGCTATAGAATGAAGGCGGTATAAAAACGCTTGAACATAACCATTTAAATTGAACTTAATTATGAATGTACAGTGCAAGTGAGAACACCTGCGGAGAAACTGAGTGACGGAATTGCAATGGTGTATGAAAAAGAAATAAATTACTCTTTTTATAACAAACAAAACCATAGTCAAAAATAAATAAATTGTGGCTTTAGATAGGCAGTATTACAATCATGCAACAAAGTTATTAGAGCCCATGGGATAAGAAACGTACATGGGTATCTGGAAGAACGTAAAACTGAATCAACCCCTACACCGGGTTACATGGTGGAGTAGTTGGAATATGTTCTGTGGCTATTTAATCCAGTCTCAGATTAGTGAGGTCCAATCTTTGGTTCTATTCAGTCCATTTTTGATACTGTCCATTCTGATTATCATTCTCAATTCCTCCTTATTTAGAAGTAGAGACATGTCTCCACCTCTTTGAGGGAGTTTGAGTGGAGTGGTGTGGCTCACTGGTTAGAGGCGGCAGACCTGGAAGCAGAGGACGGCCCGGGACCAGGGTTCTATCCCCGACGCGGCAGGGTCGTGGACCAGGGTCAGCGGACTCGATAATTCTCGGCTTGGTGCCTACTCTAACCAGGGATCACACTCGGCAACTCTGGGCATTAGCTTGCCTCATCTCCACAACGGCCCCCCACATACGCCAGGGATGCCTGGTTTCACCTTGGAGATACCCAGTAGGGACCATCTCACAGGGAAAGCCAGGACGGGTTCCCCAGCGGTCTACAGCGCAGAGATACTCCTTCGGGAGTCGATTCTAGCGCTTTAGAAACCCACAATTAATTAATTAATTAATTTGAGCACGCTTAGGACTGTCCATTTCATGTCACCTTCACTGTGTCCAGCTTGGGTAAAATGTTCTAGTAGTTGTGCATTCGGGGTTTTGCATCTCACTCTGCTCCGATGCTGACCAATCCTGGTTTTGATTTTCTGCGTGGTTTGGCCAATGTATACCTTCAGGCAAGGACCCTGGATCAAGTAGATTACGTTACATGTGTTACAATTGGAAAAACTACGACAATTTACACAGATGTCATTGAAGGTGAAGGATTTGCCACACACATTACATTTTCCACATCTAGAATGTCTGACTAGCGGTGCAAGTCCCCAGTAAGCATTAAGAGTAGAGTTTAATGTGGGGTTGGGTAGTGCTGCTCTAACCAAATGGTCCTTTAAGTTCTGACTTTTTGGGAACGCAAACATAGGGTGTTCGATACTTAGAGTACCTGCATTCAGTAATGGCCAATGTCTAAGTATGGATTTGCGGACAGGGTTAGACACTGGGGAAAATGTCGTGACACAAGCAATTCTGTTGGTCTGATCTTTTGTCTTAGGGCTTAAAAGAACTTCCCTGGGGCAGTACCAAGCTCTCTTCTGTGCGTTGCGTACTAGTCTCCTTGGGTAACCCCGGTCTCTCAATTTGGTCGACAGTGTACTGGCCTCTCTGAAGTAGTCCTCTTTTGCATAACATTTGCGCCTAATTCTCAGGAATTGGGAGTTAGGCAGAGAATCCCTAAGTGATCTGGGGTGGTTACTGCTATAACTAAGCAGTGTGTTGCGTTCTGTGCTTTTACGGTACAGTTTTATTAGTAGGGTACCATCGGAGTGATAAATTGTGAGATCTAAAAATGCAATTGCGGATTTGTCTGTGTTGATGGTAAATGTTAGGCCTGCACAGTTGTTGTTTAGCCAGTGTTGGAACTGGTTTAGGGTGTCTATGTTGTTCTGCCATATTTGGAAAATATCGTCAATGTACCTGCGCCACGTTGTCAGCCCTGTGACAAATGGGTTAGATGGTGTAAGAATGGTTGTCATTTCTAGGTGATCCATAAAGAGTATTGACAGGTTGGGGGCAAATACAGCCCCTATTGATGTGCCCTTAACTTGCTGATAGAATTGATTTTCGAAGGCAAAAAAATTCCTCGTTAAGCATAGTTCAAGAAGCTGGAGAATGAAAATGATAGGTACCGCATGTGGGCGAGGTCTTGAATCGAGCACCTGCTGAATCACCAACATGGCTGAACTTTGAGGGATATTCGTGTACAAGGATTCTACATCCATTGTACATAAGTCTGTTTCTTGGTTGAATGGGTGGTGCTCAACTAAATTAATCGTCACCATGCTAGCTCTCACATAGCATGCTGTGCTGGGTACAAATTATTTAATAAAGAAGTAGACGTACTGTCCCAAAGGTTCCAAAATCGACCCACAACCAGAAACTATGGGTCTGCCTGGAGGACTTGTGAGATTTTTATGGACCTTTGGGAGCGTGTAAATCACGGGTGTTCTAGGTGATTTCACATTGAGGAATGCAAATTCCTTTTGGTTAATAAATCCATCCTGTAATGCCTCGGTCGTGATCTGTGTAATAAGACCCTGAAGTTCTTTTGTTGGGTTAGTTGGCAGCCTACAATAGTGGTCTGTATTGGACATTTGTAGCAAGATCTCAGTACTGTACTCATCCCTATCTTGAAGGACGATTCCCCCACTCTTGTCAGCACTTTTTATAATGAGGGATGCATTAGATTTGAGTGTTTGAATGGCTTTTTTCTCCTCAAGACTCAGATTGTATGGGATAAATCGTCTTTTTTCTTTGAGTGAGGTGAAGTCTTTCAGTACCATTTTCTCAAAAACGAGAACTTCGGGCGGAACCATACCAGACATAGGGGAAAATGTGGATGGAGGATGGAAAGGTGTATTGGCTGTGTTAGTGGGATTCAACTGGAAGTAGGCTTGTAAGCGTATGTGACGAAAGAATCTCAGTAACTCAGTGTGTAGGTCCAGAAAGTTGGGAGGGATAGTAGGCACAAAGGAGAGGCCTTTACTAAGGAGCGATATCTCAACTTCCGGTAGTACGAGTTTGGACAAACTAACAATAGGAATCATTGTGGAGTGTGTGATCTCCACGGTATTAGAATACCTCAACACTGGTAAAATTTCTGTCGCGTTTGGCGTTCGTCTGTTTGGTTGTACCAGCACTGGGGTCGTTTCCCCCCTGCCCCGCTTGGGGGTGTCATATTGGCCTCTTCCTAAAAAATTACAGCTTGGACCTGGGTTTCGGTTGGAGGTGCTCAGATTATCCCCAGTATCGGAGTTATCCGAAGAGTCTGCTGAATTGTCAGAAAACCCTACCAAATTCTGGCGTCTATTAAACCTACCCCAAGGCATGGTGTTTTGGGGTTATCGTATGATCTATTGCTATAGAAGTCCTTTTGTAGGTATGGGTAAGTGTTTTCAATATTGTAGGATTTAATATCCTTCTTGACCTTTTTGTTTTTTTAATTCTGTTTAATTCTCTGGAAGTCTTCAACGTTTTTTTGAATTTGGTCAAGCAATTTTTTACTTTCTGTTACAGCGTTTTGACTCTTGGAGTTGTTTCTCTATATCAAGAATTTCTTCAGCAAGACTTTTTAGAGTTCCAGTGGCAATATCAATTCCCAATACTAACCAATGTCTTGAACAGGTTGTCCCGATATAGCTGAAGCTATTAATATACTTTGGATTATCTGTGAATATCCCTGGGATGTTTCTAACTTGCAGACCTACAGGTATTGTGTCCGCTTTGAGATATTCCTTAAGAGTAAGGGTCATAAGCTGCAGACAAACTTGTTTCTTTCTGAGTTTCTCTAATTGTCCAGGAAGTGTGGAGTTGGTGTGACTGGGAGTATCAGTTGAATCTGAAAAAAGAGATGGGCCTTCACATATTTTCTTTATGTATTCGTCCAAGTACAGTGGTGCATGGTCTGACATAATGGTTTGGACACAAGCTGGAAAGACAAAGGATAGGAAAGTGCTGGAGTGCCCACTCGAGAAAGAGGGGAATAGGAACTAAATCCCTTGCAATCAAGCGATCGCGCTAATATGAGTACGGGGGGTACAAGGGAACCCTAAAGGTAGTTAAGGACCTTGGGTAACAATTTTTGAGCAAAAACATAGGTCCTTAAAGAATCAGTTACAGCATTTCTAAATATAGTCTGTAATAAGTACTATATTATCAGGTGTCCAGCCGGACACAATTTTTAATCAAAATATTTTCAGTATTTACAACCAACAATAACAGTGGGATACAATCCTGCATCCAGAACATAGGAACAAAAAAAACATAACAAACAGTTAAACAGAAGGACTTATCAGGCAAAAAGAAGGAGGAAACTATAGGTCAATGTTAATACAAAAGGGGCTTTCCAAAATAGTAATCACACTTAGATAACACAATCGTTTGCTGTGTGACACTATTTCATAGGTCGACGTTTCAATCCCTTTAGGTGAATGGTGGGATCATCATCAGGACTGTACAAATGACATGCCTGAATTTAAAAGTGCTGCCTGTGAAGTAAAGAGGGAAAAAAGGCAGAGAGGAAAGAAATGAGATAAGAATCTTGCTTGTTTAAAACCTCATAATTAGCGAGTGACCATGCACTGAAACGGCTGTGAAGTGAAGATGACATAAAATGGACAGTCCTAAGCATGCTCAAATTCCCTCAAAGAGGTGGAGACATATCCCTTCTTCTAAATAAGGAGGAATTGAGAATGATAATCAGAATTGACTGTATCAGAAATGTACTGAATAGAACCGAAGATTGGACCTCACTAATCTGAGACTGGATTAAATACCCACAGAACTTATTCCAACTACTCCACCATGTAACCCGGTGTAGGGGTTGATTCAGTTATACGTTCTTCCAGATACCCATGTACGTTTCTTATCCCTTGGGCTCTAATAACTTTGTGGCATGATTGTAATACGGCCTAGCTAAAGCCACAATTTATTTATTTTTGACTGTGGTTTTGTTTGTTATAAAAAAAGTAATTGATTTCTTTTTCGTACACCATTGCAATTCTGTCACCGTTTCTCCGCAGGTGTTCTCACTTGCACTGTACATTCATAATTAAGTTAAATTTAAATGGTTATGTTCAAACGTTTTGATACCGCCTTGATTGTATAGCTTAATTCATGAAGCTTGCCTGTTTATCCAGCCCACAGTGGTTGCATTGATCCAGTAACGTTTCATTATTCAAATGAATATGTTTAACTAATCTACACTTTTTAGAATGTATTCACGATGCGTTATTATGCTTCATGGTGACGAGTAATTTTTCAATTTCCTGAAGAACTTGAAGTACTACTCTATTGCCTTTAGTTCTCTTTTATCTGTAACTCTATATTACTTTGCTCATTCATCGTGGCACTGCCGGCCCTGCCCCATCACGAGGTAACTAAAACACACACTCAACATGGCCGCCACAATTGCAAACCGCAAAAACAGGATATAATGAGCACCTGGTTACTCCATCCAAACCGGAAATCACCGCCATCGCGCACTCCAGACACCCGCTCGCAGAGGTAAGCGCACGCCACCTCAGGCCTTTTGCAGAGAACCCGCCACCTCCTAGTGGCTTAATTTGTCCCTTAACTATCCCCTGACAGGCTCCCACCGTGAGGGGGATACCGCCTTCCCGGAATCTTAGTTTCGCTACATCGGACAATTTCTAAATACCTCGCCCCGGGTTTCGCGACATAGGACATTATTTAAATACCTCGCCCCGTGGCTCAAGCAGAGCCCAGGTAACTATCCTTTCTAACATTGCCCCACACCCCCTGTTTGTAATGTGACTTCAATATGGGCCCTTATACTTCGAGTCCTTCTCCTAGGACCCAACCTTGCTGCATCATTCCAACAGCTGACTCCAACGCCACTGGACCATGCATTACCTTTATTAGGTCAGTGTCTCTTGCACGGCTTTAACGAGGAACTAGTGTCAATTACAGGAGACTGCTCCTCACACCACGGCACGTTAATATTAGGGATACTTATACCTCGAATCCTTTCACCCGTTTTACCGATTTTAACAGCTGATTCTATTCCACCAAGGTCAGTGTCTTTCATAATTTCAGCGAGACATTGGTTTCAATCACAGGAGACCGCTCCTCTCACTGTTGCACGATACCGCCCATCCCCCTTTGGCACAACCTTTTGATTATTCGTGTCCACCACAGACAGTCTAGTTCCAGCGCACTTCACATGGCAATCGGTTTTTTATTCATGCATGACCGCGTGAATTAGATTAAATTACACCTGCCTTCACAAGCAGTTTCAGTGCATGGTCGCTCTCTAATTATGAGGCTTTAAACAAGCAAGATACTTATCTCATTTCTTTCCTCTCTGCCTTTTTTCCCTCTTTACTTCACAGGCAGCACTTTTAAATTTAGGCATGTAATTTGTACAGCCCTGATGATGATCCCACCATTCACCTAAAGGGATCGAAATGTCGTCGACCTATGGAATAGTGTCACACAGCAAACTATTGTGTTATCTAAGTGTGATTACTATTATGGAAAGCCCCTTTTGTATTAACATTGACCTATAGCTTCCTCCTTCTTTTTGCCTGAAAATTCCTTCTGTTTAACTGTTTGTTTTTTGTTCCTATGCACTGGATGCAGGATTGTAGCTCCCTTGTTGTTGGTTGCTCTTGTAAATACTGAAAATATTTTGATTAAAAATTGTGTCCAGCTGGACACTTCATAGGCTAGGAGTTGAATAGGCATGGGTTTAGAAGATGGGTGGCTTCCAGGCAGGTATTGGTAGTGGCACCAGAATTTCAATATTGGTGCACTGCCGATTTCACTC
Organism: Lissotriton helveticus; assembly: GCF_964261635.1. Lineage (NCBI taxonomy): Eukaryota > Metazoa > Chordata > Amphibia > Caudata > Salamandridae > Lissotriton > Lissotriton helveticus. The sequence goes on from NC_136057.1 coordinate 1,780,832,027, forward strand.
TGGGGCTATTTCCACAACAGAAACATGCTAGGCTTCTCCTTCTGGACTGTGTCTCTATTCCTGCAGGGCCAGGCACTATCTTTTCCTGTATCTCAGCTGGCAGACGGGCACGCTTATAGGCAGACCACATGCTCCTCCAACAGAAAGTGCAGGCTACAGGTGATCTCTTGCCGCTGGGAGTAGCAGCTGTTAAGCAGACGAGCCATGGTTGCACAACAGTTCTTTCAGTACTCTACAGAGTACTCCTGTTCTAGACCATAACACAAAGGGGTAGTTTGGATCCCATTTTTATGCACGTCTTCTATACCAGGGATGTGGTTACACTGTCTGATTTCAGAACGGTTTTGAGTTCTCTTTCAGATGTCATTATCCGGTTCATCACCAGACATAGCCTTTGTGCAACGTGATGTATCTTGAAGCCTAAATCAGTGGGGCTGGCTCCGAGCAGGAGTATTCAAAACATTGGCACAATGCGTAAGAGTTCTCTGCATTTGGCTATCATCAGCCTTCCTGACGGAGAAAATTACAGGCGTTGTCTAGAAATGTTCCACCTTGAACAAAAGTAACTGCAGTCCCAAGTCTCACCCCGAAATCTCCTTAATGGTCTGCGCTCAAGAAGGACGAGTCAGCAATTATGTGCTAGCAAAATACTCATGGGATTTCTAAAGGTACCCCTGTGTCCATACTCTTGGCTTATCTATGTCTACACTTTGCAGGGAAGTAGGCATTGCACTGCCACTGTCTGACAGAAACTGTTCTGTCCTCATCCTCCATTTTGTGCTGTGCTAAACCAGGCCCACCTAAAATGGATCCCATAGGCCTCAGTATTCAGACTTCAGAGTCCTACTATCACACTTATGTTAGACACACACAACATGCACACAGGATGTCTGCATCAGTCTCTGGGTTTCACATCACAGAAGAACTTTACAGGAGTGGGGTCAGACCACGCTGCTATTGCCACAGGAAAAAGGTCTGCTTACACTGTACATTCAAACAGAGGGAACATGCCTACCACCTTTTAATGTGATGCACCCAGGTCATGGACAGTAGTCTGTTAGACCTGGCACCATTGGCGTGGGTCTCCCTTCCATTTTTTGCTGTTGTCTCATGTATTTTTGTTGATGTTAGATGCTTTGGGCACTGTGCCACTGCTATTCAGTGCCACAGTGCAAGTGCTCCCTATTGTAAATTGATGTATTAATCAGTGGTTCCATGTTTGGCTATTTGGTTTACTTATCAGACCCTAGTCTAGTGCACTGAGTGTGCCCAGGGTGTGTAAATCCAAATGCTGCTGGTGGGCTTGCAAAAAACAACAAGTGATGGACTGAATGTGGATCAATGTCACACACTCCCCCAGTCAAAAGATCTGGGCCCAAATCCATCGTTTTTTTGCACTCCACACCACCCTGGGTCAGATAATGGCTTTATGCAAATCAGCTCTGACCCTGTTGCCCCATGGGAACAGTCCAGTCCGAACTACAACAGCCATATCTTTCCCAGACCGGAATCAAGCATCCGAGGACCGGACCGGTTTCGAGGTAACACCTCTCTTCAGCCCGGCTAGCTTGACTCCAAGTGGTGTGGAGTGCCTGGGACCCACGTCTGGGCATCCCCAGCACACTTAGGGCGGCAATTGCAAAAAACAACAAGTGATGGACTGAATGTGGATCAATGTCACACACTCTCCCAGTCAAAAGATCTGGGCCCAAATCCATCGTTTTTTTGCACTCCACACCACCCTGGGTCAGATAATGGCTTTATGCAAATCAGCTCTGACCCTGTTGCCCCATGGGAACAGTCCAGTCCGAACTACAACAGCCATATCTTTCCCAGACCGGAATCAAGCATCCGAGGACCGGACCGGTTTCGAGGTAACACCTCTCTTCAGCCCGGCTAGCTTGACTCCAAGTGGTGTGGAGTGCCTGGGACCCACGTCTGGGCATCCCCAGCACACTTAGGGCGGCAATTGCAAAAAACAACAAGTGATGGACTGAATGTGGATCAATGTCACACACTCCCCCAGTCAAAAGATCTGGGCCCAAATCCATCGTTTTTTTGCACTCCACACCACCCTGGGTCAGATAATGGCTTTATGCAAATCAGCTCTGACCCTGTTGCCCCATGGGAACAGTCCAGTCCGAACTACAACAGCCATATCTTTCCCAGACCGGAATCAAGCATCCGAGGACCGGACCGGTTTCGAGGTAACACCTCTCTTCAGCCCGGCTAGCTTGACTCCAAGTGGTGTGGAGTGCCTGGGACCCACGTCTGGGCATCCCCAGCACACTTAGGGCGGCAATTGCAAAAAACAACAAGTGATGGACTGAATGTGGATCAATGTCACACACTCCCCCAGTCAAAAGATCTGGGCCCAAATCCATCGTTTTTTTGCACTCCACACCACCCTGGGTCAGATAATGGCTTTATGCAAATCAGCTCTGACCCTGTTGCCCCATGGGAACAGTCCAGTCCGAACTACAGATATGGCTGTTGTAGTTCGGACTGGACTGTTCCCATGGGGCAACAGGGTCAGAGCTGATTTGCATAAAGCCATTATCTGACCCAGGGTGGTGTGGAGTGCAAAAAAACGATGGATTTGGGCCCAGATCTTTTGACTGGGGGAGTGTGTGACATTGATCCACATTCAGTCCATCACTTGTTGTTTTTTGCAATTGCCGCCCTAAGTGCCCTGGGGATGCCCAGACGTGGGTCCCAGGCACTCCACACCACTTGGAGTCAAGCTAGCCGGGCTGAAGAGAGGTGTTACCTCGAAACCGGTCCGGTCCTCGGATGCTTGATTCCGGTCTGGGAAAGATATGGCTGTTGTAGTTCGGACTGGACTGTTCCCATGGGGCAACAGGGTCAGAGCTGATTTGCATAAAGCCATTATCTGACCCAGGGTGGTGTGGAGTGCAAAAAAACGATGGATTTGGGCCCAGATCTTTTGACTGGGGGAGTGTGTGACATTGATCCACATTCAGTCCATCACTTGTTGTTTTTTGCAATTGCCGCCCTAAGTGCGCTGGGGATGCCCAGACGTGGGTCCCAGGCACTCCACACCACTTGGAGTCAAGCTAGCCGGGCTGAAGAGAGGTGTTACCTCGAAACCGGTCCGGTCCTCGGATGCTTGATTCCGGTCTGGGAAAGATATGGCTGTTGTAGTTCGGACTGGACTGTTCCCATGGGGCAACAGGGTCAGAGCTGATTTGCATAAAGCCATTATCTGACCCAGGGTGGTGTGGAGTGCAAAAAAACGATGGATTTGGGCCCAGATCTTTTGACTGGGGGAGTGTGTGACATTGATCCACATTCAGTCCATCACTTGTTGTTTTTTGCAATTGCCGCCCTAAGTGTGCTGGGGATGCCCAGACGTGGGTCCCAGGCACTCCACACCACTTGGAGTCAAGCTAGCCGGGCTGAAGAGAGGTGTTACCTCGAAACCGGTCCGGTCCTCGGATGCTTGATTCCGGTCTGGGAAAGATATGGCTGTTGTAGTTCGGACTGGACTGTTCCCATGGGGCAACAGGGTCAGAGCTGATTTGCATAAAGCCATTATCTGACCCAGGGTGGTGTGGAGTGCAAAAAAACGATGGATTTGGGCCCAGATCTTTTGACTGGGGGAGTGTGTGACATTGATCCACATTCAGTCCATCACTTGTTGTTTTTTGCTGGTGGGCTTGCAGCACTGGTTGTGCCACCCACAGAAGCAGGCTTGTAAAATATGTCTAAGGTCTGCCATTGCAGAGCCTGTGTGCAGTCTGGTACTGTCACACTGACTGGGCAAGTGCACCCACTTGCCAGTCCCTAAACCTTGCCTTTTCTTCATATCAGTCACCCCTATGGTAGGCCCAAGGGCAGGGTGCATTGTAAGTATAAGGTAGGACAAGCCCTGATGTGTGTGGCATGTCCTAGTTGTGAATTACAACCATTTTCGTTTTTCACTATAGCAAGGCTATCCATTCTCCATAGGCCAGAATGGGCTGTTGGATTATTACATGTTTATAATCCTAACTGTCTCAGAGAACGTGGTAGAAATTCGAGTTTAGTATGCCTGAACTCCGAATGATATAATACATATTTTAGTGAAGTTGGTTTTAACATTCTGTTTGCAAATACCACTTTTAGAAAGTAGATATTTGCTTGTCTAACCATTCAAACCTGCCTCTGCTAGGTTATGTATTCCTTTGTCTGGTTTTGGGAGTGACAGGGCTGGGGAATTCCAAGAGACAGGCTGATTAACCAGTGGTGAATAGAGAGATCTGCATCTAGATAGGAGGGAGGAGTTGCACCTGAACCTTGAATAGGGCTGTGCCTGCCTTCCACAATGCTGGCTCCACCTCCTGTGGGGCGTCTGATGTGCCTGCCCTGCGCTGTGAAAGGAAAGGAGAAGTCGGGTAAACAGAGTGCTTCAGAACTGGTTTGGACTGGGTAAAGGCCCCTCTTCCCTCAGAGAACATAGGATTTTGGGGTATAAATATTGGGACCCTGATCCCATGAAATTAGATCACTTTGGACTACAAGAGGAAACTTTTACTGAGGAGAGGAACCTGAAGAAACTGAGGAGAGTCTATTCCCAGGCTGAAGCGCTGCTTGGGGGATTGGCCTGCAGTGGTTGCCTTACTGCCAAAGGAAGGAGAAAGGAACTTTGTCTACTTTGCTTTCAACTTGTGAAGGATCTCCAAGGGCTTGGAAAAAAGCTTGCTTCCTGCTGAAGTCTCGGGGACAACAGACTTTACCCCCAGCTCCCCAGAGTTCTTTGGAAGTGCCTGCTGCTGTTTTGGGCCTTCTGAGGAACTGTGTGTCGCAAGGAGCTGGAAGCGTGACTCAACGAGAAGAAGCGCGTCGCCGTACCTGCCGTCGCAACTCCGAAGGAGGGTGTCGCCGATGGAACTATCGCACTGCACCACATCGGAGAGAAGCGCGCTGCTGCGAAGAGGAAGCGTGTCGCCGTCGCAACAGTATCCAGCGCGTCTTGAGGGCGAGCAAAAAAACAGCAACACCAACTCCTGTGTAATGAATAACTCGTTTTTTATTTTTTGAAGTTTCAAATGGCCTCCATTACTCACGGGGCCATCACAAGCAAAGTGCAAGTGTGCATACAACCTGAAAAGACCAGACCTTAGCGTTTCGGCTTGCACCTTCTACTGGGTCATAGTGTTGTGCTGAGTGTCAATTTAAAGGGAAACACTCCCTTTCACTAACATTGCATGGCATAGCAGTTCCTGCTGCCTAGCCGCTGTGCCCACCAAATATATAATATTTTTTATAACAAATGGAAAGTGTGTGAATGTGTATCTTTAAGCACCTGTAATCAATGTATGGCCAAGTAGATTATTCATGCATAGAAATAGCTACAAGATAACATTGTTGTCTTACTGAGAGCTTGTCCCACCACGGGAATC